>NC_060152.1:8335983-8409076 GCF_021292245.1 Micropterus dolomieu
CTTTGCACAAGGCACCGCATATGACAGGAAAGGGGCACGGTGGAGAACAATCACCGAAGCGGTCGCTTTGCATATAGCCAAAGACATGGTACCCATATATACCGTGGAAAAGACGGGGTTTATTAATTTGATTAAAACGTTAGACCCCAGATATGAGCTACCCAGCCGCAAGTACTTCAGTGAAGTCGCCTTGCCCAAGCTGTACAACATTACACGAGAGAAAGTCAGCAGAGAACTGGGGGAGCTGTCCTTTTATTCGGCAACAACCGACATGTGGTCCAGTCGGACTATGCAACCTTATATGAGTTGGAAAATCGGAAAAAATCGGAAAAAATCGTAAATTGAATTAAAAAAAATAAAATCAGAGATTTTATTTTTAGGCCATATCGCCCAGCCCTACCCAAATCTAATGGTTGTTGGTTAGTTCCTCCCCAGTAGACTGATTTTTGGGTGTTGTTTATTATCTGCTCTAGATTTTCCAAATATTTGTTCAGAGATTTGGTGAAAATAATGGCCCAATATGATGTGAAATTAAATTTTTCTCATTGGAAAACGTAACCAAACCATTAAAACAACCACCACCACCTAAACATTCACGTAAAGCTCACATAAAAATGGGAAAACACTGAAATTTTAAGCTATTCTCGGGCTGATTTTGGAAAATAATCTAACTGTGAAACCCCCCCCCCCATCCATATTGCGATTTATTATGCGATTCATTTTTAAGCTCCTTACCTTCTGTATTATTCAAAACGGACAAGGAATAAATCAAGTGCACGACTAAAACAATATTGATACACACATACACATACACTGTTCTTTCTTGTGGGTCAGGCCTGTGTTATGATGAAATTAGGTGACGCATGAATTATTATTATAAGCAATGGTGGAGAAAAAAAAATCTAATTATAATAATATAAGAAAAATAATTTGAGAGTCAAGTCATGGCATTAAATATATTATATCATCAGGTAGGCCTACCTACAGACCACAAGAAAAACAAAGTTCACCACAGTGTATTATACAGCGCTCAATACAAAACCCACAGTTTAACCACCAATTAATGCATCTTTATCTCAGTTCAAATCTCCTAAGAGTCCATCTCTCAACAAAAAACTCAAAAGATATTCAGTTTGAGGTTCAATTCAAAAGTTGGCCAATGAGAATAAAACCAAGTGACGCTTCTCGTGTTTAATAGGCAAGCATAATATTGCGATATTGCAAAAGCAATTAATCGTTCAGCCCTAAGCTATTCCAATGTGCATCGCATGCTCCTGGACACAAGAGCGATGCTCCCGACATGTTGTGTTAGGGTTTTATATTCAGACATACTACGTGCACAAACAAAATTTCAACTCTGCTGCTACAACTCCATCCTAGGGGAAATACTGAAACTGAAATCACAGCAATATGGAGAACAATCAACATCGTGTCTATGTTGCTTGGCATATGTAAAGAACAATGTATACGGGATTTTCTAAGGCTATATGCACAATGAAAACGACTACGAGCTACTCCTGTATTTGGGAGCTTTCCACTTGTGATCAGCGCAACCCAAGATGAATTAGGAAGAGGACCAAAGGTTGCTTTTGCAGGTCCAAACCAAAGCAATAAAACAGCTATGTCAATTTTATTTATATAGCCCAACAGCACAAATCTTCCGCAAGGGGCTTTGCAATCTGTACAGGATACGACATCCTCTGTCCTCATCCATTCGGAGAAGGAAAAACTGCCCCCAAAAAACGTGGTGGGGAAAGAATGGAAGAAACCACAGGAAGAGCAACAGAGGAGGGATCTCTCTTCCAGCAAGGACAGACACACAATAGTGGTGATGTGTACAGAATAGACTAACACAAAATTACAGCATGGACAATCATGATG
This sequence comes from Micropterus dolomieu, assembly GCF_021292245.1. Taxonomy (NCBI): domain Eukaryota; kingdom Metazoa; phylum Chordata; class Actinopteri; order Centrarchiformes; family Centrarchidae; genus Micropterus; species Micropterus dolomieu. The sequence continues at coordinate 8,337,865 of NC_060152.1, forward strand.
ACAAAGCTATAAATAGAATTTAACACATATGAAGAATAGAGCCGGGAGAACGTCGAGCAGCTGTACATAAAATTCTCATTAATGCATGTTTATATTTGGCTCATAATGATTTGCGCTAGCTAATTCCAAATCAAAAAAAGTAAAATAGTTCTCTTGCTCGGAGCAGAACTCCTGGATCCGGTACTAACAAAGTACCTACTCTAAGAAGACTTCAGAAGGCCTTGCTTACACTGAGGCTAGAATTTTTTGGTACCAGGATAAATGACAGCATGTCTTGGCACTATATTAACTTAAGTATTGTAAACTCTTGTGTCTCAATATAATAAACTATATTTCTGACAGAGAATATTTCTATGAGGCACACATACTCAAGTTTACCCTTTGAACAATATTTTAAACATGTGGGGTACATAAATGTATGTAAAAATTTTTATATACAAATTATTTGTTTGTACCTCTTTTGCAAGGCGACGAGCTTCGTAGTAGGGTCTTGCCTTCTCTATGCAGCCACCAAGCTGAGAGCTCTGAGCATTAAGCTTCCTGGCAGACTCTGTGAGGATCTTCCGGTACCCTGATCTGGCATCCTTAATGGTTAATGCATAAAAATGACAAGATTAGATTTATGACTGATTAGGTTTCACACATAAGTATGGCTGCAAGTGAGCAATCACTTCACTGAGTATCACACTATGAGCACCGATATATTTTCCATTTTAGAGAGCTTATGCTAAGAGAAAACAAAATTATCATATTGATTAGCAGCTTCTGGGTAGACTACTAAAATATTTAACAACAGAGTCAGACTCAAGCAATTCCCACGGTGTTAGTACATGTTCTTGCATATTTCTCATGAGTTTTGTTTCAAAATCAAAGCAATTTTTTTCTATCTGTTTTCCATATTTTTCTGTCATGTGCTGAACAAAGACTAAACAATCGTACCTAATTGGGTGGAAAGTGTATTTTTACTTACATCCAACTGCAGTTCTAGTCTGTTTATTTCTGCACTGGCTTCATTGAGATGCTCCAACTCCTCCTGTGGGAAAAAATAAAAAATAATATACTGCTTTAGGCTTTTATTAACTTTTAACTCCTCTAACATATACGGTCTGGGTGAAATTAGCTCCAGTTTGTATATAATTGTTTTACTGTAATGCATGTGAAGAACTGGAATGACATGTACTTCACATATATGTTAACCATGATGCAAAGGACATGTTTGGGCAGTTTTGTGTCAACTGACAAGATAATCACTTATGATCTGACAACCGGATTTGCTCAGATTATAGTATTAACACTTACCACAAAAAACAAATCATCAAATGTTCTTATTCATAGCTACCTCTCAGTTAGGCTTAACCAAAAGCAATCCAGTATTACCTACCCAGGTACCGTTAACAATGATTATACAGGCCGGCTAATTAATATGTCAGTCTATTTTAAGGTTGGGCAGGTTAAATGACTACCGTTACTACCAGCGCAGAAATCAGACGTTGGCTTTCATACCTGGATTCTGGGGTCCAGTTCCTCCTCGTATGGACTGTGCAATTGCTCTCCCACATTTTTTTGTTTGTCATTTTCGACTTCCTCGCAGGTGTCCCTAAGGGCCGTCTCTAGTGTGTTTCCATTACTTTCGGCAGCTTTGACCTCCTCATCCCCACCGGGAATAACCTCCCTCCAATCCCCGGCATCTGACTCCCCGGACCCGGCGGGGCTCTCTCGCAAGTCGCCTGGCTCCATTCCAGGCCAGACAGTTTCGCTAGCAGCAGCGTTAGCTACCCCAGCAGACGTGAAGGCTAATTAACCCAAAAATCCTATTTACAACAATTGAGACTTATTTTACAGGGTTAAATTAGAAAATAATTCCAGTGGTGGCGACTGTTGTGCAATCTGCCATATCAAAATCACCCCGAAACACGAACCCACTGAAGCTAGCCTCGCCTGCAGCTAGCACGCTAAACACCGTCAGTTAGAATTGAACGGTTGCTTTGTTGATAGCAAACAGGTTAGAACAAACAACTGTCATGGGATCAAAAGTAAAAGGTGGCCCATCAGTATGTCCACCCATCACGTGTGTCTTTTCCCCCATCTCTTACCGGGTTCTCCAATACTTTAGCTAGGCTAGCTAGCTAGCGGTTTCGGTCTCACACCATCATTACAAATGAAGTAAACAGACGAGTTTGGTGAAAGGAAGCGCTACGTTTGGCCCAGGGCGGCTACCGTAGCGACCACCAACACGCTCATATGTAAAATTAAACACATTCCTGTCATGGATGACTAATGAAAACGCCGTGTATTATCACCATCTTTTTATAAATCTAATGTCTCATTTGAACTATCGTTTTCCAATTTTGTTTCCCCCCACGTAGCACAAAATTCTCCTTTATTCCACACATATCCGACAGTATCACCCACGTATATTATGTCTGCTTGATCCGACTCCATATTTTTATGGTTGCACCATTCCATTATGAAAATTGTGGATTATATTTACAAATTTCCCCAAATTCAGCCTCACATATAATGTTCAGTGGGTTTTAACGTTTGCTGCACAGATTAAGTTTGTAATAACTTCCTAAGTGGGCACAAATTGCTGGGTAATACTGTAGTGTATTAGATAAAGGCTTTCTGTAAAAGCTAACTGAATTAAGCAACTCATTAAAAAGCAAAATTGTGTATTGTTTTTTATTCTGAAAATATACAAACACACAAATTCCATAGTTTGCAAGGTAACACCTGCAACAAGTACTACATTGGAGAATCATCAAACAAAATAATTTGACATTTAAATGTAAGCAAGAAATGATTTTCATAAACGCAACATAAACACTGAGAATCAAATGACAGATTATACTTCAGTAATGACCAGTCACTACCACCATAAGCAATCATACCACAGATAATGTTTTAATCTTTGTACAAGACAAACATACAGGCTACCAGAAAATGCAGGTGATTGCATTGAATGCATTAATAAATTGTCATGTGCACAATTAGCATAATATAAAAATAGATTTTGCAGTCTCAGCAGTTATGTCTCACAAAATGTTTAGGCTGTATCCAACACTGTATTAAATGTTTTGGAATAATGAAAAAGACCTGAGTGGCATTGGCAATAACCCTAAACCATAAAGAGCGGCAAACCATTCCGCATTGTCAAGGACAATAAACTAGAGTACATATCATTTAATCAAAAAGGACAAAAAACATCAGTCTTTGGTCTGGAATGCTTTCCCGAACTGACATTTAGAGATTACAAAAAGGCAACTGCACATAGGCTGTCTTCTGGATCATCAGCTCCAGGTGGTGTCATACTGGGTCCATCCTGGAGGAGGGGCTAAGTAGATTCTCCGTCCTCTTGAGATGAAACTGACAACCCCTCTGTATCCTGTCCTCGGGACTCCAGACTTCAAGTCATCCATGATTCCCAGGTTTCTGGACATCACTTTGAAACTGTCCTTACTTGAGTATTGCAGGCGGAAGGGCCCAGGTCCTTTTAGCTGCCCCTGCTTAACATCTTCATACGAAACCACAGGAGCATTGTAAACTTCCTTCTCAAAAGCGTTTCTATATGTCTCCTCCTGCAGGTAACTCAGGTTTAACTTGGTGAAAGGCACAAATTCGGTATTCAGTTTAATGTAACGCAGGTACTTGTCATAAAACTGACCAAGACTCACTCCTTGCCGGCCAAAGGTTAAAGTTCGGGAGATCTCTGGGCGTATACAAGCACGGTTTTGGCGCTGCTCTGGCTGACGCATCCAGTCGTCCCAGAAGGAAGCAGGCCACTTGGGCTCGAGCTCCTCCCAGACCTCCTTGAGGAGCATCCACCCTAGACCGGGAAAGAAATCTGTTCGGTAGAGGAGGTCAGCCTTTCCTGGATCCACGTAGCCATCCCTGCCATTGTCATTCCACGCTGACACACACCACAGACTGGAGTCAGATTTCAGGAGTGGCAGCAAGGCTCTGAAGTACTCAAAGAAGTCTGGCGCCACCTAGAGTAGGAGATAAATAATTTAATTTCAGTTTACATGACCCCTCTCACCAAGTCAAATCAGCTGTTTTAATGATACAATAACTTAAAGGCTGTGAAATATTGAACCTATGTGTTATTAATTAAAAATGTATTAATTGATTTTGTGATTACCTCCAGGTCATCTTCTACAATCACAACAGAGGAATGAGAAAGGGTCTTGAACACTTGATTGAGAGCCCATCGGTAATGCCTGGATATTTTGTAGTAACCCTGAAACTTCTTGTGCTGTGGCTGCACAGAGATATCTGACAAGTCCGGCTGTTTCAGATGAGTTACTTGATTTCCATAAGAACGAATCACCTCAGCAGTCTCTGCATGTCCACAGTCCTGACTCACTATGATTGGGTAAAGCTCTGCTGAAGGACGGTGCTGCAGGAGTTTGTCCAAGCAGCGCCGCACCGTGACCCTGTTACAGGCGATTACAAGGATAGGAATGACAGGCTGAGGGGGGGCGACGACCTTTGGTCTGTCTCTGTTTGATGGCTGCCACAGTGACTGATGATTCTGGATCTCCTCCAGGATTTCTTTCTGCATTTCAAGCTCTGTTTCGAACGACTTTGCCATTCGGAGCAGATCTCCCAAAATATCACTGGTTGGTCTTTCCACTTGGCCAGACTCGCCCAACTGGCCAGGCAGGGGTCTGCCCCAGAGCAGAAGCACCAGTATGGCATTCCAGGTGACAAACAGGAACGTACCACAGAGAATGAGAGAGCCTTTCTTACGGATCATGGCCCAGTAACTCAAAGGGAGGGAGGTGGGTTCAAGAGGACAGGGTCTGAGTAGAAAGACGTGTCCTTGCTACAGACAATAGGAATGGGATTTGCTAAGGGCAACCTGTGTATCATCACAAGCGCATAATCAAAGATCTGAGGTTGTACCTTGTTTGCAAACTGGGCTGTAACTAAAGTTATAAGGACACAATACAGTGTCAAAGAAGACTAAAATGGATGAAATATGAGGAAGGGCAGGACTCATCTTGGAGAAAAGTGGTGATTCTGGCAGATCCTCAACTTTTAAAAAACTCTTCCACCTGAAATAATAAGAACACACTTAAAATAAAATAAAGATTGCAATAAAGGTGACTACAAAGTGGAAATAATACTGAGCCACATTTATTTTTTAAATGAAATCAAGAAATCATGCAAGTGTGCGTTAATTTCTATTTCGTAGGAAGTTGCTTTGTATAAACTGGAGTGCTGATTCACCCAACTGTCTCTGATCGATTTTTCTCTTATCACCTGTGGCTGTCTCGTCAAATAAGCCAAACAGCGTTTTAGTAAGACTGAAAAACATCTACCAACGCTGACTGCAGCCCTCGCTGCTGCTCGTCAGACAGGTTATACTCAACAGACTGTAAATACTGTATCTTGAGAAGGAGAGTGTTGAAATTAGCCCATACCTTGACAGCGTGACTACTTCTTCCTCTTGTGGCCATTTCTGTGCCGCTTCTTCGATGACAACCGGCAAAGTTAAACGACAGGGGTCGTGAGGCCTTGTGGAGCCAGAATAAAACTATTCTCCGGCTAGTTTCCCCGCTATTAAAACAACTTAACGCCCCTTAGTTTTTCCCGTTTCTCGCAAAACTGGAAGAGGAGGAGGAGGAAGAGATAAACTAACACGACGACTTCCTGGTTAGCAGGCAGTCACGGGAAGTCCCGCCCTAACTGTCACCTTGAGAAATTACACAACACTTTCGTCTGAACTGCTCTCTGCTGAGCTAATTAAACTATGTAATTAAGCTGCCTTTGGTGTCTTTGTAAAGAGTTATTTTTCCGCTTTTACACACTGTGGCTGTTTGAAATATTGTAATGAAGAGACAGAGAGTTTTTCAGATGTGGATTTTAATTTAATAGAGACCTAGCTAATACGACAATATGTTTTTCAGCTTCACCTTGCAGAGGAAGTGCATGTAATTTGCATTGGTTTCATGGAGTGTGGATAGGCAAATGTGTATTTGGTTTTTGGTTTGGTAGGTTGAAGTAGAACAAACGAATAGGAACTGTGATCCTGTTTTTGCATAAAATTATCTGTAATGTAACCTACACTATTTCAGCAATCCGGAATTCCTTTTTTTCCGACCTGAAAATCTAACCCACGTGAATCATGCAGATCTGTAATTTTAAAAAAAGAAGGGTGGGTGGTACAGGAGCTGGCCGAGTGAAATGGAAAGGACATCTATAGGCTGACGTGTGTAAAGTTTTCTTCCTTTCCAAGTATCAACAAGGATGTTCCTTTGTGTTCAGCTGCCAATTCCACACCTGCGCAGTGTGTACCACAGTCGCTGTCGCGCATCAGTGGTAGCCTAAGTAACGTGTTGGGCAGTAATACTGCAACATTACTTTTGCCAGTAAAAAGTAATGTAACGGATTACTATTTCCAAAACAGTTATATTATTACAGTTACTAATCCAAGTAACGCTGCGCTGCTGAACGCGCCATCCCTGACGTGAATGCGCGAGCGCGCCGCAGCTCAGCGGCACCCCGGTCCGGACCTTATGTTGTTAAAGTCAGCTGTTAGCCAAAAAGCTAAAAGAAGACTGTAGAACAGGGAGAGAGAGGTATTTTCAACAGCTGTAAGTAGCTGTAAGTAACGCCATTATTGTGTCCCAGTAAAGAACATTGTCGTCCGTTGTAAACTTTGTGCGACCAGCAAAAAAGTTTTTGACCGCGAACAGTTCCACATTTCTACTTAGGCTAATTGAAGCATCAGCTAAAGCAACAGCAACTTGAAACTTAGAATGAAACTACGGCCGCTGCTGCCAGTGATGCTTGGACTCATCGGGAGAGAGTGGCGTTATATCACCCAGTAATAAGTAGAGTAGCTAATATTACTTTTTTAAGGAGTATATGCTGAGTAACTAGTTGGTAATAACTACATTATTTCAGAGTACCTTGCCCATGTTGCATTTTCAGATTTTGAGAAAGGAGAGACTGGGTCCAAATTAAAATTAACAAAAAGATTTAATTACAAAAATTAGTGAATAAAGAGATGACATTACAGAAGAAGTTTCTCTGTAAAGATGTACAGTTTCCAGTCATGAGGTTACTGCCGCCCCCAGCAGTGGACCGGAAAGTTGCTTTTCCTCACAAATTCACAGCTTACAGTCCATTCTATCAAAATAGGTTGTTAATATCCTCCAGGTATGTGGCCGGGTCCTTTTTCCTCCAAATGGCTCAGGACCGTAGCCATTGGTCGCTTGGTTACATTTACATTTATTCATTTAGCTGACGCTTTTATCCAAAGCCACTTACAATTGCTATACATGTCAGAGGTCGCACGCCTCTGGAGCAACTAGGGGTTAAGTGTCTTGCTCAGGGACACAATGGTGGATGTCTCACAGTGGGAATCGAACCCAGGTCTCCCACACATCTGAATTTGAACATCTGGTGCCGGTTGCACCATGCGCCACCACCACCCTACTTTTACTTCTTCGTCACCCAATTAGGAAGGGTGTACCTTACTGTTCTACGTTGCTTTTGGTCGAACAAGAGAGCGCTGACCCCAGACTTAGAACCCCTTTTGATCTACAGGAATACACAGTCCTTGCTCTACCAACTAGTCATACAGCACAACAGGGCAACAGGGGTTGTCTCCAAAACGGTCGACACCCAATCTTAGGAGTCTATGAAGAAGTTAGACAAAAGGATCCTTCTGGCACTAAACAAAGAGGTGTCAGTTTCCTTCACATTACAAAGAGGAGATAAACAATGGTTTAATTAACTTTCTAATGCAATTGTCTGGCTTAAAACCCTGCAGTTTTACATTTGAAGGACAACACTGGAATACATTAAGTTTGTTGTAACCTTTTAAAACTCAACACCCAAAACGGAGTTGACAATAAGGATCGGATAAATTGGGTTGGCCTATGTTTTGATTGTTGCTCGTTATAGACTATCTAATGTTTACTTTGACTTTTACTTTTACTTTGACTTTGACTTTGCTGTAGATTGATCAATCATATAGGCTAAATAGACTACACTTTGCTGTATGAATGGTTGCTTTTTAAGTCGTCTTTATGTTAAAGGTTTCAGTTATAAAAAAAAATAATCTTGTGAATGGTTGTGACAGGATTTATATAAGACCGTATCAGACTGCTTGTATCCGCGGGGTCGCTCTGCGCTCAGGCAAGGTAACCATGGCAACGGCTTCTGTATAACTGCCGCGATCCTGTGAAACTGTCGCGGTCGTTCTCGTCTCAGGCACACGCCCGTCCGCTGCCAGAGTTGAAATGTCAAACTTTTTCCTACAGTTTATCAACAGACAGAGACTGATCTGACTGTTTGATCAGAGTTTCCTGAATAATATAAGTGTTTCTTTAACAGTTAGGCCACCAGGTTTTAACAGGCGACAACCTTTGCTGCTGTCTCTTATTCATTAAAAATAACCTATTAACCTTTACTGAACTAATTTGAAAGTTAGTAGTTATATTATTTAGTTATAGACTCAATTATTTCATGTTGCACATTTAGCTGTTGAGAGGTTGCGATGGCGCAGTGGATTAGACACTTGTCTTTGATTCCACTGCAACACATCCACCAAATAAGTTGTTGATATGGGTCCTGCTGCTATATATTTTCCTGCTTTTTTGCCCTTTGCCAATCACATGCCTGAACTTTAAACTCACTACACATTTTAACTTGTGTAAGTGTAACAAGGACAATTTACCATTTAACTAGCAGCTACGGAAGTAACTGGGTCCATCCAGTTGGGCACAGATTTAAATGGCAAGGTTTTAATGTAGGCTATAACGTTTGTACACAAATGAGATAAAATGTGTTAGCTTCAGTGAGCTTTAGAAATGCAGACAGGTGGGTTTTTATCTTTGGACAGATCGCTGTTTCCCCCTGTTTCCAGTCTTTAAGCTTAGTTAATTAATCAGCTGGTCACCATTGCTAAAATCTTTTACGCATAGCGCAGAAATACTCTATTAAAAGTAAAAGTCCTGCATTGAAAACATTAGTAAAAGTAGGTCATAGCCCACAAAATTACTGTTATGTACTTATATATATACTGAAATTACCAAAAGTATCCTACTCAATATGCCGAACGGCCCATTTCAAAATCAAATCTAGTTTGTGCAGAGCCCAGTGAACAAGTCCTAGCCAGTGTCTTGGTGCCCGGACTGACAGGTGAATTACCTTAACATACATGTTTGTGATGCTCAAACCAGTAAAAGTAAATGAAGTGAAGTACAGTATTTGCCTCCAAAATGTAGTGGAGTAGAAGTATAAAAATATTAAATACTCAATAATATATTAATGTAACACTGACAGGCACAGTTCTGCTGCATAATGGGTACTTTTACTTGTGATACTTTAAGTGAATTTTGCTGATAAAATATATGTACTCTCACATTGAAGATGAAGATGAATTTCGAATGCAAGACTGATTATTTTTAGATTGTTGTACTGCTGCTATACTTAATTAAAAGATCTGAATTACTTCTTCCACCACTGTTTCAGCAGAGAGCAGTCATGCCTTTCATACAACTGGAAAATATAAAAGAAAGCTGGATTGATGCAAGTGTCCTCATACTAGCTCTGAATACTTGGATTTATTATATATATATTTCACAGTTAAATGCAATTGGATATTTCCATTTTGTGAGGTTTCATAGCCACCATTACAAATGGAAGTCTATTCCACAATTTTGGCAAAATAAGTTTTGGGGAAAACAGAAGGGTTAGCAAATGAAATGGACTGCCATTATTTTAACTATCCTCCTGGAGGCCTAGAATACCTTACATAAATGTGAGACTATGAACACTGCTTGTTTTTCATGTTTTACTGGTATTTCTTGTCACAGCATTGCTTATCCTCAAGTACTAAAGCACACTAAAAATGCTCTAAAATCAACCAGTTGTCTTATATCACCGGGTTAAAGTCCAAATGTGGGTTGTGTTTTGTGAAAGCCAAGTAAAGGTTAGATCACAGTGTGTATTTTTGGTGCTGAGGCCTTGGACTCTCTCAGTCATGTCTGTCCTCTGTAATCCATTGTCCAGAGCCGGAGTTGTCCTTTGTGCAAGTTAGATCAGTGGGATTTGTCTGAAAGAGGACGTTTTGTAATAACTTAAACATAAATTGCGTGTGCTCAATTTAGAAGAATCCAATTAAGTCTTATAACGCTCACCTGCAGGGCAACATTTTAGACATTTTTCTGATCCTGTTTGCTCAGCAGATACTATGGCGCATCATCAGGGCTTCTTGATTTTTACAACACTGACATCGTCGAAAATATCTAATCTGACACCAGAGCAGTCAAAGATAAGCAGGTGCTCTTCAGTGATGACCAGCCAGTTAACACAAAAGACAGTATTTGTCCTGCATTTCTCATTAATCATGGGGACATTGTGGACACTATCAGAATGCCAGCTGGGAATTCACTGGTTTCCTTAACAATTTATATTTTGATGTTTTTTGCAAATGCTTCGTATTTAATCATTTATCACCCGAAAGACTACACACCCAAACACAAGAAAAGCAATCTAGGACATGCTGTCCAATGCAGTGAGGAATGTTCAGACCTGTAGCCTATATTGGGGAAACTAAACAACCACTACACGGCTTAACACAGAAGGGCCAACTCCTCAGGTCAATATACAGGACACTCTTTCGATGAAAACAATGTACATATTTGTATAGGCAGGACAGATAGTATGAAAGAGGAGTGAAAGAAGCTGTCTACACCAAAGTAGAGAAACTAGCAGGGGAGGAGGTCTGCTATACCACTTATCCCCCACCCATAGGCAGAAATCGCAAGGGGGTCAGGGGTTCAGGATCTACCCCATCTGGGGGTTGAAAAAAAAAATTATATTAAATATTATAATGACACATTAAAATAATTGTGTAAGTAGTAAAACAATACAAACGCAAAAGGGGCAACAACACTGTGAGTCCATTGTGGTTTGGTCCACTGTCTGCTTTCCCCCTTTATGTCACCTACATACAAGTCTGACTACTATTTTTCTCAATGATACCTTTAAAGTTTTCAAGCCACCTTGTTTACAGGCCTGTTTACAGTACTAGAAAGTACAGGTTGTATAAAGACACCATGCAGGTTTCTGAAAGGAATTAGGCAACAGACCTGTTTTTTTAAGAGGACACGTGTCATAAACATTAACAGGATGCCCCAGCTACTCTGTAATCAGGCATATATTAAGAACTCAGGACGGGTTAAAGCAAGCTGACCATCATTTTAAATTTAAATTTTAAACAAAATCCAAATTAGTTTATAGAAATATTATTGTCATCATGTGTTTTGGAAATACTGAGCAAGGACATTTCAATGTCTCAAATAGTGCTTTATTTGATGATGGTATGGAAAATAAAGTCCATTCTCATTACAGAAAAGAGAAAATATTTTACAAATGTATAAATCAACTACTACTACTGGCTATGTACAATGGATTGGTCTAAAAACACAATTTGTAAGAACTAGAAACCCTGAACTGGCTATGTAAATCAACCTGATCCAATCAAAAGATTCTCTTAACAGAGTTTAATGCATTTCAGCATTTACAGCTTATTAATCATTATGAAAAGTCACTTTACATACACACTATTTCTGGCTTTCACAGTAATCACAAACATATTAAGAGAAGAATCCAAAAATACACGTTTCCCTGTTTCTTTATGTGCAACTTGGAGCCTGTGTGTCCTTTGTTTTAAAAATGTTGCTCTCCTTGTTTTTCTTCATTTCCCCATTTTGCATTTGAACCAGCTTGAATGTGTTCCAGTGCTTATTTGTCCTTCACCATTACTCACAAAGAGAAAAAGGAGGCAAAAGGATTACTGAGAATCATAACAAGTTTTTTGTGATATTCTCTTCCTCCACTCTAGTCTCCTCGCCAAGGGCAGATATTTCATGTAACAGTTGGTGGGGACAATAAAAACTTCTCCCAGCAGGAGGGGTGGTGGAAACTATCTTATTACTGCAAAACTTGAACCCTGTTTTCCTTTTTTATTGTCTGCTTGTTCTCATCCTGGGTTGATGCAAAGTTTCAGAGGACAGAGACTCAGAGCGTCCCCATAAGCATAGTAACTTAATCCTGCCTGCGTTTGCTCGGTGGAGACTGAGCGAAGCTGTGCTGCTGCCAAATAAGCTACTGACTGAGATGCATGAAAATAAATTAGCCTACAATATAATAGCATTTTTTATATTTCTCACTTTCCCCCTGATGATCTCAATAACTCACTAGATTTGTATTGTTGTTTTTTAGAAAACAGGTTGCTGAGGGTCTGAAAAAGGTAGGCAGCGGATCAAACCTCTGTGAGGCATATGAGTAGTGAGGACATAATTTTTTAACTTAAAATTGCTTTCGACTTTCGAGTAGTGAACAAGAGCTGGTAACCATTTGTACCTAAAACACTGACTAAATGCAGACAGAAAACTGTTATATTTAATTGTTTTGATCAAAATTATTGCTGGGGACAATTCAGTAGTAGCAATTAAGGAGGCTGGCCATCACCCTGTCCTTCTTGGACGGGAGTGATGGTCTGCCTCTGCCCGGCCAGAGGGGATGAGGCTGTACTTGACCTCGTCCTCGATGGAGGGCTCTCCTCTGTACCAGTACTAGACCTCCACAGTGGAAAATGGCCCATAAAATGGGGCTCTAGCGGTCAGCGGGGCCGCCCAGTCATGGAGGCAAAGATGTACTATTTTGGGGACAGTCACACTTAGATGTTTCACGTCAGGCTGGTCATGGAGTCCTGCGCTGAATTCTCTGGCGGGATTTTTGGAGGGCAGCTGGAGAAGCCTTCATTCTCTTGGGGGCTGAGTCAAAAAGAACGAGCAAATGGTCTGGGGGATAGGCCTAATGGTCACCAGCAGGTAAGCTGGGTCTTTCTCTTCAAATACACAGCAGCCTTCCTCCCAGTCATAGTCGGCCTACCCTCCGAAGCTGGCACTGGGCTAAGTCGGAGGGAGCTGAGAGACTCAGAAAACTGCAGCCACCATTTGCTCTGCTCAAAGCCCGACACAGGAGTCAGCCTCAGCATGAGAGAAATAATGCATACCACTTCATTTATCTGACAGCTGGAGTTACTTTGGAGATTAATGTATTTTACATAAAAAGTTTGCTACTCCTAAGGTATTTTTCTCTGTGACTTAGAATTTACTGACACACATATGTGTACAAATTGAACTGTCACAGGTCCCCAGTTGCATTGCACCAGTCTTCATAATATTCAAGCCACCCTGTTAACTGGTCTGCTAACACCACTAGAGGGTATCGAGTGTCTAAAGAAGCCATGCAGGTTTTTGAAAGGAAATAGGCAACAGACCTGTTCTGACTCAGAGGACACCTGTGCAGAAAATGGACAGGACGCTCCTACTATACTGTAATCTGGCAAATATTAAGAACTCTGGACAGGTTAAAGCAAGTAGACTTTTCAAATTAGTTTATAGGTATAGGTATTCTCATCATGTGTTTTGGAAATACTGAGCAATGATCTTTGAATGTCTCAAGTAATGCTTTATTTGTTGATGTTATGGGGGAAACGTCCATTCTTTAGAGGGAAAAGAGAAAATATTTTACACATATATAAATTGTTAATGGCTATGTACAATGGGTTGGTCTATAAACACAATTTTTAAGAACTAGAAACCCTGAACTAGCTATAGAAATCAACCTGATCCAATCAAAAGATACTCTTCACAGAGTTTAGTGCATTTCAGCTTTTGCAGCTTGTTAATCATTATGAACAGTTACTTTACATACACACTATTTCTGGCTTTCACAGTAATCACAAACACATTAAGAGAAGAATCCAAACATACAAGTTTCCCCTGTTTCCATATGTGCAACTTGGAGCCTGTGTGTCCTTTGTTTTAAAAATGTTGCTCTCCTTGTTCTCCCCATTTGGCATCCGAACCAGCTTGAAAGTGTCCCAGTGCTTAGTTTGTCCTTCACCATTGCTCACCAAGAGGAAAAGGGAGGTAAAAAGATCACTGAGAATCGTAACAAGTTTTGTGTGATATTCTCGATCTCCACTTTTGTTTCATTGCTACTGCCCGTCCATCCCCGGCCCCCTTTAAGGGGTCTCAGCGCTGCCGTATTCACCTTGGGGATGCGGTGACGTTTGGTTCATTGGTCTGTGAATCACCACATTTGGTACGATCACAAAGGCCAGAATCCCCACCAGCATGAGTGCCACAGTAATGGTGATGATGGACGCCACTGCGGCGTAGTAGCACTGGTTTGAGTGGAACAAATTACATAGGTGACCTCTGACCCTGTTTGGAGGCCTGCCAACGTTTACCACTGTGGCTGGGACTATTCCCTGCTCCATTGCACTCAAGTGAAGGTCACCACCAGCTGTCACCTGGGCATCCTGACTCCTTTTGGGCAGAGTGAAGACATTAGGCTTGGTCAGGTTATTAGGAGGAGGGTTCTTAAGGAGAAGTTTTCCCTTACTACGCTTAAAGCGGATGGACAGTGCCCTCTGCATGTCTTGTGGGAGTTTGCCTATGATGTCCTGATTGTTTCCCAGGCGGGGCAGGTCCCTGCCGTGGGGGAGCTCGGTCAGCTTACGACATACAGGGCAGGACAGGGTCTTGAGCTCAGGAGAGGTCACGTTGATACGAGCAAGGCACTCCAGGCAAAAGGTGTGTCCGCACGCCAGCAGCTTTGGGGTCTTGAAGACGTTATCGTAGGTGCAGAAACACACAGCGCACTCAGTGTCCTCCACATCATCTACAGGGGACTTCACCTTTCTCCGGTCGCTCCCTCTGTCTTTCCTGTCACTCCCCCGGCCCTCTTCACTCCTCCCCCGTTGCCTCCTCTCTCCCTGGTGCCTGTCTTGTTCCCTCCTCCTGCCCCTCTCTGAGTCTGTACTCTTTGATCTCCTCACTTTTGCAGGCTTCTCCTTCTTCTGCTGGTCCTCCTTTCTGTTTGTCCCTATCTGGCTGAGTTTCGGCTTGACATTGGGGGTCTGTCTGGCTCCATGGCCCTGGCTCCCTTCGGGCCTGCGTCTCTCCCCGTCTTCGCTCATGTTGGACGGATGATGTTAGAGTGCCAGCTGGGATCCTTTTTCACAAGTTTTCAACAGGAGCTGTGGAAAATAAAAGATGAGATGGGTTCACTGGCTCCCAGAAAGTAGCAGAACAGGAAACAGACTGTTGGAGTTTACCTGCACAGTCACCACTGCTGTTTCATGATGATGAAGCAATAATTTCTAATCTCTTGCTATCTAACATCTCTATTGTATTAAAATGCTATGTGTTTTTTTTTCATTTAAGCCTAATAAACTTTCATGTGATGATTGTGCCTTGATATTGACTTCCTGTATTTGTTTAATAGGCTTTCCTGCACAGAAATTATCTGCTAATGTGAGAACTGCAGAACTGCTTCAAATATTTTTGACGTAATGGAAATTTGTATGATCTTGCTGTCTTAGTGGGCTGAGACCTGTTAAATAAAACTAAATCAAGGGTGGCATCGGTGTGTGACACAGCTTCGTTGTTTTGAAATTTCATAGCAAACATTCCATTTTACATAGTCAGCCATTAACTCATAGTTTTTAAGCCATCGGAGGCACACAATAAACAGTGCAGCAGCAGAGTTCCTTCAAGTGTAGAAATTGCTTAAGTAAAGGTTTAGTTATAAGTGTACAATTTGCAAGTTTGGCAGCCAAGAGCAGCAGAGATAATTTGTACACACACGCACTGACCTGCTGAGGTAGATGAATGTTGAATCACGCCGAAACCACAAAATGATGTAAGTACAATAATCCTTTTATCCTTAACATCACCAAACTTCATTAGGTTACTAACAAAACAACTAAAAACTTTACTCTGGAACTTCTTTGGTCTGTCTGCAGTCCGCGTCCTCCTCTTCTGTTATCCTTCCTGTCATATCTTGTTTTCTAATACTAACACAGCACTGCCTCCTCTGAACCCTCCTCCTGTCTGCCTCCACCTCCCACCCCAATCGCTTTTCCTCTCCTCTCGTCAAACCAGTTAGTCCAGGAGTAGTGAGTCAGTGCTTTTTACCGTCTGTGGGATATATGGATAAATCTCATGTCTGTCTGCACACACAGCAGAACACATATCAATCTGGTATCATAGTTTCACTCAGAGGCAGCTCTGCCACTGATCACAGCTGAATTGATTAATAAATTCTACTAAGAATCAAAGAAATATCTGTCAGCTGTTGTTGTTCAAGAAAGTATTCACTATCACATATGATGTCAGTGGCATGAAGGTATGACAATATGGAATGATATGTATGTGTAATGTGAATTATGAAATGGTGAGAAAAAAATAACACTGTCAATGCATAAACAGACAGACGGGTACAGTTCTGTCAACATTGCATGTATAAGCACCTCATACCTGTAATACCTTCACCGCTGAGTTTACCACCCACACAAGATCAGCTATGTTTTCTCACTGGTTACTCCTTTTCATCTGAGCTTTTTTGAGTATCTGAGAATACACCCTGACTGAGACCACAGTGTTTAACAATACAATGTCATCAAACAACACAAAAGCTTTGTTGCTAAAAGTTTATTTGCTAATTAAAATAGTGGAGGTATTCCAAACTAAAAAAAAAAAAGACGACACATCTGTATCTGGGTACATCTGCTTTTTTATGCACAGATACGTTTTTTATCAAATATTTCTAAAGTCAACAAACTCACAGTCCCTTTGTTGTAAAACTAAACGAGCATGACGAGAAGTTAGGAGGCTATCCAAATACATCTAAATATAACTTGTTGAACTAGAGTGAACATCCAGGTGAAATCAAAACCAGAAAGAAATGAGTAGATCTTTACAGATAGTAAATAATGTGCTAAATAATTATTGAGCTACAAACCAAATGACAAAAACAAGTGGTTGTAAAACTTTATTGTCATAAAAAAATGAAAATAAACCAGGAGCCTCAAATTTTAATTAAAAAGATTATTTGGATATCAGTCTCAGTTATAGTCAATTTGCACATTTTACACTTGCAAATGCATGATTTCACAAAGCCTATTTATTTAGGGAAAGTCATCAGAAAGCACCTGAAAAACAAACCAACAGTCTCATGTTTATTAATGAGCTGAAAAACCCACCCAGTGAGTCTGCACTGATGCAATGAAACTCCAATCCAAGTACATTAATGTTCTCTTATGGCCCAGCTGACACGGCTGATTTATGATTAAATCAGTAAGTTTGTGATCCACTTCTCACTTGACCCGTCTCTCTGCTCCATGTGTCATGTGTTCAGGCTAATGTGGTCCAAACTCAAAACTGCCATATCAAGCTACAGCACAAAACAATTTCACATGTGAAAACAGGTTGGAACCATGAAGCTGTTTATGTACTTTTCCACACCTTTCCTCTTTATTATTACGCAATTTCCAAACTTTCAGTCCTTTTTCTACTTTTAGCCTGCCCTGAGAGAGGAAGGGAATGTTTATTTTGGCCATCTGTCCCCTGGAGCCTAGGTCTTCTCTTCAGCCCAGCTCCTCTTTTGTTTTACCCTGCTTGCGGGGCATTTTCTTACTGCTGCTGTCCTCCAGCTCTTTGCTCTTGTAGTAGTGAGGAGCCACTTCAAGCAGCCAGCCGCTCTCTATCTCAATCACCTGCCGGAAGAGAGATGGTAATCAATGTGTCAACATACAGGGAGGGATACAGTTAAAACATTTTACAGGAACACTCGTCATACTTCCTCATTAGTGTGCTGTCTTATTCTCACAAGCAGTAATTCTGAGACCTTCATACTGGACTGAAATGTGTGATTATGTTATTTACACTTTAAACAATAGTTTTTCTGTTTAACGAGTCTTCCACATCAGCAGACTAGCTGCTGAAAAACAGACTACGACTGCTAACGCTGCAAATATTTGCAGAGATTTAGACTCTTTAAAAGTAAACAGTATCACATCCCGAGCAGGCAGACCTGTCTCATGAACTCCTTGGTGGTGAAGACAAGCTCGTGATAGATGAGCCAGCGAGGCTGCTCCTCGAACAGAGAGCTGTTGGGGTGGACGTAGACTGTCTGCTGGTGCTTCACCGTCTTGTAGCCACCTTTGCTCAGTCGTGCCGTGTGATAAAAATATCCAGCAGTCACCGCCTAGGAGATGGGACAGGGTGTGGGTGATTAATAGCTATAGAAGACCTCAAGTAGTGACAGAAAGATCATTGTAAGAATAAAGAGCAATATGATAATAAGAGAATATGTACATATCATATACATATATTGATGTGGAAATTTGTGTGAAGTAATTACTAAACCAAAGAAATTGATTAATAAGCCGTAAGTGGAAACTATTTGGAGGAGAACTCAGTCAAGTTAAGTTCACAGGAACAAGAAGAATTCTAAGATGGACCTCTTCTCCTGCATGCTGCACATTATATAGCATCAATCAGCCACTCAGAGCTTTGTATAAATTAGACACTGTGGAAGTTCAGTTTGGTTGTAAATGCAATATAATGACATATAAATGAGATATAACTTTTTTAAAAGAGAGATTGCACTAACATGCTGTAACTCGCTTGTTTTCAGTCCATTATGTACTGCATATTTTACTGTCCCGTGGAAACCACGCATTTCCAAATTCTCCTCTCTTAATGACCAACTCAAGGCCAACTCAAGTCAAGTCAAATTTATTTAAAGTGTAAAATCACCAGCTGCGTGGTCCCAGTGCAAAACAGACACATAAAGATCGCAGAATTGGATAAAAAGGCTGAGAACACATAACAAGATACACATATTAAAAAAACAATACATAATTATAAAACTAATAATAAATAAAATAAATCATTTAAAATTCATAAAACACCCTAGCCCCAACTATAAGCCTCGACACAAAATAAAGAAACACCATCCCTAACTACTAGCTTTACTGAAAAGAAAGGTTTTTAGCCTACTCTTAAATATGGAAATGTTGGTTAATTCCCAAACCCAAACAGGGGTCTGATTCCACAGCTAAGGTGCTCTGGCTCCCATTCTACGTCTAGAGAACCTAGGCTCTACAAGTAGCCCTGCATTTTGGGAGTGTTAGCAGTGTTCTAGTGGGGCAGTATGGTATAAGGAGTTATTTAAATAAGATTGTTCCTGACCATTAAGGGCTTTGTATGTAAGAAGAAGTATTTTAAAATCAATTCTCAATTTTACCGGGAGCCTTTGCAAAGTTACTAAAACAGGGCTGATGTGATCTCTCCTGCTAGTTCTAGTTAGTATACGTGCAGCAGCATTTTGTATTAACTGGAGAGACTAAGGAAAAAAGTGTTTTCAGCTTTCATCACTATGACAATGCAGAAATAATATATTGTATTTTCTAATGTGGTGCTGGTAGAAATCAGTGTATTACTCAAGGAAACTACAATTAAAGCAGGGAAATCAGATAATTCACACTGTAATTTAAATATCAGCATTGACTCCTGAGAATATAACTAGTCAGAAGTTTTAAACTGAGGGTAGATTTTATGAAGGATTTGCCAACAGGTACCATTCCAAACATCAACATCCAGACCTGCTTTTCTTGTTGTCACAGATGCACACAGACTGTTCACACCTTCTGTAATCGAGGCCAAGTGGTGTTGGGTGTGTTCACAAAACTAACGCTAGAATGGACAGAATTAATACTGACAGACAGCATCTGTCACACACTAGTCATGCCATGGGAAAAGTAAATCTACAAATGTCTGTCATTTCACATTAAAATATAATAAACATCTTCAAATGACTAATTCACTCCCCCCCGGTTTACAACAAGGAATTCACATAATGCTACTAAAGCCACTTTATAAGTAAATATTATAGGACATTTATTGTCAATTATTTACTGAACATTAATTCATAATAAGAAAATAAGTAATGGGATTGCTTTTTGGCTGCAGTTTTGACACAGACAAAGGCATCAAGTGATGAAAAAGCTGTAACCCAACTAATAAAACAAATGCCCTTGCCGCTATCTCAAGTGGTTTATGGGTGTGCTCACAACACACGTAGACCGTGATATGGGAAGAATTATCACACAGCCTCCGTTCAGTGAGGATCTGAGGTTTCCTCTTTCATTTTCTTAGACTTTCAAATTCGCAGAACTGTATACTTTATCTAGAGCCTGGTTAAGCATCCATTCACCTGAAGTGTTCTTGAGCAGGAGCAGGCTATTCCAAAAAATGCTAAATTAAGCACCTTGAGGGCTTCCATGTATTTCATGCCCTCTACTGGGTCAAGTTTCAAACACTTGCCACTTATCTCTTAAGTTGTTTATCTTGAACCCACTGTTACACCTGTGGTTGAACAACATTTTCAAAAAGAAGCAAATACTGAATGCAAGCTGTGTTTATTTTATTTAGAAAATGGTATTTTTCTGTGGGTCTTGTCTGCCGCAGGTTTAGCTCTTCAGTGTTCTTACTTCTGCTTTCTATTCTTGTATTTGTAGTTGCTATGACTTCATAGCCCATCAGACTTAGACAAACCAAATACCCAAGTTCACATGGAGCCACAAACACATACTTGTACAGTATAACATTTCCACTCTATTAATATCAGGAACCAACTTTCAGATTCCATGTTTTCATCAGGAAACTGTGCTAAAACTCTGGGTGAATTTCTCAGTATCACTAACCTTGCGAATTGGCAAGCTGTCTCCATGGGAACTTACAACCTCTACCTCAATACGATCCATCAGACCCTCCAGCTGCTCCCTGACGTCTCGGGCTCTTCTCATGGAGCGGAACTGGATGAAATTCTCATAGCACCACTGTGTGGAGTAACCGCTCTCCAACCACTGAGGGAGACAGACATCATGACTGCAGTTAGTACGACACCTGGGATCCAGGAAATAGCTGTCTGCCGGTCATAGCTGTGAAAAAGTGGTACCCAGCCTGGGGGTCTGGACCCCACAAGGGGTCGTAAGATAAATCAGAGGGTTTGATGCATGACAGGAGAGGAAAGCGGTTTTGTCTTTCCTCTAAGGATGGCAATGTTGGTCAGTCGGTGAACCATTTTGGTTCAGAGTGAAATATCTGGACTCCTGATGGATTAGATTAAATTTTGCCCAGACATTCATTGTCCCCTGAGGATCAATCATACTGACTTTGGTGATCCTCTGTCTTTTCCTCTAGCGCCACCAGCGGATTGACATATGTCTCAACAAGTTTTGGATGGACTGAAATTTGGTAGCACCATCATTGGGTCAGCCGTTCAATTTGTAGGAAGGGCGGGTGGTTTTAATCACTCTTTGGTTGACAGTCTCAATTTGTAAACTTACAACCTGTGACGCGAGATGCTATAGCTTCGTTTTAAGGGGTCACAAATCAAAGAGGTTGGGAACTGTAAACTGAACTGTGAATCGATTGGTAACTCAGGGTATCTTTAACTCTAGCTGTTGTGTTTATACCTGTGTGTAGACATTGAGAAGCACCAGGTGGTCTCCCCCTGGCACCACAAAGTTCATCCTGGCGTTGTCAGCATGAACCACCTTGTCTTTGGGCCGGTAAAAAATAGAGTTGTTTACTGACAACATGGCCGCTATCGTCAACACTTCTTCTGAACACTTGTACCTGGAAGCAGACAGAGAGGGAAATAATACAAAGGAAATCTACAAAAATGCAGAGAAAGAGCTATGAAGCAAGAGCTATGCTGAGAAAGTTGCCATTCACTAAATAAGTTGACAATTTGAAGGTCTATATGAGCAACACATTTGTATCCTTTATATCATCACACAAAAGAGGAGAGGGCAGTGAAAAAATTTAATTATATTAATTTTGTATTTCTCCCAGCTCAGATACTGGACAGACTTGACTTGCTGCTTCCAAAGCAGCATACTGACCCGTGTCAATATTAAGAGGAAGTACTGTATATCAGCTCAAATCTGAGCACAAATACACCTTTTTGGTTTACTCCAGATCTCGTTAGGCCAGGCATGTTTGACCTTGTGATTCACCCTCTACTATATAGATAAGTTATCAATCTTCTCCTGCTTGAAGAATTGATCTATCAACCCGTATTGGACAGCTCGATTAAGAATAGTTTCACTCCTCTATGCTTCTTTGACCTCAAACCCCAGCTGCATAATCAAGAACTGGACAAACACCATCCTGGATGAGTTTGGTATACGCAAGAAAACCAATGTCTCCAACTGATTCAATACATCTTATGCTACAGTATTATTACAGTAGGTGATGCATCCTGTAATACGGACATATATTTGAAGGGCTCGTGCTAATATAACACTAGAGACTTACTGCTCAGAGGCCAGTATCATCTTGCTCAGCATGGGGTCCACCGGTAGCTCAGCCATCCTGCGACCCAGCTGATCCCAGACAAAAAAGAAGAAACAGGTGTTAAACAAATGACTGACTTCATTCATGTTGCTGCATGCTCCACTGTGTTCATCAGTGTCGCTAACTGGTAGTGTACAGTGGGGTTTTTAGTCTTTGTTGGCTGGAAACAGCTGCCGGCAGTGGCTGGAAACGATGCTATGAGAGCAGTGAGAGTGAACGTAAACAATAAAGTTGTGGGCTGGACAGCTAAAAAATTTGCTGAAACACACTCTCACTCACTCTTTCAGAGGAGTCTTCATGGCAGTGCGATCCCACCAAAATGTTAAGACTGTAAAGCATTGTAAGTCTTAAACATGAAATAAACTGTCTTTTATTTTATTGTTGTATTTTTATCAATCTATCAAGCTATTTATAAAACTGGGGACATTTTGCAGATTCAGATGATAATTCAGTACATAATCAGTACAAACAACCTCTTCCACAATGTTTTCACATTGTCATTTGATACGTTGTTATTATAAAAACATCAATTATAACTGCTAAAGTAAAAAAAGAATAAAGTGTAGTTTGATGAATGCAGGCCCTGAGTTTGTACCTTGGTGAGCTCTCCCATGTGGTTCAGTGCTCCCAGGGCATAGAGCTGCTCCAGCGCTAAGACCAAAGTCTCATGAGGAGGTGGGTCCATGAAGTCAAAGTGAATCAGGTCATTGATTCCTGGAAGCAAAAACTATTAGCTTACTGCACAGTCACGGCCACCAAACAGTGATTTAATGTGCTCCAACTTAATGACTTAAGTGTATGAAATATCATCATTTTAATATCCCACCCAAGAGCGCTTCATCCCCTCACCAAGACTCTTCAGCAGCAGGACTACATTTCCCAAGTTGGTCCTCTGAATCTCAGGCACAGTCGTTTCCTCCATCTCATGTTTAAATGCCCAGGCTGTGTAAAGCCTGAAACATTTCCCAGCAGCAACTCTACCTGCACGGCCTGCTCTCTGGTTGGCAGAAGCCTGAAAAGTGAAACAAACACACAGCACGAGTTGGCAAAACATTTATAAATCAATTCAGCCACTAACAATTCACACATATAGTTTAACAGTAATAGCTGCCTCATCGACTGCACCAATAAAATGTCAGTGATTGTGCCAGAGTTTTTGAATATTGGCGTTTTGAAAACATGCGATTTCTCCACTCCTGGATAAAATTACTTCACGTCAACGCTGGCACCCAGCTTGTTAAACATTAAGAAAAACAGTGAGCAGTTACCCGTGAACAGGGCGTGACGATGAGTGACTCCATGCCGGTGCGGGCATTGTAACTCTTCTGTTTGCAGAAGCCTGGGTCAATGACGTAGATGATGCCATCTATGGTCAGAGAGGTTTCTGCTATATTGGTAGCCACCACCACCTGGGATTGACAGACAGAGATCACGGTGCCAAGAGTTAAAGTGAGGAAGCACTGTCCAAAGTAGAATGCAGATTAAATCAAGCAGTTGAACAATGGGAAGAAATACACCAAAAGATCAAAACAAGGCTTTATTCCGTTCAATAGTGTTAAAAACAAATACGAATCCGCTCTACTAATCTCATTGTACTACAGCAGCCTCTGTTGGTGCATGGACATTTAATCTGTTTAAATATGAGAAGGCTCTTGCTTTATACATAACTGATACAGTAAATAGATAGCAGCAAGCTGTTGTCTTCATTTATATTGCTCAAGAAATAAAGTTGTAGTCATAGTCTACACTGCGCATTTTGTGTCTGCCAAGTTGAAACATTAATCCTACAGTGACCTACTACATCCAGGGCAATTGTATTAGGAAACAATAACAGTTTCTCATGTATTCTGCACACAAATAAGACATCATCTCACCTTACGGGCTCCGGGTGGAGTAGGGTTGAAGATCTTTGCCTGCATGTCAGACGGCAGGTTGGCGTAGATAGGAAGGACCAGCAGCTCTGCTATCTTCGATCCAAGGCGCCTGCATCTCTCTTGGAGCATCTCGCAACATGCTTCGATCTCCTCCTGCAAGACACACAAAGACAAGAGGTTAAAGAGTCAGCCATCACACACGGATACATTTACCCCTGTCGCAATATCCTTCAGGGAATACTGTTGAAGAAAACAAGGTTACTTGGGCCGCTTTCACACCTGTAGTTCAGTAAAAAAAAGACACACTGTTGCATTTGTAGACACTGTATGTTGTTGTTCCTTGTTGCCTTTAAAAATAGGCAACAATAGGCATCTATTCTTTCGCTTACTTGAAGGGCTACATAGTGGTTATATGTTTACTTATCTTCGTTCAGCTTTGTTGTCCTTGTTTTAATGTAAATTTTTTATCTTCCTAGACAATGTTCTTTGAACTGTGTGTAGGTACATTGACAGCAACTAGAAACTGCAGTCAAATTTCTTGTACGTGTACACATACTTGACCAATAAAGATGATCCTGATTCTACTGGCTTTTTAAACATAAAATATGTATATAAACACTGAGCGGTAAATAAAGCTTAAGGATTGACAGGTAACTCAGCAGTTGAACAGTTTTGGTGTTACATGGCGCAAGTGCCGAAAGAGAGAAATTATTTAGCGTAACAGTATGGTAAAAGATGCTATGCTTAATGAGCAACTGTCAAAATACACAAAGTAGGATGAAAGCACAAAACTCCTCTTTGATTGATCAGGAACACTCCATGCTACCATGGTAACCAAATGATTTGCACAAATGTATTTGTTAGGCAACTTACCCCTCAGCCTAAACAAAGTGAACTTGAATGGTGAACGCACCAGAGTTGTTTTGAACCGAATCAAACAGGTCAGGAGCTAAAGCACCCTTAGACAACATTGTGGTTATACCCACTTCTTAAATGTAATTACAAGGTAAACGCTTGTCTCCAACATACATGCTAAGAAATTATGAGCTGTACAAAATTATCTTTAAGTGATCCCATCCAAAATCCTATCGTATTGCACAAAATAAGGAGACCAACAATCTCCCATTACAATTGTGTCCAAAACTTTGACATAAATCTTGAACATGCCATGGTTGATATAAACAATCAATACCTGTCCAGTGAGGAAAACCAGAATGTCTCCCGGAGGCTGGGTGACATGGATCTGTAGCACCGACACCACACAAGCTTCCAGGTAGTCTGCCTCTGGAGCCTTGACAACACAACATACAAATATGTACATCAACAGTAGAGTTAGATTTTTGGGACAGGGGTCGTCTACACTCACTTGAACCTGAGACCCTTTATTAAGCATTCAAATAGCAAGCAAGTTCCTACTTTAGTGTAGAAGATATCGACGGGGAACCTCCTGCCGGGGATCCTGAAGACAGGGGCATCATCAAAGAAGCAGGAGAAGCGCTCTGTGTCCAGAGTGGCGCTGGCCACTAGCACCTTCAGGTCCGGTCTGAACCTGGCGATGTCCTTAATCAGACCAAACAGGATGTCTGTGTGGAGGGTTCGCTCATGGGCCTCATCTATGATGATCACACTGGAGGGAGAGAGAGAATGGGTATAGGGGCCGATTGAACAGGTAATACCTACAGGAGTTCAATAAATGTACATGAACATATTCATCTGAAATGTGAAACTGCAAAGAGGAGTATACAAATGACAAATGGCATGAGACATTAGGGTGTCAGGCAGTAGAAGTCTTAATAAAATAAATATGGTACCTGATAATTCAAAGACAACTTAACCAAATTGAAAGTTGAACTTGTAAAGTGTGATCAGGAACACATAAATGTGGGAAAAAGTAGAAAGCCACTAATTTTTCAAGAAAATTTAATGAATTTCTGTCTGAAAAAATGAATGATCAAATGAAAACATAAAGAAATCATCTTATACCTGTGTATTACCTGCTTAATAACAGGTTAAAGAGCTACTCAGCTTTTAGTGTTTCCCTTCTTTGCATTACCTGTAGCTGGCTAGGTCTGGCTCTGTGAGAAACTCTCTGAGCAGCATGCCATCTGTCATGTACTTGAGCACTGTTCTCTCTGATGTGCAGTCCTCAAAACGAATACTGTAACCCACCTGGATGAAGCAATAAAGTTAATCTGAAAATACTGATTCAAGAATTTTCAACCACTTCAAATGGTTTTAAGAAACAGTCAACAATACTTAATAAATAAAGAATGCTAAAAAAAAGATGTTTAATACTAGCCAGTAGTGGTATACAAAACCATGATGCAGTGTAATACAGAATTCATTCTTACATTGCATCCTTTAGTCCCAATAAATAAAACTGTTTGTAATAAGGTAAATATGAAATGGGATCTGTATGATAATTTGTCCAACTCACCTCATTCCCAAGCTTAACGCTCATTTCCTGTGCCACTCTTGCTGCTACTGACATAGCTGCAACTCTGCGAGGCTGTGTACATCCAATCTTCATGCCTCCTTCAGTGTAGCCCTGAGAGAGAAAGATAGATTATTTTCATACAGTTCCCCAACTAGCGTCATCTTGTTGTGCAGATCATTTTAGTTTTAATTGCAGAGGTTTTGAGACTGCTGCCACCATGCTTGTACAATGGGGACAAATTGATTTTTTTCCCAAATATCCAACAGCAGAACGTCTTTCCAGAGACTCATTGTCCTGGTTACTCAGGAAAATCCATAAATAATAGGCAATAGTCTTAAGGAGCTACAGTGAAAGTCAAAGGAATAGACACTTTGGGAAACACTTATTCGCTTTCTTGCCAAGAGTTTAGATAAGAAAATCAATACCACTCTCATGTCTATACGGTAAATATGCAGCTACAGCCAGCAGCTTGTTAGCTTACCTTAGCATAAAGACTGATAAAAGGGAGGAAACTGGTAGCCTGGCTTTGTCCAAAGGTTACAAAATTTAAAATGTACTAAAACAGAGGTTTTCAAAGTCTGGGACTGCAGGCCTCCCCTCAGACAAAGCCCCCCACCCACATCTTTAGTTTGTATGAGTCAGTTCCACATGTTGGTTTAAGCCACATTGACTTCTTGATGTCAACCGATGATCACAATTACAAAAGGATCAAGTAAAGATTATGAGAAAAGAGTGTCTGTGTAAGGTTAATCTGTAGAGCCTAAGAAGTTCTGTAAATTAAAAGGAGTACAGTCTAGACCTGCTCTATCTGAAAAGTGCAATGAGATAACTTCTGTTATAAATCGACGCTATTTAATTAAAAATGAATTGAAAATAATGGGGGCCGGAAAATTTAAGAAAAATGTGAAGCTTTTTAACCTTTACTTTTGTTACAATGCAGTCATGCTCTCCTGCAGCAAATTCTGTTGTCTTTTGTTGGACTTTTGTTAGACTGCTCAATGTTCCATAGTGAGTATAACATGTTTAATATGTGAGTGTATAATGCTATTCTTAGATTCTGCACTCACATCTTCCAAGAGGTACTGTGGGATCTGGGTGGTCTTTCCGGAGCCCGTCTCCCCCTCAATGACCAGGATCTGGTGCTCTTGGATGGCAGCAAGCAGGTCCTCTCTGTAGGGGAAGATGGGCAGGCTGCGTCGGACTTCCTGCATGGACTGTTTGTTAAGCTCCGCCTGAGACAGAGCCGGGGTCTCCTGATCCTAAACACATTAAGGTCAGAACACAAAGCAAATTTCACAAATTTCTTTGACCAGATTATCTTTTTCCACTGTGGTCTGCAATGAGAAGCGGGAAGGAGATGCTCCAAGACGTATTGACAAGACATATGGATATACTTTTGCGCTGAACAGCTTCCACGCGGTGCAAATTGCTTCCTTTCTGAAAGGGCCTTTATGGAAGACAGAACGTAGTTCTCTCAAGACCTTCAGTCACAGAACATTTATCGTTACATCCTTCGGTCTGTGTTGAGAAAATGTTGCCAGGTGTAAGACACTAAAGCTGATGATACATGGAGCAACTTTTAGAGCAATGGTGCTGGGCAATGTTGCTGTCACTGGTCATGAGTAAAGATTACTACCATAATCCCCTTCTGTCACCACTCCGTCACCCGCCCCACCCCGCCGCTATCCGTTCGAAACATAGTTGGACTTGCCACCAGCAAGATTGCCCAGCAACATTGCTCAAAAAATTGCCCGGTGTATCATCAGCTTAACATACATCAGGAGCTTATAGACTTTCAGGACTATAGGCTACCAATTAACTGCATTTCAGTTAACATTGCACTCAATTTCTTTCTCTCATTTTCACTAAAACATATGTATGGATCAGAGTTGATGACATTAACAGTACAGTTTATTCCCCTCCTTTATAACAATTTCCCCTGGTGGATAGAAGTTAATATTCCTCTTATATTAATAATACTTACATATTATAGAAATATAATTGTTAATGTAATTAAATATTAAAAATCAACTTAAGTCATTACTAGTGTTGTGAAATTAATTAATGCATAATAATTGTAATAATCGTGAACCCGTGATTGTTTCTCTGACAATAATCGTACCAACAAAATCTGTAATCGTTGCATCCCTAGACTCAATAAATACTAGTCAAAGTGTTTCATCAGGTTTTCATCATTAACAAAGTTAAAAGAAATTTGAGATACAAATATTAATAATAAAAAAGTAGAGGGTACCACATGAACCCCACCTTTTCCGCCCGAGTTCCTTTCATGGTGATGGCAGTGCTGACAAAGTCTATCATCTCATCCTCCTCGAGGATCAGCTGGTACTTCTCCTGCTCCTGCCTCATCCCTTGCTCTCGCTCCCTCTTGGCACCGAAGCTGAGGGAGGCCGTCTTCAGCCTCTCCTCTTCCCAGCGGCCTTGCTCTCCACCCAGCTCCATAGGAGTTTCCTCCAGCTCCAGGTCCTTCTGGGGCACCTCCTGGTCAGCGGGTAGAAGGAGGGGAACAAGTTGAACAACTGAACCTATGCACACTTTAGTAGGAGACTGTCTCTACATATTGTGTCAGTGTGTGACATCCATTGTTCCTACTTTGCTTCTCTTCTCTTCTGGCATATAGTATCTGTTCTTCCTCTCCTCCTGTTCCTTGGCACCGGCCTTTTTGTAATCTTTAGCCAGGTCCCGAAGTGTGCGTTTGTATTCCAACTCCTTTTTCTCCCTCTCCGTCAGCTCTTCAGTGGAAAAAAGGTACTCGTCGTCTTTGATCTCTGCCTCTAGGTCCTCCAGCTTCTCTTCCTCTCTCTTCTTTAGATACTCCCAGCGAGAGCGCTTCCTCAACTCTGGCACCTAGAAAAGGAACATAACGTAAAAACACAGTTAGAACTCTGGAAACTGATTTTTACTGTATCCCCCCACCCCCAAACATATTCTGACACACATGGTATGATTAAGCACAAACCGAAACTTGTCTCCCAACTTTGAGCACCTACCATGTTCTTCTGATCATCTTCAGCCATCTTCAGCCTCTTTTGAGCTTCCTCATAAGCCTGCAGAAAAACAAACAAAAGGCAAAGGTGTTTAACTTCTTGACATAATGGCTCATTCTTAAAAAAAGGTGTTGTAGTTGCCTGGTCTCCCACCTTTTTGTCAGTCCTCTCTGTTATGTTGCGGGTCTTGTCTTTGTCTTTCTGCTTCACTCGCTCTGCAAAAGCATCTCTCTCATCAATGTCCTGCTGTCGTTCTCTCTCTTCTTTCTCCCACTCTTCCTCTTCCTCCTCTTCATTCTTGGCAGACATCGGTTCCCTTTGGCCTGAATTACCCCTGATATTAGAAAAAAGTTTTTATTACAAGTTTAAGACTCTGGTGACCAATAAAGAATGATTCAGCGCTTCCACACTTGGTTGACTATCTCTCCTTCTGTTCTCCCAATCGCTGCCTTAATCAATCAAGCACCAAATTATTAAAAGTACCAAAGGTTAACTGAGTGGTACTGTGATGATGATTATTTACAGGTTGCTACTCTTTTCTCTGGGATTACTCTCAGATTTTACATGACCAGCTATGGTACATGGTACTCATATTATGGCTTTTAACATGTCTGGTCTTTTCATATGCAAAAATACAATTCCTTTCTATGTGTGGTGGAACTGGCAAACAACAGAAAAATGTTAGAGAGGTTTCAAACTCCACAGCACACAGTGCACAAAAACCCCCAACAATTATTCAATTTAAATCACAAATCTGATATTTTCTCCAAACAAGTACAAAAGATATTTAAGCCCACATTCCAGATATGGTATGACAGTATGCTGCGCTGCAGCATGAAAACCCCTACTTTAGTACTTCTAACAAATAATAACCATCATTTTTCTGTATGATTGTTTTCTTTGTCACCTCTCGTGTTTTCTTGTTTGGTGGAAAGTTTTGGGTTTTTTTCTGCGGAAGTTCTGCTCCTATTTTAACTGACTGTTTCATTATCGGGGAGACTGCATGAAAAGGGTGGCTGTAATTGTCCCAATTTTCAACACTGTTTGAATATGACCACCCACCGTGCAAAAACTGGTACACAGAACAAGATATAACTGCAACCGAAACAGCATTTACAAATATGATAAACTCAAAATAAATTGGAAAATCATTCAGCTATAACTGTTATCAGCAAATGCTATGAGACAGCCTGTCATGCTCTACTATTAGCACAATACACAAACGTTATTTCATGGAACAATATGAAACAAACAACAAATGGTAAGCAAAAACCAAGCAAGCAAAATAAAGCAAGTGCAAAATATTTGGACTACCTTTTAGGTGTTTCCTCCTCACTGGACGACTCGCTCACTTTCTTCTGTCTGATGTGCTTCCTCTTGTTTCCTCTGTCCTTGTCTTTGCTTTTCTTTTTCCCTTTCTGCTTCTCCTTCACTGCGTCTCCATCGCTGTCGCTGTCCTCCAGTAACGTGTACGTCCGATTCTTCCTGTCCATTTCAATGGCTTCCCTCTCTATCGCACGGGACGGTTTCTCAATAACCTGCTTACGAGGAATCTATAACACACAGATGTAAAAGATTGTTAAGGGTGTCATTCCCACCAAAAACTTAAAACGTTACAACTGTACTGTTAGATGTATGATTTAAAGTTTATGTAAATATGTTGTGGCAAGTTTTCACAAGGAAAGACAAATTTTACGAATATACCTTGTCAAAGAGCTCTTCCGCAAAGGCAATCACACTCTGGTCAATGTCAATCGTGCCTGTCTGCTCGAGACGAGTCACAAAGTCTTGAGAACTCGATGCTTTCCGTGCAGTGCCGATCATGAATTGAGACACATATCGGTCACTTAACCCGAGGATGTCATGGAGACGGTCATTCACCCACTGCTCTAGATTGGCCATGGCGCCTATTGAGGGAGCAGTCATAACACAAAACATGATTATCAGCAATACAGGTTTAGATTTTTTAGATTTAAGCCATGTCGTTGCAGAAATGCAGGCGACAACCAAACTTTTTGCAAGCTTGTGAGTTAACATAGAGTTGGTTTCAGTTTTTAAAAACTGATGATTTATTGTTTAATGAAAAAAAATTGTTGATATTAAAACTGGTTAAAGCTTCTCATATACTGTTCCCATCTGTGTCATATTATTATTGCATAATACGTTATTTTCTTTTGCATTTTCTACAGACTATGTAAGAGATGAGGAGACATTACTTCAGGACCTGATCACTTTGGTTGGTCTTTTCAACATTTCTAGAGAAAAGAAAGAAACTAAGTAGGAAATAGTGCTTGGCAAAAAAACAATAAAAATAATGAATGCGATATAATTTTCCTCAATAACAATATAAAAACTGTTCAATAAATGTTTGATTTAATTAATCTGAATCAAGAAAGAATTAGCACTAATCTATTAAGATATTTATTTTGTTGAGGAAAAGGGACTGAAAAAGATTTCACTTAATTTTACTTATGCATATTTGTTTAAAAAATATTTCATCATATTTGTTTTGAATGTTCTACCTCAGATCCACAGACTGGCAAGTGTTTATCATGTTATGACCATAAAGAATAACTTAATTTAATTTACAATTAACCATCTAGTTTCTTTGCCTTTAAACTTAAAAGAAATAACAATTAGACATTTGTTGTAATAATAATCAATATCAAATGACGTGGGAAAAAAATTCATGATAATATTTTTGGCCATATCGCCCAGCCCAAGAAGGGAAACACATTAAAGAACTACTTGAAATTAATAAATAAAGACATGAAAAAATAAGAAACATTCAAAAGCTATATACAGTACAATATTTAGTAATATTTGTATTTAATGCCTTGCATATATTGAGTTGCTGCATTTTATGATAAATTACAAAATGAATACATTGGAAATAAATACGTTATCTGAATGAGAGACGTTGCTTCGTTTTCTCGACCTGGGAATCACAGCCAGACTACAGTCACCCACGCTGTTGTGTACAACCAGAGTACAGTACAAGCTGCCCCGCCATACCATGAACTCTCGTACTACTACAACCCTGCAACGTTACATATATCGGTGTCATACTTCAACTGTTTCATCTGCACTGTGTGAATACTAAGAGCTATTGAGAACAGTTAGTTGGTCAATAAAGTTGGGTCACATCCTGGAAAGTAAAAAGGCGACACATTAAGTTACTATACAAACTTGGTTGTTAATATATAACGTTAATACTCTTTGGCAGTTAACTTTACATTCTGCCAGATTAACATGTGATACGCAAAGTAATTTCGTGGACTACTTTTTTTGTAATCTTACATTTCTTAATTCCGATTGAGCATTGTAAAGAAAGGCGCTCCTATACTTTCGTTGAGACATAAAACCCTCATGAACTTCACTTACCGCTTATAAAAATGCTCAAACAACGTTGTTGTTATGCTAGAAGTAGCAGGCTGTGAGTTAGCTAACTCAGCTAACTTCAGCTACAAATGAGGTGTTAACTTCAGCTGTCTCTCAAGGACACTTAATGGATACGAACATCCCTCCGTAGATGCTTAGACATGTATTTGTGGCTTTATTTCTCCAGAAAAACACCACACAAATAAGAAATTATCAATCCATGTTGTGCTAATCTAGTTTAACGCACGCTGACGTCGAAAGCGGAAATACGTCATTTCAAATTACCGAAGAGCAGAGCTGCATCAGAGCCTGCAGCGCTTTCTGCCCCCGTGCGGTTATCTGAAAAACAACAACTTGTGCCGAGTTCTCACAGTACTTAAAAAAAAAAGAAAGATAGGCTATAATATTCTTTATGGGGTTCATCAATGGTGATCAATGATTCTAAGTATATATTTTATGAATGTTTAGAGTCATCAATATTTTAGTACTCTGAGCAGACGTACCATTCCTTGAGATTCAGCAAAAAATTTGATCTGAAAGAGATGGATGTATTATTCGGCAGAACAGATGTATAGGCTACCTGCAGAGATTTGAATCCACCTCTTTTCTCACCATATATGAGTTATCTATAGGCTGCCTATAACACCGGCTGTGTGTTGTTTCCTGCTGACTGTTTTTAGGACACATTATACATTTAGGCTACACATTTTGAGGAATACAGCAACATCACAGTATTGTAATACCCTATGTTCACTTTTCCACCCAATGACAAACCATAAACACGTGAAAAATAGCGTTTAAAAAAAGAATACAATCCTTTAATTTCACATTTCCACACATAGTAGCCTAGAGAAGTAGGCTAAAGAAGTGTTGCTGCAGAGATAACTTGCATTGTAAGCTTATGTTGTCAGTGATAGAATGTAATTAAGTAGGCCTACACTTACTACTTAATTTTTACATACATGTATTTTAGGCTATGTGTGTATTTCTCTTCTATGCTACTTTGTACTTTTTACATTAAAAACAAATATGATAAGCTTATACATTATTATTGTTATTCGTGGTAGGGTATTAGCATTTAAGTAAAATGTTAAATGAATAAGTGATGCAATTTTTACATTTAGATTAGGACTGTAACTTAATAATGATGTCGTTTTAAAAGCTGGTGAGTATTAGGTAGGATGGCGAGGCTTGAGGTCACACAAACTGTATGTTAAAAACGGATGTGAAATTAAACACCACTGAAGAGTAAACATACGACAGGCTACATTGCTAGATCAGGAAGGAAGCGCACACAAGGTCTCCAGGTCTACAAACTAACTTTGAATGAAATCGATTACTGGGCTGCTCATCAGCACTATAAAGAATCCCCCATTCTGCTCGGCTAGAGGTGTCACCTGTGACCGGGTAGAGATGAAGACTCCGCAGACCTTTCGAGGATCACCGGTGCTGCTGCTGCTGCTGCTGCTGCTGAAAGGGGTTTACGCCAACGTGTACAAGCCAGTCATCATCGTGCATGGGATCTTCGATGGACCAAAACAGTTCGAAAACCTGTCTAATTTCATAACTAAGGTAGGACAAGGTAGAAGTGACTTCTTTATGAAGCTACGTCATTCTTTGTAGCCCATCAGTTTTAAAATCAGTGGTGGGAGAAATAGCATACTCAGATATTTTACTGAAGTAAACCTAACAACGTCCTGCTTTCTAAATGTTACATAAATCAAACTCCAAACGTATTACCATAAAAAGCACTTAATTTAACTAAAGTAAATGTACTCCTTATGTAGAATGGCTCATTTTATATTACACTATTGGATTATTAAAATTGATGCATTAGGTGTAAGCATGGTGCTGATTTAAACTGATTATGTAATCTAATCTAATAATCATCATTTATTCTTTGATTATATTGTATATTAATAATCTAAATCTGCAAAGTTACATGTAACTATAAAGTCATCAAACAAATGTAGTGGAGTAAAAAGTAGGCTCCAATATTTCTCCTTGACATGTAGTGGAGTAAAAGTATAAAGTAGCATAAAATGGTCATGATCAAGTAAAGTACAAATACCTCAAAATTATTAAAATATAATGAACATTGCAAGTTTGGTCTGTCTGTTTTTGCTGAAACTTTACACATTTTATTTAAAGAAATGTATTTAAAACCTGTTTTTCATATTCACAAGCTGTCAAACCTCCCATTTGACTTAGCCATTAATTATTTTGGACTTTAGATCTACTGAAGCTGACATTATAGATAATTTTAAAGGCAGTCAGTTTCCAGTGAAGTGAAAATCAGAAAGCGGTTTCAAGGTAATGATTTCTGTTCCCCTCTCATTTTCTATTCCTCAGGATCAGTTTTGTTTTGGAATAAGCACCCACATCTGACTGACCGATAACATTATCAGTCATCAGGCTGATACTTTCCTCAGTTGATTTAATCAGTCGTTACTACATTGATTTGTGTAATCTGTTCCTCCTCTGCTACTCAATTTCTTTTGTATGTTATTCCCAGGTGCATCCAGGCACTGAGGTGACAGTGATTGACTTGTTTGACGACATGGCCAGTCTCAAGCCATTGTGGAAGCAGGTCCAAGGCTTCAAGAAAGCCATCGACTCCATAATGCAAAAGGCCCCTGATGGCGTCCATCTTCTGTGCTTCTCACAAGGTCCTCTCTCCCACTCACACACCCACATAGACGCTGTATGCACACATGTGCACACTTTTAAACATACACACACGTCGAACACTGCGAATACTTTCGCCATGTAACAAAAAGTCTGTGAGTTAAAATGTCTTGCCAGTTCAAGACTGAGGAGCTTGGAAAAAATAGGAGCTCATAAGGACCAAGGTGAAATACATTTATCTAATGATTAAAGCACTAAAGAGACACAGATATGTGAAAGTTTGCAGTGGGTTGAACCCAGAAGCCCCAGATTCACCATGTTTCATTTGCTTTTTGGTTATTTGACTGTCAAATTTGTCTGGGAATTTGCACCACTTAAGTGCAATGTCAACATGATCCTGCATTATTGTGCAATCTTGTGATTCTGTCTTCCCAAGTGACAAAATCTAAAATTTAAACAAATCTTAGACAAATCTAATATTTTTTTGTTTCACTTGGTACATATTCCTAAATGAAAATGTGTTTAATTAATTAATTACCACAAACTGTACTGGTTGGTTTCTGGGTCTTTTTAATGTCTTAATATAATGAATGCACTCACTGCACAGGGGTGCAGTGGTTCAGTGGTTAACACTATTGCCGAATAATGCCAAATAAGCTGGTGGAACTTTACATGTTTGCATGAAACAGGGAGAACTACGCAATGGCTGCTCAAGATGCTACGGGTTCTTACCACAGTCCAAACACATGCAGGTCAATGCAATACAGTTAAACAGCACCACAAACTACATCCTGCAAAATGAACAATTTAATTGAATCAACACGACTCTTAATTATAATGACAGAAGAACATGACAGTAGGATTTATTGCAGGATTGTTGTATTAGACTGCATTCATACTTAAAAACCAATAATGTGGTGAATGAGAAGAGGCGTCAGTTAGTCTGTCAGAGACCAAGATAAATTCTCACTGTGAGATGATGTTAGACCGTGGATGTTGATATAATGATGAATATGTATAATTTGTGCATGCTGACTACAAGGCCAACCAAAGTTCACGCAGAGCACTCCAAAGTGAAAGGACACTGAAGGTTTATTTAACTAAATAACTTACAGTACAGTTGTTACGGTTTTGTGAAAAGGCTGTTCATGGCATGATGTTTAATCTGTCTGTCTTTCACAAGGTCTCACATTCATACATTCATACACACACACACTACACATACAGCCTATATAAAGCAATACAGCTGATACAATTGTGGCCAAATGTTTATTCACAAAGACTGAATGCACACATATAGCTGCACAATGCAATGCAAATTATAAAAACCACATTGACACACACACACATATCTCTTCAAGTACATGCACACCAATCACCCACACACACACGTGCACACGCACACACTTCCACATTTCTAGCATACTGAGATAAGTGTATCGCATTTCTTACAAATCTGCAGTTAATGTACTTATGTACTCAAAAGTTTCAAATCAGAAAACAAATTAAAAACAGGAAACTGCTGGAAATAGGGGTGCAGACAGGAGAAGGAAGGTGTACACATGTTCTAATTTTCATCAGCAAAAATAGATCTTCATGTATGTTTATTAATTCAAATACTCTCCTCCAGTAAGTCTTTTTCATAGCAGACATTTTGAAAAAAACATTTTTCAATGTATGAAATACATGAGACTCTCAACCGACAATGATGATGTGTTTACTAGCCATGCTAGTGACATGGCAATATGGATCCCATTGTAGGCTGCTTTGTCAATCCACCACTTTGGTCCATGTGGAAATATCTCAACAATTATTGGATGGATTGCCATTGCATTTTTTATAGCCATTCATAGTCCCTAGAACATAAATCCTACTGACATTTTCCACTAATCCTGTGAAATAGCTCAACATCTACTAGATATATTGGCTCAAAATGTATTACAGATATTCATGGTTGTCAGATAATGACTTTGGTGATCTCCAACTTTTCCTCTGATGCCGCCTGAGGTTGTGGCTTCCGGTGAAATGTCTGAACAACAGTTGGAATGAAGATTGCAAATTATTGGATTGAAATGAAATTAGGTGTACCCCTCAGGATGAACTGTAATCACTTTAGTGATGCATTTCCTCTAACCATCATTAGATCACAAAATCAGTTTGTCCTTTGATTTATGACCAAATACCTGCAAAACTAATGACATTCCCATCAACCTCCGCTGCTTTTAATGCTAATTAGCAAAGCTTTGCATCCTAACACGCAAACCTCAGAAAGTGAACAGGGTAAATGTCATATCCGGTAAACAAGACTTTTAGCATGTTAATGTTAGCATTTATCTAAAAAGCATTGCTGTCATAGGTACAGTCTCACAGCTGCTAGCATAGCTGTAATATTGGCAGGGAAACAAACAGTCTTGTTAGAACATGTCTAATTTGATGCTATACATTCAGAGGGAGTCACCCACTTGGTAACCACTGTCATTTCTTCTCCACTCTTAGCATACATACAATATTAGGCCTGTATCTGCTAATAACGCAGCAGATCACATACTACGTATTGGTTTGTCAGAACTCTTGTGTTTTGACATCGTTGTCCTCTTCCTTTTTTCTAAGGTGGTCTAATTTGTCGAGCACTTCTCTCCACGACTCCAGACCACAAAGTGCACACCTTCATTTCGCTGTCTTCACCACTGGCTGGGCAGTATGGAGGTCAGATGTTTTAAGCGTGTCTAAATATCCCTTGCCATTCAGGGAATGAGGATTTTTTTACAACTCTCAGTTAATTCACCAGAACCTTTAATATACAGCAACAAACAGCATTGATTTGAGATCCTACATTGCAAAAGTCTGGATTTCTCACTGTCTTACTCTACAGACACAGAGTACCTGAGGCATATATTTCCAGACTCCATGAAGAAGACACTGTTTTGTATTTGCTACAGCAAGCTGGGACAGAAAGTATCTATTTGCGACTACTGGAACGGTGAGAATGATTTGCGACAAAAATTTGAAAGGCAGCAAACATGAAATTACAATTCCACTTGAAAACATACAAAAACAAATATTTATTTATCTTTTCTCCGTAGACCCTCACCACAGGTCCCGCTACCTGCAGAGCAACAGCTTTCTGCCGGTCCTTAATGGTGAAAAACCTCACAGCAACATGAAAGGTAATGGAATCATTAACTATCCTGGTCATTATGTACTTGTGGATGTACAGTAAAAATGTGCATTGTTAAACAAAACAAAATTCTCCATTTCACCTCCTCAGCATGGAGGGGAAACTTCCTGCGCATCAAGAAGCTTGTGCTAATTGGAGGACCAGATGATGGTGTCATCACACCATGGCAGTCCAGGTTTCACTGTCATCAAGTTTTCAAGTTTTACAATTCATATAAACACTATTGATTCTCTGTCATCTTATTGTATCTGTCATAAAAAGCCTAATTAATCAGTGGTGGATATAAAAGCCTTCTTGTTATATATGTTCCTCACATATAACGATGCAATCACTACAACAAATGTATTGTTTACAAGATAAGCATTTTGTGATGTGCCAGTGTAAAGACAGAAAAAGAGAACTACAGTGTACACATCAGGATATCCTTCAGCTTAGATCAAGGCTGTAGGTTCGGTTTCAGAAGTGGGGAGGGGGGTGGCACATGAAGTCAGAGGTTCTTCCGCAAAAAAAGAGAAATTCAAAACTTTTAAATATGTGAATACTTTTTCCTGCATATCAGTCAAGACATGTCATAATGTTTTTAAATTAACAGTAGTCTAATAATACTGTAATACACACAAAAAAAAATCATTATATATATAAAAAGTCATCTCCAGTGGAATATACACTGCTTCGATAGATACTCAGGTGCAAGACAATGAAGTAGTTACTAACTTCTTCTGTGTGTTGAGTGAACTGTTTCTGGTCAAAACAGCAGCAGAGGTTTCAAGACCTATTTACCTGAACTGACTGTTTCCTCTTTTCTGCACAGCCACTTTGGATTCTATGACAGCAACGAAAATGTTGTAGAAATGAGGAACCAGGAGGTGAGTTGCCAACTAATGTGTCTATTTCAACTCTGTCAAACCACACATCTATGGTAAATTGTACCACTTCTACATCACATGGAAACAAATCTTCATTTTTACTTCAGGCCCTCTGTCAAGTGGTAGACATCTGTCTCTCCTCCTATTTAGAAATAATCTGTCCTTCTCTTCTTTCGAAAGTTTTACAGGAACGATACATTTGGGCTGAAGATGCTGGACGCTCGTGGGGACGTGTCTGTGTGCATTCACTCTGGAGTGAAGCACGTTCACTGGCACTCCAACTTCACAGTGTTCGAGAGCTGCATAGAGAAGTGGCTCACATAAAAAAACTAACTTACCTTACTACAGAGTGTGAGAGATGTTAATTACTGTGCTACATTACTTAACTGAAATAAACTATATAATCAAAACTGGTTACACACACACCTTGTGAATACTGCAGAAATAGCTCACGTTTGTGCAAAGGTGTGCATTTTAGAAACAGAAGAAAAAAGTAATATTTACCCATGAAATACAAACATTCACATTCCCTTAGAGAAGAAACGTGATGACCCTGAATTTTCCTCTAGCGCTACCATGAGGTTCACAATTTTAGTTTTGAGTGAAATGTTGCAACAACTATTAATTCCCACAGAATTAATGACAGTACAATTCCTTTGGTGTGTAAAGGTTGGGTATGCGATTCCTTAGAAATCCAGTACCATGACAAATGGCCTACAATGATAAAGAGTGAAAAATGACACAGCAAGTACTGTAACGAACATTAGCTAAGTTGTGTGTTAGCACACTGTCGCTACAGTTACTGCTGTTTAGCTAACACGCAGAGAGGACGAGGCGGTCCCGGAGCCAGCACACCAGATCAATGAAACTCACAACTCTCCTGCTACTATAGCAAACATCACAACCAATCACAACAACAGCATGTCTTGGCAAACAGGAAAGTAAGCTGAAAGTTTGTGGGCAAGTCATTTAAAGATACCTGACACACAAATCATCGCTGGAACGCAGAGCCGGCCCAGGGCCTTCGGGGACCCTAATCAAAATTTAGTTGGAAGGCCCCTCTGACTGTCGGGCGTTGTCCCCATATATGACACAGAAACAACATCTCTTCTTTTTAAATAAGACCCGACGAATCTTTCTTACATTCTTAAACCTGCCATGCTTGTTTAGCACAAATTCACCAAAGCAAATTTCTTGAATCTACTTGGCAATAAAGTTGATTCTGATTAAAAACAATAACTGGACTATACTCTATATTATTATATCTGCTATGTTTTCAAACAGGAAACATATGATACCACCAGCGCTACTGACCTTAATGGCAGTGCAAGACCCAGTAGACACTGATGAACTTAGTTCTGAATAAAAAGACTGATAAAATGATTATGACTGACCAAAGCTCAAATCCTTTATAACACCCAAACAACAGCTTAAGAGACAAAAACTACAAAACAGTTGATAGCATTATTTTTCTCAAACAGCTTCTTTATGAGTTATCTAAACATGTAATGATAGACTTTTACTGTCCGAGTGTCATTTTGAAAAAGTCAAAATGTCTCTGTCAACCTGTG
The DNA here is from genome assembly GCF_021292245.1 of Micropterus dolomieu. Classification (NCBI taxonomy): domain Eukaryota; kingdom Metazoa; phylum Chordata; class Actinopteri; order Centrarchiformes; family Centrarchidae; genus Micropterus; species Micropterus dolomieu. Next base: position 8,379,064 of record NC_060152.1, read on the forward strand.
TTGGTTTAACTGCTCACCACATCAACGTGTAACTGGTCATCAAGGACTGACGGCCAGTCAGCTGGATCTACTGGAGGAGTACAAACTGGAGAGCCAGGTGTGGTAGTAAGCACGATAGTACTGCTCTCCACTTCAGTAGGCACAGGTAGACCTATGAGTCAGATTAACACAGTAAATAATTCATTTTAGTAAGTTGACATGTTCATACACTGGGTGTTCCTAGAAGTTCATTTATTGTTGATATAGGCCTAAACTTACCAGCATTGTCAGCTTCTTGGATGATAGCAATGATGGAGGTAGAGTTGGAGGCTGATGGACCTGCTATCAAATAATAAAACAAAATAAATAAATTGACTGAATTGAAATGACTTGTGTTCTTAGCTTAGATCTGGAGGATTTTATAATGCAAGACAATCTGCCAGTTTGTGCTTTGTAACTCCAGAAGTGAACAGCACAGCTCCATAGATAATGTTAACGTTAGATAGATAAAAGATAATGGTTTAAACTGAATTAAGACCCATTTCCTAATGACACTATTAACTTAATCAACTGCCCAATCCTAAACTATGGTATAATACTAATATTATACCAATTTTATGCAATTTGTAAAAGTTGTGATGCTAATCGCGGTTAGCATGTTAGCAAGTATAGTGTTAGCATTGTTAATACCAGCGCGGCAAACTAAGGCTAGTTAATGTTCAGATTATCTAAAAATACAGGCATAGGAAAACTGACCCCGTGGGCTTACATACCTTTATCTTCTTGCTTCCTCTCGTCTTTGAGGCTCTTCTGTTGTCTTTTTACAAGTCCAGACAAATATGATCTTCACATGTCAAACAAGCCTGACTGACCCAGCAGGAGTCAGAGGTCATAGCCTTTTAGTCTCATCTGATTTTCCATAGTATACTAAATTTAAAAAATCACTAATGCTATGCTTATTATGGTGCGTAATATAGAGGGCTGTCTTTCATTTTATTTTATTATTTAATGTTTGTTTTTTCAGTGAATTTTTCCGCCACTGGCAAGCAGTGACTGTAGGGGCCCCTATGCTGGCCACGGGGCCCCTATGCTGGCCATGGGGTCTATACTACCGCAAAGGTCGCTTAGTGGTTTTGCTGGCTGAAACAGTGTTGTGTGGCGGGGTGCGGGCCACTTTTAGTAGGCCAAAATCATCTCATGACATTACCATCAGCCTCAGTTGTACTTTGTGTTTATTGCCAATTAGCAAATGTTGCATGCTAACAAGCCAAACAAGATTGTAAACATTGTTAGCATTAGCATGTTATTATCATTGTGGGCATGTTAGCATGCTGATGTTTAATTTAGCTCAAAGCACCTGTGCCTAAGGTATAGACCCACTGAAGGCAGCGTGATGCGACACAGACTTTGCCCCCATTCATTCTCAATTGCATAAACTTGAAAACTAAACCAAGTTTTCAACCGCTATGCAGTTTTTTTGACAAAAAGCATTGCAATGGTGGGTCAGGAAGTTTAGTCTTTACCTGCTGTGGAGAGATGTCTGTGGAGAAGAAGACCATTATTGTGCCTTCTGCAGTCCCTCTTTTCTATGTCCCTGGCCTCCACAGATACAAACAGAAGTGTTGCATAACTTCACGCAAATTGTTGGATAAAGTGCACCTTGCTTATTTACACAATGTTTTGAAAATAAGCAAGCTACTGGCGAGCTTCCTTGATTTGACACACCCGCATTAATAAGAGAGTAGAGGTGGAGGCGATTCGTTCCTTCTAGTGGGTCTCCACTGTTACAGAATCAGCATGTGAAACAACAATATACAAAACAAAAACTGACCTGAGTTCAGTTCTGCCCTTTAGTCTTAGTCCCTTTAGTAGATTTCTCCACGCTTTGGGATGAAACTTTGGTTGCTCTTCTGATACAAATGCAACAGGTTGGAGAGTTTAAACCCACAGAGAGAAGCTTAGTGGTATGTGATATGTATGTAATTTGGTGTTAAGTGATCCTTTGACAATTTTACACTTACACTTTTGCCCAAACCAAATAATATATATATGTCTAATTTTCACTTGTTCCTTTCAAAAAATTAAGTCATTCCAAAAGGCACTTTTTTGTGGCGCTAACCTTCAAGATAAGATTTTAACTAGAACACTGAAATGTAAATATTATACAGTCAAATACAAACAGTACCACGAAGTACAGCTCCACAGAGGATGCCATCTCCACTGCCCTCCACTCAGCCCTCACACACCATAGAGAAACAAAATCAGAATACTGTTTGTGATTTTCAGATCAGCATTCAACACAATCTCCCCCATGAAACAAAATATAAATCGCCCCTCACCTCCTGTTCATGCTGTACACCCACGACTGCAGTCCCCGAAACGGAGAGATTCTCTATTATGAAGTTTGCAGATGACACCACCATCATTGACCGGATTTCAAACAAAGATAAGACTTCATCTTGGGTAGAAATTGAAAATCTTCCAGAGTGTTGTACAGAGAATAACCTGCTGCTCAATGTCAGCAAAACAAAGGAGCTGATCGTTGACTTTAGGAAAAAGAAGATAAAGACACACACTCCTGTCTACATCAGTGGAGCTGAGGTGGATCAGGTGAACAGTTTCAGGTTCCTGGGAATCAGCATCACGGAAAACCGGACATGGTCATCTCACATCTCCACGCTGGGGAAGAAAGCTCAAAAACACCTATATTTCTTGAGGAAGCTTAAGAAGGCCAAATTCCCGTGCCCTTGTCAGCTTTTACAGAGGAGCAATAGAAAGCATCCTGACTGGAAACATCAGTAACCGGCATGGGATGTGCACGGCCCAGGCCAGGAGGGCTCTGCAGCGGGTGATTAAAACTGCTCAGAAGATCATTGGTACCCATCTCTCGAGCATCAGTGATATGGGTGAGGTGCCTACGCAGAGCCCAAAGGATACTAAAGGACAGTACCCACCTAGCTGCAGCCTGTTCACCCTGCTGCATTCTGGGAAGAGATAAGGAAGTTTCTGCTGCCGCACCACCAGACAGCAGAGCAGCTTTCCCCCTCAAGCCATCAGACTCTTAACCTCTAGTTCATCCTCAGCACTGCTCCACTGAGTATAGTTTATTTCTGTTACCATTTTATAATTGCTTTTATATTACTGTATGTTGTCTGTAAGTAGCAGAAGGGAGTTACAAACTCAATTTGACTTTACAACCTGTTGTACTGTGACAAATAAATCTGCTTTGTACCTTGTAAGTACAGCCTCAAAATTGACCACAGAATTGAGTCAACACAGAAACAGAACATTTTTAACTATAAGTCAGTCATTTTTAGTGATTGTCTGTACATGTTTATGCCTTTTGTTTTGATAAATATTTTCGTTGTTCTATGTCTATCCTGTTTCATTGTTGAGAGTTAAGCTGTTTATGCAGCTTGTCCTGATAACCTGTATTGCATGCATCAGCTCCTGACTGTAGAGTATGCATGTTGACTCTTTTGCCCTTTACACATGATTGGATTAAAGCAGCAATCAATCAATTAAACAAATTGATTTCCCTCATTGAACTGATTCACAGGGGTTGAATTATGGATTCAGAGATAATAGAAAAAAGGGGACTTTAAAACATGTGCATATGATGTATTTCCCAAATGAATTCTGGTTCTTATCATTTCTAATTTAAATTCTTGGCATAATATTTGGTAAGAAAATGTGTTCAATGCAAAAATTAATTAGTGTGCCACAAACTGTAATTATTAATAATATTCATTATGCCATTATTTTCCCTTGTTCCTGATTCTTAAAACACAACAAAATAATATGAACATACAATAATTATCTCATCAAATGACTTATTAATCACATTCATCACTTTCATAATTATATGAAGGTTCTGTCATGACTATGGTATTTTATAATTATGATTAAGTTTCTGTATTATGAGATTACAAGTCATAAATATGAAAAAGTAACTCATAATTATTCAATCATATGATTAGGATATGTCAGCCAGCAACGTTATTGCATGAGGTTATAACTCAGTCAAATCTGAACACACAGACATAAAAAACATATTGACATCATTGAATGTAACCTATACTTGCTGAATATGTCGTTATCTGCGACGTCCATCGCGAATAAACGTCCATATATCCACTGTGATTGAGAAAAGACGCTTCATAACTTGCTTGAGAATCATCACATTTTTACGTCGTCTTCATGATCAAAGTGATCCTGTGATCGTTGTCTGTACATTCATGGGTGCAATGCAAGTGGGAACTCCTAAAAGCTAGTTCGGCATTATTTTAATGATGGTAATTTGCCAAAATGTAAACAAATATAGGCTAAAAACACCGGGCTCAAAATAGTAGACTACATACCGGTAGTTGATAAATCACTGACCCAGCACAGCTTGTCAAAATCACCCATCTATCAAATCACCTCCAGCCTGAATGGCACTTTCTCATTCTCATAATAATGGGAAAAAAACAAGTCATAATTGTGAGGTTGTGATTATTTTAGTAGCAGAAATTACTCTAATATGTTTGTTAGCTTAGTGTTTTGTTCTGAAAAGCAATCTGCTGTGCAGTGCGGAGTGACACATTGACAGGTCTCCCTTTCTGTGCTGATGAACTGTGTGCTGTTTAAAAAAAAAACACAAAACCAGTCTCTCAATGTTTGCAGACCTCCTCCCTCTCGCTCGCGCCGCTCCAAACAGGTATGACTGATGACGCAAGCAAGGTGACACCCACCTCTCTTCTTCTGCTCCGTGTTGCAACCTCAGTTCCCGGTGGAGATTTTTTCCTGTAAGAAGGTTGTTACCTACCTTACGCTTCCATGTCTTTTTTTTGGTAACTTCGCCTCATTCAGCCGCCTGTTGGGAGACGACAATGAAGATTTCTTCCTCGCTTGACGGACTTTAACTTTTATCCTGTTCAGCGCGTGAAGCCCGGGGAGACTCAAACGTAAGACTGCGCTTCAAAATACTTCAGGAAAGCTAATTGTGTGTTTGTGAAGCTACGTTAAGTCAGACTGAAGTAAGCGGTGAAAGCTGGCGGTATCCTTGTGTGCATAGTGAAAAACGACTGCAGCTCCACTTTCACAGGCTGGCGTTATTTCACGTTGAATCGCTGAACGTCAGTTTCTTAAAATAGCATCAGATTGACGAACTGTTTTCCACTGGATGATGAGGAGTTTCCCTTTTGGAAACATGTGGCGTGCTGTTTGTGGATCCCGAAAAAAGATTACTGCTTTAAACTGTTGTTTTTAAACAGCAAAGGTCAAGGACACAGGCAATGTATCAAGTTTGTGGTTGTAATTCAGGATTTCCATATGTGAAAAAGAAAAAAGCACAATTTGCCAACGCAGTCTTACTTATTTCTTCTTACATAGGCTGAAATGACTGAAGAATGTGTTACATTTGATATAAAAACATTTGCGGGCGTCCTATGAGTGGCAAAGGTTAAAGGAGAGACTGAATATTGAAGAGAAAGTTTCATTCATTGACAGTCTGACTGAATTCACTGTGAGCGTGGCTCAAGGTCGACGTGTCCCGCCCTGTGGGGAGCTACTGTAAACACACAGCAGCTGTAGGCTACAATAAACCGGCCAAAACACTCATGCAGGGAAGAAATGCAATAAAATCACTAGTCAAAGCACCAGGGAGAAAATGTCAACGCCAAACTGGTCAGATTAGATGGCTCAAATAAACTTCCTCCCTCCTGTTCACTGTGATTAGAGCTGGAAAATGAAGCCAGCTCTTAGGCTACAAGCCATGCTGACTTTGCTATAATGAATACTGTGACAATAAAGGCGTCAAACCAGTGGTTCTCAATCTAAGGGTTGGGACCCACCAAAGTGGTCACAAGGTAAATCTGCAGGGTCACTTTTCTGACTGTGAAGCCCTGGATATACTTGCTCTTTAACAATGTACGGGCGTCGGCGATGCAAACGGCATTGTTCACATACTTGCCTGCGTACTTTGCGTGTACCTGGAGGATTAAACCTGAATCCGCTAGGGGGCAGACTAGGATCGGGTCATCCCTCGCAGACACCGGATTATCTTCCTCCGAATTTGCACGTTGTAAACAGACCAAACATTGCGACACTCGAGCAGGTTGTGATTTTAATTAGACATCATAACGATTTCGGTAATTGCGGACTAGCTCCAGGAGTTTTATTGGAAACATCCCGCCATAAATCTCCTTTTTTAAAGTCTGCTGCTGACCTTCTTCCTCTTTTGCATTCAATAGCGGTTGGCAAACTAACTGCATACCGCCACCACCTGGTGTGTGGAACCGGAGATTGCTGCTGATGTGCCGGTCAGATCGACATACTGCCCCCGCGTTCATGTGTAGAATTGCATCTCGCGGACGTGAAGCGTTAATTCCTGGGGACGTGCACAACCTACGCTCCAAAGGAAGGCACGATACGCGTGGCAGCCATCTTGCTTACTCAAACGCGTAGTTAATAATCCCCCCTTTTCTTCTGAAGTACAGACAGTGTTGGAACAAAGTGACTTGAACTGCTCACAACCTGTAAACATATTAACCTTGTGATGACGGTCAAACAAAGAGAAGTTGCTTCATGTTAGGGCAGCAACTAACGATACTAATCGATAATATTACTAATTTACTAATCAATATGTTAAGTATTGATTAATCTGATTAATTGATGAGCAAAGGTGATATCTTGTTTTGTTCTGCCCAATAATCCAATGTTGATAATTGATTAATCGTTTGAGTATCTTTTTGTTTTGTTTTTTTTACCAATAATGCCAGTAATTCCTTTCAAAAAAGGTGAATTATTGCATTAAAAATTACATTTTTGGACTGTTGGTCTGACATAACATCATGATTTATTCTAAATGCTTTTCGTTCTGCGCATGTGCATGCGTATACTGTACAAAGTAAAATATTTATCTGATGATGGGCGCTGATGAAAGTGAAAGGTTTACTAATTCATCCTGAGGGGGACATGGATAATATGTGTACCTGCTGATTCTGCCAGAGGAGAAGTCAGGGGATCACTTAAGTCAGTAGAACAAAATTTTATGGGAAACCATATCAGCAGTTGTTGAGTATTTCTGTCTCGACTAAAGTGGTGCACCGACTGATATTACCATCCCTGGAGCCACGCTGCTGGCATGAGTAAAAAAAACAAAGACAAAAGTTTTAAGTCGTGGGTTTCTGACTCCCAGATAAGAATAACTGCTGTAAATAAAATGTTCTGCTTTAATTCACAGAGAATTTCCAACATCTGGCTGACAACAAGGGGGATTGTATCAGTCTTCTGTCCACAATGTCCTACAGAGGGAAAACTGACTTGTGCCGAATATGTGGCGGAGGTCTCCAGGGAAACCAAAGGAGGTGGCTGTTTGGGGTCCAAAATAAGAAGACCGGTCAGCCTCAGACCCCAACAGAGTCCCTTAGAGGAGGAAGCCTGTCCCGGTCCTCACAGAGCAGCCCCTGGGGTCAGTCTGGAGCATAAGGAAATAAAGAAACTTTGGTCACATACTTTATGCCTCTTGGGTCTGAAGTAACCTTTTTTTTTTATTCTTCACAGGCAGCACATTATCACTGGGTTCCTCAGTGTCTCTTTCCAAGTCCCAGGTGTCCCTGAACTCCCCGTCCAAAGGGATGGATCTGCTCTCTGTGTTGACTCACATACTGGGGCAGTCCGTACCACGTGGCAGTGGGCAAGGGGAGTTTGTTTGTGGCAAATGCGTATGCATCCTCGAGCGGGTATTCAAGTTCGACTCGGTGATAGCCAGGGTGAGGGTGCTTTCGTCCGAGAGGCTTCAGAAGCTGATGCAGGAGAGGGACAAGATCAGACAGTGGGTGCGCCAAAAGTACCACCAGAGACACCTACAGGACTTCCAGAGCAGAGGCAGCACCAGCGAGGAGGATGGAGAAGCCGAGAGGGAGGGCTACAGGGAGATGCTCAAAGAGAATATGGCACTCTCAGAGTATGAGTGCTGGTCCGAGAAGTGGGACACGTGTCCGTATTTTATAAGAACGGGTAAAAGATGCAGCAAGAGCAAAGGATGTGAAGGCTGCGATTCCTTACGAGTGTCCGACTCGGATTATGAGTCAGTTTGTGGGGTTCCTCGCCGATTGCCTGTCCAACCCTTCTCCCCGTTGGCATTGTCACGGGACAAATCCCGGAGCATGCCCCTCCACTGGCAGAGAGTGCCATCCATCAGCTCCAGCCTGTCTTCACCGGCAGGGTCCACTCTCTCTTTACAAGCGTCTTACCGCACTGAGTCCATTCAGTCTCTGGATTCTCTTAATGACAACGACCCGTTTGACTCGCCGGGTGTGCAGTCAGCCAACTTTGTGCTAAAGGAGCTGAGAAGTATCGAGGGGAAGCCGGTCAGTTCGCCATCAGGGAGTAGGATCCCAGTTCTGGGCAGGAAGGACGGGAGGTATTCAGGAAAAGTTGGAGAGGTGGCGTCACCCTCAGTGAACAGGGTGCTGAACTTTGGTGATGTGGAGAACGGGGGCGATGAAATGAATGAAGAGGACGGGGACGAGCTAACAGAGCTGAGGGACGAGTACATGCCTCTTCAACGAGAGGTGAGTGTTTTCATTCCTGTCTGAGCATGCTATAGACAATTAAACTGTAACGTCTGTATATTTGAGAAGAACTCTGACAAGATGCTCTGTGTGTGCTATTGGCTGCAAATATTGACACAATGTACTGTACTTGATAATCCAGGAGCAACAGAGTCCAGGAGTCCAACAAGATTAGAACTGCACATTTCTCTTGATATTTTTACTAAAAAAATTCCACAATGAATGTTTACTATAGAATAATTTGTGATTTCAGAGCACTACTGGCAGGATTCACCAAGCTGTCAGGCACCTGCGAGGCCAGCTGGACCAAGCTATGTCCCGCATCAGGACTCTGGAGGCCGAGCTGAAACATGGGAAGAGCAAACCAATGGAAGTCAACGGATCAGAAGACTGGACCCCTGTAAGTATTCAGTTTGTTGTCTCCCACACTCTTTTGGAACAGTTAAATGCAGAAAGAGTAGATTGACATTTTGGAAAGTATGTTTATTCACTTTCTTGTCAGCCAGTTAGCTTAGCTTAGCATAAAGATATGGAAAGCTAATATGAGGCTTCAGTTAGTCAAATAGTCAAAGTACATATTTTCCACAGTTAGTTTTTGTAGTATTAAATTAACCTCTTTGTGGTTCTCTCTCCACTGCATCTCAACACAGAAACACTGTCCAAGAAACAAAAATAGGGAATTTAGTACTAAAAAGATCATAACTTTGGATGTTACCCTCTTGATTTGTCTCATGCCGGCTGCTGGAGCATCACATTAGCATTAAATAAACTTTAGGATGTATTGTAGAATCAGGGCTGTGGATTTTGTCTCCCATCACTTGCACTGATGCCACATTAGGAAGCGTTTTCGTAATGGTCAAACAGGAAGAATGATTACAGCAAACTAAACCTGTTTCATTGTACCTTTGGACACCTAACTATTATAAGACGAACCTAAACTTAAACAAGTTATAACTTGTTTAATCCTGGACAAATAGTAACAAGAAATAGTCCAGCTCATGACCTTTTGTAAAACCCTGATTTGTCATGATATAGATATAATGTGATCATAAGTGAACTGTTTTCAGTCTTTTTTTCTAAGCTAAGCTAACTGGCTGCTAGCTGAAGCATCCTATTTGAGATAGATGATTGAAGAAGAGATTGAAGAGAGTGGTATCAGTTTATTAGGGCTGCAGCTAATGATGATTTTAGTACTCCAAGCTTCTATAGATTATTTTATCGATTCGTCTGTGCATCGTTTAAAAAGTAATTTTGCTTGCCGGCGGTGCCCCCCACCCCGGTAACAGGATCTGCTATGTACGTTGATAGATGATGGATATATATTCGTCCTTCTGGAAATTCATAGTGTGTCATACAGCAAACATCAGACCAACAATATCAACTGACCGACAACCAGACAGCTGCTTTACAAACACAAACATCACCCGAGTGCTATACAAGTTATACTAAGGTGCAGTTCCCCGACACCCAGTTAACTCATGACTGTGACGTTACAACCCAAACTCAAGGCCCCACCAGGAGAACAACAAACACATGTATACATTTTCAGCTGAGGATTGCGGCTTACTTTGGCTAGCCTTCAGCTCAACAATCAATCATGATTTCAGTTAAATGCTAAAGTTGCTGTTACTGTTACCTTGTCTGTGGTCCGCTGGCAGAAAACCGGATGCTTTCTGATCAGATGCCGAGGCGACATAAGTTTTGTTTTACGGTGGACGGACTGTAACATTACAGAATTTCTTTTCTTTTTCTATTTCTTTTAGCTTGAAATAATCCCATAATTTATACACTTTCTTCTCCGTCCCTCACTATTTTCTCTCTCTTCCTCCACTTTGCAAACAGCGCCATCATAATCACGTCATTTTCACTCAGGTAAGCGCGATGTGCGACAATGTCCGAAACACTGCTGTGCTATGTAGTATGGATTAAATGAAGCGTTGATGCAAAGAATTTGCATCGATGCATTTTAGTACTTGAATTAATCAATTTAATCGATGAATCGTTTCAGCCCTACAATTCATTAAAAAAAAAAAAAATCATAAATGAATAAAATCAATGAAGATAGAATTGCGATGTACGTTATCACATAAGAGGTATTACTTCTAACCATTTTTTTTTACACAAGAAAAACAGGTTTGCAACGTTGCACAGCAGCTCCTCAGTCACATGTCCAAACAGCTCCATAAACCACTATGTGAATGTTGACTGAGTGCAAATATAGGATTATGAAAGGATTCAGGGGTGGGTGTACTGTGTTTTGTGCCTGTGGAAGGGTGTGTCCAGTTTCTCATTTACAGGTGCAGATAAAGACACACAAACACACTCTCTCTGGAATCTACCCCGACCAGTGGAGTTTGCCCCAGGCCCTGTAGTCTTATGATGGAGGATATCATTAAAAAGCCTCCCAGCTGCTTTGTAGAGTCCACATGACCTTCATCTCTGTCACAATGAGGGCCACTGTTTTGAATATTAGTAAGAATTCATGTGAAATCTGTGGGAGTAGTTCAGTACATGTACGAACAAATCTATATCAACACATTTTCAAAATGAACTGACTATACTAAATCACCATTGTCACTGATTGAATCAGTGGAGCTCCTCAGTGGTGATTGAGAGCGCTGTTGTCAGCTCAGCTGTGATTCCCACTATGTTATTTCCTTGTAAACTTATTAAAAGACAGTGAAAGCCATAGAAACAATCATAATTTGGTAACCGTAAATAAGATGCTGAGCTATTAACCTTATATGCAGTGCTTGTTTAGGCTTTTTCTGAATGTGACCGCTTGAACAAGCAACAGACTAAACGTACCACTGAACTGAAGACTGTCACACTGTATGAACAATGACGCGTTCACCTACTGTTGTATGCACTGAAGTGCCTTTGAACAGTGGTGCGTTCACCTACTGTAGTAAGTAATTGAAGTAAAGTTGTATAAATCCCCTCATTATTCAACTATTTATACCTATTCTAATCAATTTGCCAATTAATTGCTTTCTCTATAAAATGTCAGAAAATATTTTTTTAAACTTGACTTTCAGATGTCTTATTTTGTCTTTATTATGATATGAAACTATGAGAAGCTTCAAATCCTCATGTTTGAGAAACTGTAACCAGAGAATGATTGATGTTTTTGCTTGGCTGACGATTAGACAAGTATTGAAATAGTTGCTAATTCATTTTCCACTGATTGACTAATCAGATCAGCTTTAAAACTGGGGTAGTCAACGTTGGAGAACTAGCAAGAGAAAAGATCCCACCTTCTCCCTCCAAAGCCACTCGTCCAAAACACATTTTCATGCACAGTCGGAGCATTTCATTTATTGATTGCTGTTGGGATGTAAATAGAACTTCAAAAAATATAACAAAATGCTTCTAAAATAAATTAATTTAAATATTCTATTTTAACTAAAGTGTTTTAGGGTTATTGATTAATTGTTTAAACTGTTCTTAAACGAAAATGTCAAATGTTTCAGGTTATCAAATTTGTAGCTTTTTGGGATTTGTTGTAGTAAATGCAATATATTTAGGTTTTGGACTGTTTGTTAGAAAAAAAAAAACATTTTATGTCACCTCATGCTCTAGGATGATGTGGATATATTGCACATATTTGTTACAATTCTCTGGTGTTTTATAGACTACTAATCGATAAAATAATCTACCGATTGAACGATTAATAAAAATAAACCCTAAAGCCCAACTCTTAGTATATGGAGTATATTTCCTCAGCCATAACCAAGAATAGTTAACACCACAGTTTGATCTACTGCTCTGACTTTTAAAAGAAACCATTGTCATTTGTTTTCCTTTTTCCTCCAGCTGGTCCAGCAGGAGGGTGGCAGTTCCGTGCTGCAGAGCCTTGGTCACTCCCTGCACAGCAGGGAGCGTCTGATCCAGGTGGGTGAGGTGATGGAGACAAGTCATGCACACAGCAGTTGGATCTTCTGCTGCTGCCGGGGCAGTTCACTGGAATGTTGTTTGTCTTTGAAGGCATTGCACGCTCTTAAAGTGGCAGTGCCAGAACTGCATTTGCTTTTGTCTGTTCACCACACTGTACCAGTGACGCTGAAGAATGTTTTATTAAGCTTTGATCAGCACTTTTTTTTAGGTGCTTGTTACGCTGATGATACACAGCAGAGACGCGACAGCTAAATGGCTAAAGCAAATAGGATTGTCCATCAGAAAGATGAGCCAAGGCTTCCTTTTTCTGAACCAAAGGGTGCTTGAATGGAATACAACCTATTAAAGATTATCAATGCAGTATGCTTACATCAAAGATAAGCTGTTTATAGGCAGTAAATATTGAGTTAGATAGCAAATTTATGTTATAAAAAAAGAAAACCATATCCCTAAATTCTTATAATGATGCATTCAATGTCCGAACTAATGTATCACCAACATTTTCGGTAGTTCACTTAAATTTTCTTTAGAACAACTGATTTTAAACAGATTATTGCTTCAGGGTGAGTAGATAAGTAATGACTGTGGCTGCCTGTTTTAATGGATCTGTAGATTTGTGAATACACTTTCTGATGTTTGCAGTGGTTCTTATTTTCATAAATATCAGCTTTAATTACACTATATGAACACTTGGCTCTAGTTATTATGAACCTGTGTAATATTCATGCTTGAAATTGCTTCATAAACTCTCTAAAAATCTGCACTTAGATAAACCTTAAATCTTTAAACTCAAGTAAAGATGTCAAAAAAAGATGCCCTAACAGTGCTTTTAGATGCGTAGGTTTCTAATTTTGCACTGAGAAGACAGATATTTCCTCTCTTCCAGGAGTACATGGGTCTGATCAGAAGACTGTGTGTGGAGGAGGGAGCAGGGACTGAGCTGGCCAACGAGCTGATTGAGAAACTGACAGAGAATCTGAAGGAAATTCTCTCTAACAACAAGGTTAGAGCTGACACTGTCCTGATTATTGACATTAAGTGATAAGTTATAAGTAATGCTGGGTCTGCTTATGATGACGAGTATTAGCCACTCACTGAAGCATAGCAGTTATCAACATGAGCAGACAGACTTTTTTGCTGATAGTCATCAGACTCAGTTGTTGTGTCCCCGAAGGCTTTTACGTTAGCAGTGTTGGTCTTGTGATGAGGAATTTTTTCTTCCTCACGCCTGCAGGACATTTTAACAGTCTAGCAGTAGCATGTCAGCAATTTCCTCTAGTTCTTTGGAAACATGGCTGAAATTACAAACACTGTTTTGAGTTAACTCTGTTGTTTCTGTCATTAAATCACACATATCAACATCTTGTGTTTCATGGAGATTTTGACTTGACCACCTTGACATGTTATATTCAAAGGCCTTTAATGCTATAGTCATAGAGACAGTTTAGCTTGTAAAATGGGGTTAGGTGAGGTTTACTTGATTTAAGTGCTGATCCGGTGCCTCTCAGAAGGCAAATAAAGATGAGTAGAGACTAAAATTTTACAAATCTACTGACATCATGACTCTCTAGTCACATTGATAATGTTTGAATTTGTCTTTTCAGACAGACTGTTGCAAACACCTTTAATACAGCTGAAAATCAAACCATGTTGGCCTGCAACTTATGATTATATTCATTTTTCAATTAATTGGCAGAATATTCTTAAAATTAATTGTTTGGACTTTTAATGAAAACACCAGTTCCCCTTGGTGTCATCTGTCTTTTTACTTGATCAGTATTCCAAAACTGAAATATATTCAGTTTACTATCATGCATGACAACAAAGTATCAAATCCCAGTCAACTGATTGGTTCAACTTTACATATGTATTTAAATCTAACATGTAATATGTTTTGTGATGTGCAGGCTGCCCTGCAGACTTTGAGGACTGAAATGACTGAGAAAGAGGAGGAGATGGAGAAAGAGATCGAGGGTCTAAGGAAGGCTGGAAGAGACAGAGAGAGAGACCTTGACACACTCAACACTGTGCTGCAGTGCAACCAGGATGTTATCAACGTAAGAGAACACACACAGTGAACAAGGGATGGTATTACAAACATTGTGGTTCAGTTTAACACACAAATCTTACTACATTTAGGCACTGTGTACATTTGTACGTCCCTTGCACAGTTCACTCTACATGTACTTAAAGTCTTATTTAAATAGACTTGTCTTTCATTTTTGCTCCAGGACCTGCGAGTAGCTCTGGGGGAGAAGGAGAGACTACTGAAGGAGGCGGAGAAAGAGAAGGAGATGTGGAGACAGAGGGACCAGGCCCTCACAACTGTCCTGCAGGAGAAGGAGGTTCTGATCCACTACCTCAAAGAGGAGCTGGAGAGCCATCAGAAAGATGTGCAGGTAACATATGTAAAATAATTAAATATATATATATATATATAATTAATTATTTTTTTAATCTTTCTGATAGCTGCAGTGTGACAGGGTTTAAAGTGACTAAGTGAAAGTTGAACTTCTACTAACTTTTTAAAAGAAAGCTGCAGAGCTTTCATTCTCTGTGTATTATTGAATGAGTCTTCATTCCTTCTGGCCTCAGATGAGGTTTGTCAGTAAATACTGAATTTTACCACTGCTTTTTGCTCACATGTCATTTTCCTCCAGGCTGTCTCTGACACTGTGACTGGTCAGGGGTTGGCAGGAGGCAGGGCTGAGCTGGCAGTCCTGTTGAGGGACAGAGAGGAAAACAGCGCCACCTTGTGCAAAGAGGTCACCAAACTCACCACAGCCCTGCAGGAATACCAGGACATGGTGCAGGTGAGCTATTAGCATTAAAAGTTGAATACATTAAAGAAAAAACTGAAACTCGCCTGCTAAGTATTTTAAACACACTTTGATAAAAAATTTACACTTTGATTTTAGATAAATTTTAGGAAATATAAAAATGGATCAGATTTATTTTGACTCAAGGCCATGATTGAATTGTTTGGAGTAGAGCTGAAGCAATTAGTCTGTTAATCAATTAGTCAATCGACAGAAAAATAATCTATTTTTATAATCGATTCAGTGTTTGAGTAATTTTTCACTTAACAATAAAGTGAAAAAATGCCAAACATGAACAAGTGGTATATTTTTGGGATTTTGGACTTTTGTTCAAATAAAACGAGACATTTGAAGATGTGTTATTGAGATCTGGGAAGTTGGATGTTTTAACATTTCGTAGATTTTTCATAGCGCTGAAAGACAACACACACAACATAGCAAAAACAAATCTCAGCCTTTCTAACTATGTCTTTTGCTTTTTCACCAGAACCAGCAGGAGAGTCACAGTCAGACGGTGTCTTCTCTGACAGCTCAACTCAGAGACACTCGGCGGGAGCTGAGGGAGAAGGAGAAGGAGAAGAAGGAGACGCATAGAGCCTGGCAGAACGACAGAGAGGACAGAGAGAGAGAGGAGAGGAAACTCAGAGAGAGCCTGGAGAAGAGAGACAAACTTATAGAGGTAAAGTGCTAGAATATGCTACTTACTGTCTTACAGTCACTCCAATATTTATCAAAAAAGGCAGATTTATTTTGTTAAACATGATTTATTTGAAGGCCAAACAGTTATCAACACCAAGTAAATGTTACAGTAAAATTATCTACATTAATTTGTTAACAACTGAAAAATTGCACTGGTGTGAAGTTGCTTAAACGCTGACGTAGAGTGAAAGTAACAGATTGTTTTGTTGAGAATATATCAGTTGACATTTGTCACGGGTCCAAGGAGCTCAAAGTACAAATGTTGTCATGCCAGTTTGGTTTGCTCTGCCTTTAGTGATCAGAACAGTAGCTAGATAATTTATCAAATTACTTTTGTGCACAGTGTCATACTTCCACATACCACGCTGACCTGTCTGAAAACAATTACTTTAGGAAGACAACAAAAGGGGGGACAAAAGAGCAACTGAGCACAAAGTAATACACCCCTGAAGCACTTTTTATAGACTCAGTCATACCAAGAAAAATATATTGTGGAAAACGGTGATTAATTTCTCACCAGCAGTGCTTCTGTAGACCATAATGCAATGCAACCACAAGGTGTATTCTGATTAAAGTGAGAAGTTAATTCTAAAAAGAGAGAAGTTGATCAACAAAAAAGTAAAGTGCCAAGCTTAGAGGTTGTGGACATTATATGTTTGATCCTCCTAACAAGTTGTGCTACTGAGTGTCCTCTTTTCTTGTGCTTTCACTCTCCCCCTCTCTCACTCAACCAGAGAGTCGAGAGTTGGCCGCCCACCCCGAGTCTAGGTTTTGCTTGAGGTTTCTGCCTGTTATTAAAAGGGAGTTTTTCCTTGCCAGTGTTGCTAACTGCTTGCTCATGGTGGGAATTTTTGGGTCTATGTAAATAATATTACAGAGAGTACAGTTTAGACCTGGAAAATTCCCTGAGATAACTTCTGTAATGAATTGGTGCTATATAAATAAAAATGAATTGAATATTCTGTGTGACATATGTAACAGAATCCCTTTTTTAGAGTGTGATAATCTGAGCTCCATTATGAATACTTGACTGACTGACATCTTTTATTTTTCTATAATAAAGCAAATCCTGTTGGATGCTGAGGAGCGGGACCATCTATTCACAGAGCTGCAGCAGAATCTGCAGAACAAACGTGAACCTCTGACCGCCATTAAACACACACTGTGATAAGACAACATGGCTGATGTACTGACACAACGCAAACTAACTGCACAGGCGGAAGATTACTTTTGCACTTTCTGCACCACCTTTTTGACACTTCAGCGTATTTATTGTGGTGTACATTAAGTCTATTTTTATTTATATCTCTACTTTTTTGAGGTTTGTATTTGCAGACTTGTCTTGTTCTGGCATTGGCTGAAGAAAAGTTTAATTTCCACAATTACTACTGAACTCTGGAGTGAACCAGTAAATTCATATTTAGAGAGTCAGACAGCTTCGGGTCTAGCATCTTCTATCTGGATATTTAATACATTATTTAAAAATCACCAGATTACTGTAATTAGTTAATTTTTTGAATGTAACAGGCCTAATGGTTAGTCAGTGATATAATTTCATGCAGTGGGATTTTTGCTGATACATTTTTGAATGGTATTGTTAGTGGATCTAACATTTGTGTGTGATTTGGGTACGATGGTGCTTTCCATCTAAATTTGTTGTCTCTATTCTGTGAAGGTCTATGAGTGGTGTCTTGTGTTTTTCTTTACTTTCTCAGTACAGATCTGCCAAGTTTTTGTACTATCTTAGCACTTGAGGAGGGGAATATGTAGGATCATTTTCTGCTTTTGTCTCAAATTTTTTTTTGAAGTATTTTCAGTTATCTATAATGTTTACATGTCTTGTTAGACTTGGACTTGTTATTAGAGACATTTTCTTTCTTTTAGCTCAAGAGAATTAAACACTCTGATCCAAATTACAATATATCTACAGATGCTGTTATTTTATTAACCATCATTCATGCTTCCTGATGAAATATGACCATCAAACTACTGCAAGAAGTCGGAGGGCCGAAGTTCATTAAATGTTTTCCAATTCTGTATTCCCCATGGTATTCCCATTTAATAACTTTCTTTAAACCAATGGTTCTCAAATGTTTATGTCATGGACCCTTAAACTGATTTTCTTTATTTTTTTTGTCCCTAATAGGATTACAGAAAGTGGATGAAACCCTCCATACATTCTGTCATTGTGTTATTTATGGATGGAATTATAGTGAAAATACATTTTGGGAACCGCACTCTGGGAACCACTGCTTTAAACAATATCTAAGATTTCCACTTTTGACAATATCAATATCTCAAGACTCCCGGGGATGATGATGATGATGATAATAATAATCTTTATTTGTAGAGCACTTTTCAAAAACAAGTTACAAAGTGCTTTAACAAGTGTAAAGACAATAATACAAAAACGATACAAGATAAAAGCATGAAAACATTGAAAACACTAAAATACACGTTTAAGATAAATATAAGATTAGTAAAATAAAATAAAAGGGATAAAATAAAGTCAAATAAGATCGGGAAAGACTCTCCTATAAAAGTATGTTTTAAGATGAGACTTAAGAGTTCACTGACTCAGCCGACCTGATTTCCTCGGGCAGGCTGTTCCAGAGCCTCGGGGCCCTGACAGCAAACGCTCTGTCCCCTTTAGTTTTCAGTCGAGACTCTGGAACAGACAACAGACCTCTGCCCGAGGACCTCAAGGTACGTGCTGGTGCGTATGGGACTAAAAGTTCAGAAATATAACAAGGCGAGAGGCCATGAAGAGCTTTAAAAGTGATCAATAAAATTTTAAAGTCAATTCTAAAACATACTGGGAGCCAGTGTAATGAAGCTAAAATAGGAGTAATGTGGTCATATTTCTTTGTTCTGGTTAAAAGCCTGGCAGCTGAGTTCTGGACAGTCTGGAGTCGATCAATAGATTAATAGTAATAATAATGTATCATACAGATTTGTTTTATGACCACCACTTCTAATTTATTTTAACTTCGTTTCAGAGTTGATGTTTTGTCCATTTTTTTTGCATGGCGTACGGATCTAACGACTACAATACCCATGAGCCTCTGCCGCCGTTGCAATGTCAGGCCGAGGCACGAATCAGAGCGATGGTGATTTGAAAACGCTTCGCAGCAGAGTTAGTGAACAAAAACAGTGCCACAGTTGCCGAATTCGTCCAGTAATAGTCACATAGAAATAAATTTATGTTTCATTGTTACCCACAGAGACTGCTGCGGTTGCGTGTCATTTTAAGCTTTGTGATTGGATGGTTTTTAATTTTTAATTTATTTGCCGAAATGCACCTTGGGAGTAGTAGTTAACTTATCTTGAAGTGTTAACATTCATATGCTTGTAAAATGTATTTTAACGCAGTTGTTAACACTCTAGCATGTGATTCAGCTGAGAATATAAATTTGTGGGAATTAACTTCCGGGAACCTGAGGCGTCTCAACTCTGTAAAAGCCAGTGTTGAATGACAGTGTCCCTCACCTCCTCACTGTCCAATCATCAAATAGCTTTGAGTTTGTAGTTACTTAAGGAACTGTTGCTAAGGGGTTGATAACACTTAACACAAAGTTAACCACTGTTTGCTTCACAGTGGACACAAAATAGCTTTGGGGTTCATCATATTCAGTGAGGTAAAAACAGCTGATAGCAAAAAAAAAAGAAATTAGGGGGGGAAGTGCATGTGAAAGTAGCCTAATGCAGGTCCAGTCGGTGCCCCTCGGCTCTGTCACCATCGGTCCGCAGTCTTGGCACGATGGGACGGTCCGCTCCATCCGGCGGGCTGAGCGCCTGGTGCGGCAGACTCGGGCCGGGCTGTCCGGGACTTCCAGCCGGCCCCCTAGCTGCAGCGCCGCCGCCAGTTTTACACCAAAGCGCACAGACTGCACAGCGGAAACAACCGAAGATAAGATCACAGAGGAGGAATGCGGAGAGAATCGTGACTCCATCTGCAAAAATAAGATGTCGAGGCCCCAGACAACAGGAGCGATGGTGAGAGACACACAGGCTTGCAGACAGAACCTGAACTGAGGACAATTGACTGATAACTGACGAAACAACGTGATAAAGATAAAGAACAATATGTAATACAAGTAGGTTAAACATTTGCAGATTCTTCACCACAATGATAAAAAGAAAAAAACACCAAAAATATTTGTGTTGAGATCTAAGCAGGCTAACGTTACTTGAGACCAGGTGAGATGTTTTCAAATGAAATAAAACTAACACTAAAACTTACAAATGTTTTCTTTAACATTCCTGACCAATTTGAACATCTTATAGGCTATATTAGACTGCAATACAACAAAGACTATTTTGTTTTGACAAACAGTGGTGTAAGAAGAATTCATCTCCTTAAGCAAAAGTAGGCTATAGCACAGTATAAATGTAAAATCATTTAAAATAAAATTATTAAAAAAGATGATTTTAACTACTTTACTGTTGGGCAGTTTGGTATGTTGCTAAACATATTTTAGAAGCTGATCAAATGTAAACAAAATATGTAAACTATTACCTAAAGCTGTAGAGTAAAATACACAATATTTTCCTCTGAAAAGTAATGAAGTACAAGTATAAAGTTGTTATAAATGTCATTTGTAACTTTCCACCACTGACTCAGGCATTTGGAAATTGCAATCTAACTTATTATTCTTAATTTTCCTAAGTTTCCAAGTGGCTCCCAGAGGATGTCTGTGGCCCCGTTCCCACCTACCAGCTTGCGTGAGCGGTGTGCTGGGGCCAGCATTGCCGTGGCCGGTGAGTACATGCGAAGGGTGCGGGAGGTGGAGGGCCAGCTGCGCAGGCAAGCCGGCAGGGTGACCCAGGAGGGCATCAAGCTGGAGAGGGAGAGGGGTCACCTTGAGAGGATGCTGCGCAGCCTCAGGACTGATCTGACCGTCAACAGGAGGAGCTCAGAGGGGAGGACTAGGAGGCCGTCCACTGCTGAGACAGTAAGTTTACACAACTTGGCTGTTATCGCATTTATCCAAGCGGCAAAATGCATATTATAAACAGTCAGTGACTTCTCTACACTGTGCTTTGTTTTTTTTTTGGGCCATCGTGTGATAAACCAGGAAATCCTTGAGGAAAACACAGAATTATTTATCACTTGGGACTGCTGTTTCTTACTGACTTCTGAACTTCCTTTTGAGAAACACAAAAAAGAGAACTTCTCCACAGGGATGACATTTGCACTTGTCTTAAATGTTTGGACATTTGGTCTCAACCATGTCTAGAATCTGACTTTTTAATGGAGAAAAAAACCAGCCAGTTTTTTTGTTAATTTTCTGCACAGGACATGTTTAGTGATTTCACCTGCAGGAACATGCATGTAATAACTTTGTTAAAATCATTATTAAACACAATAACACTATATTACTAAATACTGCTAATTTCAAATGCTTCTTAAATCCTTTCAATAATGTCTGAGAAGTATGTTGCGTTTTCACAGCCATTACAGCTTAAATCCAACACCAGACGTGGTGTAAGTGATACAACAGCCTACGGATTAATTCATGAAGCTCTGTATTGCGAATTTCATTTGTCAAAGTGAGGAGATGACTGACTGACAGGTCTGCTCTGCTGCAGGAGAGAGATGGAGCTGATTACTTGTTGTTGTGTGAGAGAAAAGAGCTGGCCCAGTTGAAACAGGATCTGGAAGGAGCGCTGAGAAACACACTGACCCAGCTACAGGTGATATACAGTGTTACTGTTTTGTCTTCACCTGTTGACTCATTTTCCTTTTTAAGAATCCTATAATCATCTCATATCACCACCTGTACCAGAGCGGAAACAATTAGTCAGTAAATCAATTAAACTATAGTTCTAACTACTGTGGAAACTGATTAATCATTTAAGTGTTTGTTTTTTTTTAACACACCAGCCTTTTCACTGTGAGAATTTGCTGGTTTTCTTTGTCTTACAGATGTAATTAAATTTAACTTGTTTGGGTTTTGGACCAAACATTTCAAGATGTTACGTTGGGCTTTAGGTGGAGATTTTTCACTTTCTGGCATTTTTTTGAGAAAAACATTGAATCGATCAATTTGGAAAATAATCTGCAGATTAATCAACATTGGAAATAATCGTTAGTTGCAGTCCTAATGTGTGCTTTTTAAGCCTCACCTCTGTCTCTTCCAGGCCCTGGGTCAGAGCAGCAAACACCTGTTGGACTGCGCCAGTGAGAGGGCTCGTGTCCTGGAGCTGCTGCCTCATAGCAGCTCTGCTGGAGGACACCGCTGCGCTGCTCAGACCTTCACCAAAGCAGATCCCGTCAGCCCCTTTACACCAGGTACACTCAGGACACAAAGTAAAACTGTATCAGTTCCCGCAGGCAGTCATGCCGCTGTAGCAGCTCACTTGGAGAAAAGACAAATTACACAAAACCCAAATGGGGCGTCATTTTACACACATCCAATGTTGATGCTGTGTGTATGAACAAATAACACACAAACAAAAAATTAAATAAATTACGAAAAATGTATACGAATAATGGAACTTGAAAAAGTAACATGATAGTGTTTAGTAGGTATAATGTTCACCATCTTTACCATGTTTTTGCATTCTAACATTTGCGAATTAGCACTAAACACAAAGTACATTGACATTCCTAGGAGGCACACTCCGGGCATGGCTAAAAACTGTGCAAGACTGGAGGCTTTCACTTAATTGCTCACTGAAAATGTAATTTTGGTATGTGCATAAGTAGTTGTCCATTAATATGTATTACAATAGGCAAAGTACAGAGTGCAAATACTGTATGTGAGCATTACTGTAACAGTTTAATTTACTCTAACGTACCTGCTTACACTCAGAAAAAGATCCTATCTGGTACTGCTGACCTTCCTGGTGACCCACAGTGTGCTCAGAGGTAAAATGGGTGTAGTATTGTATATGGTAACAGAAAATGCAGTAAAGGTTATTTTAGGATGATCTCCACTTGTTAAACTGATCTTGTGACCTCTTGATGTTTGAAAAAACAGTGCAGTATATCCTGTTTAAATGACACAATGTTTAACATCACTGATTTGTCTTCTTGCAGAATGTAAACAGATTTTAGAGTCGTCCAGTTTGACAGTCAACCAGTCACAGCTACTGAGGGAAAACATCAGACAGATGCTAACCAGTGCCATCTCCAGGCAGAAAGCTGTTCACCATACAGTCAATGATGGCCTGGTGAAGAAAATCAGTGAGACAATCGGTCTGCAGGTAGACACAAAAACAACATGTTAATCATTTTGATATCAGAATAACAAAACATAGTTTCCATTTTGTTATCTCTTTTGTAGCAAAACCTAACTTTGATGTCAGCAGCCACCAGACAGGCCATGTTTCGCAAGCAGAGGGAAATTAACTGTATTCGGCAAAGCCACGACAGAGTGCAGGTTAGTGTGTATATGGAACATGATCAGTGACTTTATTTGAGTCAGTGACAATGTGCATAAAGGTGATGTTTTCCCCGTGTTATTCTGTTTACAGGGTCCAGAGTACAGCGGTGACATTCTGTCCAGAGAGAAACTCAACAGGCCTCTGGTGCAGGTTTATCAGAGACACCCAGGGACACAGTTACCTGAGGCTGCTCATCTCATAGAGGTATCTACTGCTTTCCAAATGTCTATCCATACATGTTCAAATACACTCATAAATGAAGGTGACAGACATTTGGCTACCTCCCTCTTCTTCATATTTCATAACAGGGTTCTGAGTTGGAACTAATGGCAGAAGGCAAAAGTATCAATGCTTTTTTCAGTAATAATGAATATACCATTTAGCTGGTATATATTGACATTAGGTAAAACATTTTGTCTTTTTATCCTTTAGCTCTTTAATTAATGAGGAAGAACCCTCCAACACCTTAACTTCTGGAAAAAACAGATGCTCCATTATGTTCACCAGCTAGTCTATCTGCTGAGCAGGTAGTGTACAGTGAGTTTTTTGGAGCCTGCTGTGCCTGGAATTAACACTGATGAGCTGAACAGCTATGACAGTGAACCAAAACTGTAAAGCTACAGGCCATGAAACCAAAACAATTTGCTAAAAGATGCTAAAACACTAATTTTCTGTGGGCACCTTTCACATTACATATAGCTATTTGACACAGTGATAAAATAAAAATATTGATTAGTGCAGCTTTAATATTTACAACTGCAGCCTAGTATATTTTAACAATAACAATTTATTACTGAAAGTTTTAATAAAGAAATTATGTGTTGAGCATTCGTAAAGCCATTAGTTTCAACTCATAAATTGTATGTAAAGTACGCCTTGTTAGAAAGTGGGACTGAAATTTTAAAACACTGCTAAATAGGGATCCATCTGAGGAAAACAGAAATTCCATCTTCATGACTAATCTAAACTTATAACTAAAAGTGGGTAAAATGATTTCTTCATATTTAAATATGCTGGCAACATTTCCTCACCATTTATTCAAAAAAGCATGCAGTGGTTTAACCTGGTTTGCCTCCCCTTTTGTCACCTGTTGAGTGTCTCAAACAAACCAAACCAGGCTAAAAGGGTTTCCTGTGTGTCTCTCAGGGCAGTGCAGTGCTGAGGCGATGTCTCATGTCCTCTGAGGGTGAGCTGGCGAGGCTGCAGCGTGCCTTTCTACAGATGCTGGACGACCAGCATGGCAAGACAGCAGCAGCTCAGGTGGACGCAGCTGTCGTCCGCATGAGGCGCCAGCAGGTCGACGTGCGAGCCATGCCTTCTTTCCTCCAGCAGGGGGCATGCAGGAGCCAACTCACATTGTCTTGTGTTCGGTAGGGGTGCAGCAAGCATGCAAGTAGAGAGGGATGATGGTGTTAAGTGTTTTTTGAGAAAGAGGGAGAAGCTGTGTGCAAAATGTGCTGGATTAAGAAGAATTAATGCTATTTAAGGGAATAGTGGGGTTTCTAGCTTTGTGGCAAGAGTTTGTGGAGCCCTTTCCTATTTCAGTTACCCCATGCACAAGGTCAGGTCTATAAAGAATTGGTTTTGACCAACTTGACTGGCCTGTATAGACCCCTGACCTCAAACCCATGCAACACCTTTGAGATAAACTGAAATGCAGATCATGATCCAGGCCGTATGCTCTTCTGGCTGAACTGGAGCAAATCCCTGCAGTGTGAAAAGCCTTCACAGAAGAGTGGAGGCTGTGATAGCAGAAGACTAATGCCCACTGTTTCAGAAGGAACTCAACCACCACATAAGGGTAGAATGTTCAGGTGTCCACATACTTTGTATGTTCCTACACTGAGCTGCACACAGTTTTTTTTCCCTTTGTGCAGCAACATTTTAAACACCGAAATACAAATTCAAACAAATTCTTAACGAGTTACAAAACAATGTGCAAGACTCTTGTGTTAAAATCTTCCTGTTCATGAAGAAAGCAAACTCTGAGGATTTGTCTAATGTAACATAGGAAAGCTTAGACATTTACTCAATTAGCTGATGCTTTTTTTAATCCAAAGCAAATTACAATTGCTATATATGTCAGATTTTGCAAGCCTCTGGAGCAGCTAGGGGTTAAGTGTCTTGCTCAGGGACACATTGGTGATGTCACAGTGGGAATCAAACTAGGTCTCTCATACCAAAGGCACATGTCATCCTCTGCCCATCGCCACCAAAATACATAGACAAATGCAATAAAGTATTAGAAAATCACTTTTGATGGCCTGTATTTATTTGTTACAGACACAATCTGAACTTTCCTCATGCAGCAAACCCAGGCAACTGTCAGTTCAATGTTAAAATAAATGCTAAGATTTATGTGCTGTAACCATTTCATCATGGTTTAATTTTGTTATCTTTACTGCAGTAAAACATGACCATGATTGGAACAATAGCCTTCTATATGGCTGGAAAATAGAAACAGAAAAAAAGACTGGATAGAGATATAGTAGTGCCTAATATAATTATCTTATCCACAAGACAATCAAATTTCTCATAAAAAATGGGTTACTTATTAAACTAAGGTATTTGTTTATTTTAAGATAGAAACTGACCGACTGCATTCTTTATGAACCAAAACCACTTAAAATACCTGTGAATTCAACATATTTTGAGTTAACACTATTTCTATATCCTACGACTTCTAGTCATGGGACTGCAGGTCACTTGACAGCCCTCCCACCAAACTCAACGTCTTTCATTAGCCAAGACAAAATTTAATAAACCTGACCTGTTTAACCTTAGTATGCGCCACATGTCTTCTCGTTCTGTAAAAGAAATAAATGACAAGTTTGCTTCAAATTACCCATTTTCTATAGATTTTAACCTAGTGAGCGGTTTCCTCACAAAGCTCTATTGATTCTCTTAAATCTGAATGAGGCTATTCTCTGCAGTGCGGGTAGCGCTGTAAAATCTTGGCTGTCGCTGGAAAGCTAACAGCCTAATTGAATCTGAAGTACTGTGCAGATTCCAGGAGTTAACTGACACAATATCAAGAGAAACCAGAAGAGATTTACCTTCAGATCTCTGCAGCTGGGCTGGCTGAGGAAGCCTGGATAAAGGTAATCGGAAACTGACTTGAGTCACAAAGAGGGAGACTTTTGTTTTTTTTAGATGAAAATGGCAGTTTTGTTCTAGAAAATAACAAGAAAGAGACTAAGTGAAGAGCTGAACAGTCAAGCTGCAAGAATATTTTCTCCTTGTGAGACAGAAAGAGTCAGTAATGTCGAAGCTGGTCTGCCCTCTGATTGTCCTTGGTTTACTTCCAGCTGTGGGTAAGTGAACAGAACACAAGTGTGTGTTTGTGTTTGCTTGTGCATATGAATGTAAAAAAAACACGCATGCAACATAAATTCTTTCGCTTTTGCTAATACTATAGTCTGACTGCAACTCATGATTATTTTCATCATTAATTGTTTGTCTATAAAAAGTTCAAAAATAGTGAAAATTGAGCATCTCAACTTCCCAGAGCCTAAGATAGTCTTCAAATGTTGTTTTGTTTGACTTACAGTAAAAAAAAAACAATATAAGACAAGGAAAATCAGCTACATTGTTTTAGCTTTCACTAAAATACCTTATAGCTCATCAATTAAAAAAATGTCAACACAGTTTCATTGTCTATTTTTAAATTCAGAGCAATGGTTCACCACATTTTGGATCATATTCATGGTGTAACACAGCTCCTCTTCAAAACTAAACTTTTAAAAGCAATTTAGTGGTTTTAACAAACATGTCTGTCCTTCAGTTCCCCTCTTCTGTTACACCTGTGTGTTCCCCGCCATCTCACCTCTGGACTGCATCAAATTTCCTCTCATGTGTCCACCTGGGCAGGTCTGTCTGTCCAGCAGAGCTGTAGGCGAGAAAGGTGAGGGCGCCTCAAGTCACTTAAAGATATTTAAATGATTCAAAACTGAGAAAAACAACTGAGAAAGGCAGTGCCAAGGAGGGAGATGAGTCAGTGTGGTTTACTTTGAGTCTCTCCCAGAGTTATGTTTCTAATGAACTCTTGATTTTCAGGAGACTTCCGCGTGGTGTTATATGAGAAGAGCTGCGTCCTTTCCTCCCTGTGTGGAGTCACGGGTGAAAAATACACCATGGGACTCAACTTCACCTTCACCAATGAATGCTGCAACACACACCTGTGCAACGGAGCTGCAACACCTGCTACCTCCTACTGGACTGCCACATTACTCACAGTACTTATTTCCTATTCAGTTTAATGACTAGAAAAATATTACAGCAATGTGAAAGAGAAGTAGTTTGACACACATGAAGTGCCATGAGTTGGCTTTTCCACCTTCTAATGGACTGACATTGGGTTTTATGCAAGAACCACTCTTACGAACAGATTACTTAGGATTCTTAAGTGGCTTGTATGAGTGATTTAGGAGAACTTGCCAACTTTCTCTTAGACAAAAACACAATTTAGGAGTGGTCCAGACCTGTTGTAGGACTCGTGCAATTATTCCTGTATGAATTACACTTCATAATTATGTTGATGATATTATCCTGTTTGACCGTACAATTCAATATCTAATATAATTTTAATTGTATTCATATAGCCTAACAATATCATCATTCATTTAAATTGGCTATTGTAGAACACTACATTATGAATATGAACATCTCAAACTGCAAAATGACTTATTATGCACAAACTGAAGGTTAACTTGTCTCTGTATATAATAAGGTCAACTGGAAGTGTAATCTTTTGGATGCCTTAGCGCATCAGTCCAGTGGAAGAGAGTGACAGTGAGCTGATATTTTAGCAGGGACAGATAAATGGTTGTTGTCACAGTTTAGATTACCACGTGCTGTGCTTCTGCAAATGTGAAATTGTTAGAGCCACAACTCCACAGACAGACAGACCGATCCAACCTTATTCCCTTAATTCCACTGCTGACACTGTTGCAAATGTAAAACTTTCCTTCACCAACAGCAGGAATTCTTTTTACTCTTCAATGTCTTTTACATGAATGAACATGTCCTGACATATTGGGCGAGATGCATAGCCTTATAATTGGGGTGCTAATTATGCTAATTTACAAATCTCATGAACATAACCTCAATTATGTAAAGAAAGCATTCATTATGTTAACGTGGGTCACTTACACAGTTATCTGAAGTTAGTAGCGTTTGCTGAATCTGGTGAGGCACACTAATTCAAGCCCAATGTATGAAAGAATTAAGAGAAAGTTGACATAAAAAGACAAATGTTCTTGCATAAGGATGCACTCAACTTCCTTTTAGTAACGGTTCACTAATCAGTGCTAAACCAAGGTTTGTTTTACCATGAATATATTTCTCTGATTATTTCTAACAACATCTAAAGACATGACTGGTTTTCTGGAGTGGGGATCGGTGTAAGTGTAGTTTAGCTTATATTCCCATGGTTTAGCATCTTGATACAAACTGTGATCAAAGAAACTACCTCTATCCACTTATCAGTCAAGTATTTGATTCAAGGTTGCAGGTTTAGTCCAGTCTCATCCCAGAGCTTAAAATACAGACACTTTGAAAAAGCCTGCAAACTGTTTGTATTTGACGCACAAGTTACCCTACAGCATCTGTATGAGATGCCTGGCCTTTCAACTCACTCCGATGTAACTCATCCGCTGTCATGTAATTTACTTATTTCAACACAAACAATGTTTTCCTAATCCTAACCAAGATGTTTTGGTACCTAAACCTAACCAAAACGATATGTTCCTTGTGTCAGTATTTCCTGCCCTGGGATGAGAATGTGTTGGTAGGTTTGGTCTCAACATTGGTAAGGACTAACGACGGGGTCACTACCTCTTCATCAAGAGGAGCGTGCAGGGGAATACATTACCCTACAATATAATAGATATATCAATCGATGGTCTGAATAACTTCAATTTTTAGAAATAAAGGGTCTGAGAAAGGTAGGCAGCAGACCAAACCACTGTGAGGCATATAAGTACATAATAAGGACATAATCTTTCAAAACTGGAAAGCGCAATGGACTCGTAGAGAACAAGAGCTGTTAACTAGACACTGACTATATATATATATATTTTAATTTCTGGCTAAACATTATAGCTAGGTACAATTCAGTAGTCGCAGGATATTGATAGGGACATGTAGCCTACCTGTGCCGTCCCTACTCAATTCTACACCCTTGAGGATCCCTCCCAAAAGGGTACATATACACTCACCTAAAGGATTATTAGGAACACCATACTAATACTGTGTTTGACCCCCTTTCGCCTTCAGAACTGCCTTAATTCTACGTGGCATTGATTCAACAAGGTGCTGAAAGCATTCTTTAGAAATGTTGGCCCATATTGATAGGATAGCATCTTGCAGTTGATGGAGATTTGTGGGATGCACATCCAGGGCACAAAGCTCCCGTTCCACCACATCCCAAAGATGCTCTATTGGGTTGAGATCTGGTGACTGTGGGGGCCATTTTAGTACAGTGAACTCATTGTCATGTTCAAGAAACCAATTTGAAATGATTCGAGCTTTGTGACATGGTGCATTATCCTGCTGGAAGTAGCCATCAGAGGATGGGTACATGGTGGCCATAAAGGGATGGACATGGTCAGAAACAATGCTCAGGTAGGCCGTGGCATTTAAACGATGCCCAATTGGCACTAAGGGGCC
>NC_060152.1:8409176-8479184 GCF_021292245.1 Micropterus dolomieu
GATGGGTACATGGTGGCCATAAAGGGATGGACATGGTCAGAAACAATGCTCAGGTAGGCCGCGGCATTTAAACGATGCCCAATTGGCACTAAGGGGCCTAAAGTGTGCCAAGAAAACATCCCCCACACCATTACACCACCACCACCAGCCTGCACGGTGGTAACAAGGCATGATGGATCCATGTTCTCATTCTGTTTACGCCAAATTCTGACTCTACCATCTGAATGTCTCAACAGAAATCGAGCTCTTGCAAATTGTAGCCTCTTTTTCCTATTTGTAGTGGAGATGAGTGGTACCCGGTGGGGTCTTCTGCTGTTGTAGCCCATCCGCCTCAAGGTTGTGCGTGTTGTGGCTTCACAAATGCTTTGCTGCATACCTCGGTTGTAACGAATGGTTATTTCAGTGAAAGTTGCTCTTCTATCAGCTTGAATCAGTCGGCCCATTCTCCTCTGACCTCTAGCATCAACAAGGCATTTTCGCCCACAGGACTGCCGCATACTGGATGTTTTTCCCTTTTCACACCATTCTTTGTAAACCCTAGAAATGGTTGTGCGTGAAAATCCCAGTAACTCAGCAGATTGTGAAATACAACAACCATGCCACGCTCAAAATTGCTTAAATCACCTTTCTTTCCCATTCTGACATTCAGTTTGGAGTTCAGGAGATTGTCTTGACCAGGACCACACCCCTAAATGCATTGAAGCAACTGCCATGTGATTGGTTGATTAGATAATTGCATTAATGAGAAATTGAACAGGTGTTCCTAATTATCCTTTGGGTGAGTGTACAGAGTAGGTCGTAGCAGCAGAAGTAGAATTCAGTGTAAAGAAGCAGAACTGTATTTTTCAGTGATTTTAACAAATGAAATCAAATGCTGTTTTAGCTGTATTCATGTGACAAAAGTTGAAATAGTATCACTTCAGACCTCAGATTACATGGTGGATAATGTATCACTAAGACCCTCTACATGAATAGATGTGAAAGCTTTGCTTCGAGTGAGGAACTCCTACCCTGACCTGACCAGTATATGACCTGCAGGCAGCGCTTCAATTATTTGTAGTAAGAGAAAATATCAGGTTCTTAGGTATATGATGCATCAGCTTGATTTGTATTTTAAGGTGTCTCATGTACTTGGATTGACTAGACAAAAAAATGATGTCCAGTGTTATGAACACACATCAAAGTGATGGAAGTGACAGACTAAGAAGAAATTATTTTAAAAAGTATGATGAAAGTGGGGCAAGCAAACAATCAACTAAATTAATCGATTATACAGTAGTATACAAACATTAAAACTTTAACATACATTTAAATTTCTCCTATCATCACATAGGTTACGTAGTACACCATCTGAACAATGTGTGTGCGCTCATGTGGCACTGGCACTACTGTGTCAAAACTGATCTTTGTAAAATTTAGCCTAACTTAAATAATAGTTTTATTTATAGGTACAGAGTGTGTCATATGTTGCATATTTGCCTGAAAATGTTGGGCTATTAACATGCTGTTTATTAGTATTTTTATTGTGTTGACAGAATTGTATAAGGAACATTGTTTGGACCATGGTTTTTATTTGAGCATATGAAAGTATTTTTTGTTTGTTTTCAAGTCAAAAGTCAACTAACCAGGAGCCCATCAGAGATTTTTCTAAATATGACTAATAAAAAAACAATAAATAAATAAAGAACATATGCAGTATACAAAGATTTTTCTTTGGATCTTTTTTTCCGCAGCAGGTGTTTTGACCTGTCATAAAATGCACAGGTGTTAACATTAATTGCAGTAGCTAAAACCATCAGGTATCATTGACGCTATTAGTTCCACTTGTTCTTCATATGACATGGGTTAAAGTGGTCTGTACAGAATAACACAATCATCCCACCTGCTGTTTTACTCGTTAAATTGATTGAGCCTTGGATAAGTAAATAAAAAACTCCTTCCACAGGTGTTTTTTAGGACAACTTATAACGTTACGATGAGGCTGTTTTTCGTGAAACAACCAGGGCGTGGCGCCATTTTGTTTCTGTCTGCGTCTTTTTAACCAGCAGGTGCAGTTGATTTGGCCCCAACTAAAGAGAACATTAGAGATGATACTCTGTACCGTGACTAAAACTCAAAACACAAATTAGACTTTATTTTTGATCAAGAGTTCCAGGCATGGATTACCTTTTACTGTTTTTCGTGTTGCCGCTGTTGTCCACTGATGGAGGAACAATTCCAAAGTTTGAGACTTTGAATCAGACATCCCAGGTGATAAGAAAGGTTTCCCGGACGGAAACAACGATTCTGCCGCCGCCGTACCTCCACCTCCCCGTGTTTGTGGACTCGAGGCTGCCGCTGGTGAAGAAGGAGTTTTTGTCTCCAGCCAGAGGCACCGGACTGAAGCCTGTCCCTGAGCTTGTTAGGAAAATCTTGCACCCCGTTCGGCCTAAGACCAGTCCGCACCGCGTTTCGGACGTTTCCGTGAAGACTTCGTGCAAGCAAAGAAAAATACGCGTGCAGGTGCAGAGGAGCGTTTTTGGTAGCGGTGACCCACAGTCTCAGCTCAAACTGGGGACATGCCAAGTCAGTAAATCCACAAAGGGTTACCTTTATTTTGAATATGACCTCGACATGTGTGGAACCAAACGGACGGTAAGTTTTAGCCATGCTAACAGTTTTTAGAAATGATAGCGGCCTCTCTCGATTGATGGTGACCTCTGTTTGCTGGGTGCTCCACCCTGTGGTCCAAACTAAAGAATCTCAGTATGATTGACATGAAATGTTGTACAGACATTCATGATTGCCAGAGGATGAATCCTACTGACTCTGATGATCCCCTGACCTCTAATGCCAGTTGTGGTTTTAATTTAAACGCTTTGCCTTCTATTTGCAACATCTCTCAACAACTGTTACATGGATTGACATTTAATTGAGTTCACAATAACTTTCGTAACTCCTTCACTTTTCATCTAGTGCCATCATTAGGTCAAAATTTCACTTTGTGCAACATAAATTCATGACTTAACAAAAGTAATGACATTTCTATCAGCTGTACTTTGCTAATTAGAGAATAGTAGTGTGCTAACATGCTAAATAAGATGACATGGTAAACATGTACTAAACATCTGCATGCCAGCATAGTATGTTAACATTTAGCACAAAGCAACTTGGCCTTGCGGAGCCACTAGCATGGCTGTAGACTCTGAGTCTTGTTGAAGCAAAATTTATAACTGATCGGTTTCTTGGCAGATAAGCAATAACCAAGTCGTCTATTCAAACATACTACGATATGACCCGCCAAGTCTCCAAGGACCAATCAGGCGAGCTGTGCCCTTCGTCGTTCCCATTAGATGTTACTATAACAGGTAAGACTGGCACTGGAAGTTCTTTCTAACGGAAATCATTTATTAACACTTTTTATATATATGATCAGTGTGTTTTAATGGTTTAGGTACCAGTACTCCTACAAAATTGGCTACACACCAAAGATGCGGATGCGCAAGGTCTTCAAACCAATGAAGAACAGAGCAGAATTCATTCTGACTCCACGAAATGGTAAAACCTGCAAAATGAATCTATCAGCCCCCAACTGATTTCTGTGAACTCTTATAAGTCTTTAAGAGTTAGTTTGAGAACTGAAGAAACAGTCTAGTACTATACCGGTATAGTAGGCTGTTTTCAAATACAGGTAATGTATTTAGAACGTACAGGAAATTGACTTGTGGCTTTAGCCCAATGGTCCCACCCAGTGTAATGCAATGAACTATTTTGCATTTCTTATTTCCTATAGCCGCTAAGAATTTTTTTTTTTTCTTCAAATCATTACTAATAAACAGTATCACCCTAGATTTACCTGATTAGTATCTGATTTGTCATTGCAAACAAAAAAAATCATATATATATATTTGTATTAATATAAAAACATTTAGAATTGGGAAATATTCTGCTTTTGGAAAACAATTTAATTACAATTAATGTCTCAATTGATTTATCATGTTTTTAGAAAATTATGACAAAGTTGTCTGAATTTTTTATTTTTTTTTGTTGGGCATACATTTACATTATTATGTTGGCTAAATCCTCTCAAACTAAAAAATGTCAACATAAATTAGGGTTGACAGCAATTCTGGTCAGTATCTTGTGTCTCAGCCTTTGAGTCCTTGTATTTGATTGTAGAAATCTGGATTTCTTTTGACTGCATGGATGAGGGGGATTCTTAAAGCTGTTGATGTGCTTGATGCTTGACTGCTTTCTTCTGTCTTTTAGCTCAGTGGGAAAGGATTTTTCATCCAGCTCACTACATGCTAGGGAAGCCCATGTTCTTTGAGGCTGAGGCCGCATCTGTGTCCCAAGACGAAAGACTGTATGTCCACTTGTGTTACGCGACTCCTGAGAGGTCCCACACCTCCACTCCTCAGTATACAGTTGTGAAAAACTTTGGGTAATAAACAACTCATGAGCGTCAGATTTATTTTAGCTCTGTTTTTAAAAATGAAACTATGTATACGCTTATGATAACTTTCTCTCCTTCTGATTAAGGTGTATGGTTGAAAGCAAGGACAATCGCTCCAGGTTCATCCCATACAAAAACAATTCTGTGAGATTCTCTGTGGATGCCTTCTTGTTCAAGGGAATGATTGGCCAAGTGAGCAAAGATGCTTTATTACCTGAGCAAAGTTTGAGAAAAAAGTTTCTGCAGCCTTTGCTAATTTCTTTGCTATAAATTGAGTTTCAGGTTTGAATACTACACTGAAAGAGGGCAAAAGATTTAAATGAAGGGAGATCTTGTGATCTGATCTCTTGTAGGAGCTCTACATGCACTGCGCCATGTCTGTGAGCAGTTCTGTCCCAACACCTACAGAAAAGTCCTGCAACTACAACACGCAAGCAAGAAGGTTTGCTTTTCTTTCTTTTTTTTTTTCTTTTAGAAATTGAATGAGAAATAAAGTTCAAACATGCTGTACAATTGACACACAATGGATCACGTCTTCCTCACTTTCTCAGATGGGTTGAGCTCTATGGATCAGACTCGGTGTGCAACTGCTGCGACTCCACCTGCAGCTCTGCTGCATCCACAGGTGAGTCAATGCTTCCCTCATTTTCCATAATAAAACACATTTTATAGGATATAGCTAGTTATTATTGGCAAAAGAAAATCAAGCCATACTGTGACCGTTTGTGACCCGGGTAGATAAGTCAAAATGCAAAGTATAGAGGCACCAACTAACACATTGTTTTTAGTCTCTTCATGGGAACAATATGAAAAAAATAAGCCACCCTATTAAATATAACTGTGCCATTACTAAAAGACACTGGATTGATACTGTTATGTATTTTTAATCCCAGTCTTTTAAATTCATTTTGGTGAAGGGGGAAGAAGAAGGGGGGGGGAAAAAAAAACGCATACAAATATGTTCTAATAAACATTTTCCAGTGACCAAAATGATCAGCAGCAGGCCATGGATAATAGAGCCTGAAGTGAAACATACCACAGACCCCAAGAGGAAGACTGTCTCCTCCACCACAACGACAGCATCACCACAACGAGAGACAACCAGAGAGGTGACTGAATGGAAGACCTATTTACAACCTGAAGCGATAGCAGCGACACCAGTGGGTGACGCAGCGAAGGAGTTGGAATTGCCGTTCGGAGGTGGAGTGAAGTGGGTTGAGGAGGAAGGTGAGGAGATGCAGGTGAAGGGATCTGCTGTTGTGGAGAAGGAGGACCCAGAATCTCACTCAATATTTGAAGATATCTTTGGTTTGGACAAATAAAGCTGATGTTTGTACAGTGTAGTTAAATCTGGGTGGCTCATTACATGATTCCTAAAAAGCTCAAAGCAATAATCAAAAGGTTCATGTATATTTTTGTGTGTGCACATGATGTCTGTATTGTTTGAGAAAGCTCTTGTTAGTACTAACTGTTGCTACAAATTACACTTTTTTTTTTTTTTTTTTTTTGTCACTTGCAACAAAGTCTATAACTCTGTATTTATTTTTTGATTAGCTTAGCACAAATAATACGCTACATGGATTAAATCTCAAAGCCAAGTTTCTATACAGAATCTGTAAATGATAAAACTCATGAGTTCATCTTCAGGTACAAGCATCATTTATTAGCTTTACATTGTGAGTAAATGGTATATTGCTACATGACAATCATTCTGTACAATTCCACTTTTACAAATGTCAGGTCATTGAATGTAATAACTGCAGTTTTGACCTATGAAGTAAAAAGAACAGTTTTAAAACGGTTATGCTACTCAGACAGTAAAGGTTATGACTTTGGTCTTTACAACAAGTACTATCAAACTACTTTAGTAGTACTTTACAAAATAAACTTGGTTTCATAACATCGTAATCACATATCAATGAATACATTGTCTTAAGTACATTTATTTAAAACCTTTGGAAGAGTACAATACCAATCTTCTGCATTCATCAGAGTTAATTTACCCTCCACATTGTGTCCATTTTAAGAAGGAATGCGACAAAGACACCATAATGCCCTTATAAAAACAGACCGTAGCGTCATATCACCTTCATTTCAGACAGGGTTCAGCTCAGGTGCATCCTCGATGGAATGTGCATGTTTCGTTTTTTTTATAGCACGTTTAGGTTCCCTTCCTGTGTTATCCCATTCAGGTTTGAACGGCGTCGTCCTCAGTAGTATGAGCTAAGGTGGGAGTGGGAGGTGGGATGTCTGGTCATGGCTGACCCAGGATAGATGGGGCTGTTGGGTGAGTTCCAGTACGTCGACGGAGGGCTGAAAAAGTTGCCAGGGGAGACAGGCATAGATGCAGGATGGCCACTCATGAAGTTCATTTTGGGCTGGTGGCTGTGGTAGGACTGGACATAAGACATCTCAGTCTGGTACTTAACAAGTCCCCCTTCTGCTGAGTGATTCTGGTGTGCCTGCGAGATACCTTGGAAGTCAAATTTGTAGGCGTAGCGCTTGCCGTGCACCTTAGTCATGATGTTCTTGTCGTAGTAGTAGCGCAAGGCGCGGCTCAGCTTGTCATAGTTCATGTTGGGCTTACTCTTGCGCTCTCCCCAGCGCTTTGCCACCTCGTCTGGGTCAGTCATCTTAAACTCGCCGTTGGTGCCCTCCCAGGTGATGATGTTGGCGTTGCTGCTGTCAGACAGCAGCTCCAGCAGGAACTGCCACAGCTGGATCTGCCCCGAACCTTGGAGGAGAAATTAAGAGTTAAGGAATCGGGTGCTGACTTCATTGGTTGGTCACACAAAACAAGACAGAAAATATACAGAATTACAAGTAGTAAATGTGTGAAATGTTTGTGTCATAGCATCTTTATACTTTTACTGGTAATATTAGAACAATTTGGATGTAATCATTTGTGTATCAATATCAAGAAATGAGCACCAGGTAGACTTTTAAAATTAGCATTAGAATTTTGCATAAAAAGGAAAAGATCCAAAACATTAAACTCCTCCCAAAGGATCCAGGACCTTGGACAGCTCCTTAGTTTTTATATTAACAAAATACTCTTACAAAGTACAAACTACTAAGAGTTTTGTGTGGGTTTCTTTCATAGTAGTAGTATGACACACACAACTTCTCAGTCAGCTTAATTTTTTTCCCATCAAATGTGACCTTTTCACTGTGTGGCTTGGAGGAAGTGACAGACATCGGGGCAAAACCTACCCACAGGCCTGTGAGCGCTGGGGTCAGGGAGCTTGTATGGACTTTGTTTGCCTGTTCGGTTCTTGGATGAGCTGAGGGCTTGGCCTTCTGTGAGGAAACAGCAGGGCAAATAGTCATTTTGGTGAGAGGGAAGCCAGATTTTGTCTCAGTGTAAGCGTGATGCAATTCTGCTGACACAACAGGTGTTGCTTGACGGTTACTCCATTTTGGAAATTAAGTGCATGTGTGCAAGATGATGCTTGCTTTCCCTTATGTTCCCAAAGCAGACAGTGTAAAGGCCTCATTTGTATCATCCTTGTTGGTTTATCTTGTAGTAGTTTACATTTCTTACCTGGGTTGGCTAGCCGACTGCTAATGGGCCCTAATGTCTGATACGGGTCTGTAACAAAGAAAAAGCATATGATGATTTTAATATCTTTTTGTAGATGTTACTTATATTAATCTGTAGAGCATAGATGTTTGTAAATCCCCTCCTAAATTCCATCTTTTGTGCCTTCAAGATTAGATAAAACGTATTTCCATGTTGTTTGACATCACATTCATTATGAGTCTGTATCTGTTGTTCCATTAATTTTGATGGAGTGAAGTATTTAAATCACATCCCACATCTCCCATTTGTTCAGTAGCTCTGGTGTTGTGCATTGATTGCCATAACCAACGGTTAGATAAACAGTCACCCAATCTGCTATCTAGATGGAATCAAGAAAGCCTATGTGAATGGACTTAAAAATATCAACCTCTATAATGTCTTTGATTGTCATGAAAAATATGAAATATACTGGCTGGACCTAGCAATTGCTACCACAGCTTCTGCATTGGCAGAAGATGAAGTCAGAGGGACAAATTT
Organism: Micropterus dolomieu; assembly: GCF_021292245.1. Classification (NCBI taxonomy): domain Eukaryota; kingdom Metazoa; phylum Chordata; class Actinopteri; order Centrarchiformes; family Centrarchidae; genus Micropterus; species Micropterus dolomieu. Next base: position 8,417,672 of record NC_060152.1, read on the forward strand.
GCCACACTCTACTGATGGGTTCGGTCAATACAAAATATGACATTTTGTACAGTCATTCATGCTCAGGATGAGTTGTAACAACTTTGGTGATCCCTTAACTTTTCATCTAACACCATCATGTCATAATACTTCGGTGTTTGACTAAATACCTCCAAGATTTGTGACATTCCCCTCAGCCTCAACTTTGTGTTTAGAGCTAATCAGAAAAGGTTGGCATGCTAAGATGCTAACATAAGATTGTGAACATTATAACTGCTTGACGTAAGTGACATAAGTATGTTAGCATTGTACTGACTCACAGAGCGGTTATTGTGGTTGTATCTCTTATTGTTTACATATGTCCTAATATCTTAACCGATCTTTGGAAACATGGGGATCTTGACTGGAATTTCAAATAAAGCTCCTGAGTTTTGAACAATCCTTTCTAATACGATGTGAGTTTGTAGTGATTGATTGATTAGGAAAATATTTGGTACGAGTGGCCTTCCTACCTGGTCCAATTCTTGGAGAAGGCTCGGTAACTCTTGTGCTGTGTTGGTGCTCCATGGAGGGACCTTCAAATATTTAAAAAAACACAAATCTTTGATTGAACCTCAGCTATGACCTGGTTTTTAATTTACAAAGAGCCAATTTGTATGCAAACCAGTAGTTGTTCATGCATGAAAAGTTACTCTTGGTTTGGTTTCATATCTTCCTTGTGTCTGCTGTCATACCTTTGGGCACTGTGTTCATGGTGTTTGCCGGCCAGCTGTTCCTGCGGCTGATCTCATCAAAGCTGCTCTCTGCACAAAAAAAACAAGGATGAGACTAGACATTGACAGGCACGTGGCATAAAAAGGCTTTGAAGTGGACAGTACAGCTATAGTGGGAAGGAAGTCACTAAATGGAGACCGACACGATAAGAGTTTGCAGGTCTGAAGATGACCCAGAGTTTCTTGGGCAAGCATTCTTTTGTTCAGGCCACCCCTGTTGCCACAAGATTGTGAATTGTGTCCCAGGAGCAGGACCCATACCCCCCATTTCCTGTGTCGGTGCAGCTGTTTCCTGTCTGAAACTGGCTGTTGAGACTTTTGGACTTGTCAAAGTTTGTCAACTGAGGTTAGTGTTGTGCTATGGAACCTTTTTAGACTCTTGAAACTATGTAATATGTTTCTGAAACTCAACACATTGTTTTTGAATCCCTAAATCATTCAAGGAGTTTACTCTTTTCTGAAAGGTTTGAGAATGTGACCTTGAATTCTGAGCTTTGAGGCACACCCAGAAACACTCAAACAGATCTTGACAATTTTAGTACAAGGTTGATTTTTTAATAATGGGAAATTGAGGCAATCAAACATGACATACTAAAATAAAAGTGTTTCTTTCAATAAATTGTTGTTTCATCTATTTAAAACATGTGGAGTAAATTATTTAAGTCATAATTAAATGAAAAGTGGCCTTCACCATTTTTGAAGGGTTGTGTATCATGATACAGGTAGGAGAAATATTCACATAAATTTCTTAAGTAAAAGTACCTATACAACAGTGTAGAAATACCCCCCCAAAAAGTAAAGTACATACATTCAAACTCATAAAATTACAGAAGTATTATCAGCAAAAAGTCCTTTAAATATCAAAAGAAAAATTAACCCTTTAACATGATTAGATCGTTAATACTGTTGCATCAACATGCAAGTATCATTTTACTGTTATAGCTGGTCAAGGTGGTTGCTATCTAGGCTTCAGGCCCCATCCTACAGGTATCATGTGATGATTAATGAGATAGGACAGAGGCAAAAAAAGTTCTGATATCCAATATTATCTTAATTTATTAGACTTTTTTTCAAATCTTAAGTTATTTAAATGAAACCATGTGCAAAGTTTAGAGGGGAAATCTCTCCGGTGGAACTGTTAACAAACATCTGAAATGTGACAAGGGGCCCCATTAACACAGTTACTTTTTCTTTTGTAAGCCAGAAAGGTTGGGAACCACTGGTTAGGTTTACAATGCTTTGTGTTTTTATACACTTAACATATGTTGTTATGTAAAATCTTAATCTGAAAAGTAACTTGTAACTCCAGCTGTCAAATCAATGTAGTTATGTATAAATTCCAACAAAAAAAAACATTGACAAGCTTATAGCTCCCCTTCTTCCTGTCTAAACTGGGTATACATTTTTAAAGCATAGAAGCCCCATCTAGAAGTGGCAATGATCTCTATTTCCTTCAGGAATTGGTAAAGACCAAAAATAGAGCTAAATGAGTAAATATAAGACTTCCATTCACCAGGTTGCCAGAAACACAACTCCAAAGGAATGTTGTTATTGCTCTATAACTGCCGGATGTACAAATAAGCAAAAGTTTGCTAATAAATTAGCCATATCAACTTAAAAATGTGACAATATGTCAATGTTCTCAACTTGTTTTTGCTGCCCAAACAGTAGCCAAATAATCCGTATTTCTCCATAGCATTAAATGTTAATTATTAAATAAGTAACAACCAAATAGTTTGAGGCAAATAATTCCACAAAGGAAGCCAACTGTTGTCATGTTTTAATTTAAATGCTAAATCCTGATTGGTGCATAATTATGTGACAGCACGTAGTCCACTCACAACTTGTGTGAAAAGTAGTACCAAAAAAGTAAAACAAATAAACAAATCTGTCATGTAAAACAACCAAAACTGTTCCAACTTTAGCAAAAATTGTGTGCTCATGTTGGACCCTATCGCAAGAAGCTGATTGAGAAAAGGAGGTGATGGAGGAGAGTGGATGATCTTACCTGCTTTCACCTGTAGTCTGGGTTGTTGTGGTGGTGTGTTGCTGGTAGGAGTTGTGGAGTACGTGAACGTAGGGCTACCTGAAGCAGAGACCGAAAAGAAGTCAATATTACATTCTCCTTAGATCAATCATACCAGGGTAGATTCTGAGAGCTGTGAATAGTAAAACCTAGACATCAAAGATATTGTGAGGACCTTTGAGAACTCAGTTTGTGGTGGTGCTGTAGTACTGGATCGCATACTATTGTAATCTTGGTGTAATTTTGTCCATCCTTTCTAAAGTGGAAATCTCTAACAATAATCACGTCTGTCTGGCTTAAATTGATCACTATATGTGGATGATTATTACGATAAAACTTCATTTTTTCATGCAGATTACCATCTAATTGATATTTGTGTTTATTATGTAAATATAAAGTAATATTACAGACAGCATCAAAATACATTACGGCTTGTACTGTGTATAATTCAAATACATTATAAAATAATGCAGTAATGTAAATAAAAAACAGCTTACTGTATTTGAAACTGTAATTAGGCTACAGCCTAAAACAGTACTGTGCTGTTTATAAATACAGTAATGTCAGTAGTGCAAATAGGCTAGGTGGTGGTTTCAGTGCATTTTTTTTTTAAAGGGACAGAAAATAAAATGTTAGCTATCCACGGCGAACTGGTAGTAAAGTTTGAAAAAAAAATCGATAAAATATATAAAAACATTTTCCCCATATGTTGTCATGTGTTTGCAGAAACTAAACAGCTGCAGCTACAGTCACATACACTGCAAAGTTAATAAAGAATGCAAATTCGGTAAACAACACTACAAACTTCAGCCTCAAGCGACGTTCTTCCAGCCTCAACAAATTACATTATGAGGAACTCCTAAGTGCCCCTGTATTGCAAGGTGTTTGTATTATTTTGTTCTGACCTGACCTCAGTACCTGGGTGGGATGTAGATATCATAAATCAATTTATGATTAGATACTTTATTTTAATATAAAGTATAGGGAACAACAAATTCACATGCAGAAATATTTTTAGTGCTGCAATTACTGATTTTTCTATATTTGAATATTTGTCTGAGTAATAGATTAATCATCAAGTTTGTTTACTTTCAGACAATAGTGAAAATGCCCCATCACAATTTCCAAGAGGCCAAAGTGACAATAAAGAAAATACCAGTTCAAAACATTTTTGCCATGATAAAAAGGGAAAAAGCAGCAAATCCCACTTTTGAGAAGCTGGAAACCAGCAAATGATTGGGTTTTTTGTTTAATCAAATAACTGTTTTAGTCATTTATCAAAAAAAAACTAGTTGGTTTATTGTTGAATCGTTTCAGGGCTACATGCTTCCCAGTGAAAATTCCAGAGAGGTTTATGTTTTGATTTTATTTCTGATCCTGCTAACATACAGGTTAAATATTTGGTAGCTGCAAAACAATGAAAACTTTTTACGTTGTCGAAACCAAACAATGTTATCAGCTGGAGAGAGAATGATCTCAACACGAGGCGAGCCTTACTCTGCCGGAGGTAACTGAGGTGTGAGAGCAGGATGTCTGCGTTGTAGGCCGACGTGAGACGCATCATGTCGTCCTTGGTCATCTTGCACAGGGCCTTGCCATCCAGTGCTTGGAAGAGCATGACATCCACCTCCTCTAGGACGTACTCCTTAATGGCCCAGTCCAACCACTGCCGCACGTGGTCCTGTGTCCAAACCTCAGGATCTGGCATCAAGAGGGTGTAGGGTGGAGAGAAGAATAATCAGTCTTGAATTATCACACAGTGTTTTTGTGTTTTTTGTTGGATTTTATGAAAATCTTTTAGCTGGCTAGAGTTTGCTACACACTATCTGGACTTTTATTTGAAGTAGATGCTGTTGTGGCTTTCAGAAAGTCACAAACAGGAAGTTATAGAAGTTGCAGGGCAAGGAGTCATACAGAAATGATCATAAATTACTCTGCTCAAACGGATTTATTTACATAACGGATTTCCAGTGCAAATATGTCCCCCTACACTCAAATGTATTTTTCTTGTTGTTGCTTCACTTTATTAGAGCTTCATTGTGCAGATTGGTGTGTGTGCAGAGGAAGGCATCTCTGTGCTTACCTTAAATCTCAGTTTAAGACATGCACAAAAATAGTTAAGTCGTGGCCCAATATGCAACTTGAAAGCTCCAGTGCGCACACACATACCGCGAACTGACTTTGGAGAGTATGGGAGTATGAGACATCTTGTGACTAGCAGTTAAACTTTATCTTCATGTACCAGTTGTGGCTGACTGTAATACTACCAAATATGAGATGGGAGTGCTTTGACTGTTTAAAACCGTTTGATGAAAAAAGGTAAATGATGTTTTAGCTTTCAAGTTTTAGGACATTTTATCTAGTCTTTCACATGGTGAGAGGAGCTATTTTTCTGGTTTATTACAAGAAAAAAGTTGAGGGGATGGAGGGAGGAGTGTCACACAAAAATAGTCTGAGCAACCCTGGGGCAAACAAAATAGGACGTAAAAGGGCTGAGTAACACCGGAAACTACTTTGTGATACTAATTTTGAAACGGGTGGTGGGTGGTGTATAACCCTGCTAGTTTTAGTTGAAGTCAATACAAGTTTACCAGTTCTTACTTTTTTTGACACGTGTGCTCCTTATGTGTGTCTTTCAAAAGTTTTAAAGTCCTCTGTTTGCTGAACTGTGGGCCTATTGTCAGGGTATCAGCAAATCTTAAAAGTCTTAAAAGGCTTTTTTAAAATTATGATAGGTCTTCAATTATAAAATGATGCCTAGGACACTTTAAAGTTACATATCAACAAATCTAGTGTTTTTCTTATTTTATTGCAGCTTATTGTACGTTTACCCCGCTTCTCTCGCGATTTCCCTAAAGGTAGCAGGATTCAGGAAGTAAGCAAATAATTACCGAAAATGCTAAGCTAAAGTGAGCCCCATCTGGGGTCGTCATGGAAGGTTTTTGTTTCATGTAAGGCACCAAAAATCTAAATAAACAACAAATAAATAATGTAAATAAACAATTTGCAGTTGCATTATATTCTGTTGATATACAATTTGTATCGCAAATCATATTACATTAGAAATCCTTTACACATTTACCTTGTCTTTTATAAATTACGTTTACATTTTACTAATTGGTAACAGCAAATATGTTAGAAACAGATTACATTTTAACAACATCATTTGTTTTCTTTGAAATTTCTGCTTGCAATACAATATATGTACATTTCAACCAAAGCATGTTTTTATGGTTATGTTAAGGCAACTCTCAGGAATTGGTTCAGGTAAGGTAAAGATTCTATTAATAGTGTTTAAATAATCAGAATTTCTGGGAGACGGGGTTTAAATTGAATACTTTTACATTTCTACATTTGCATGCTTTGTAGATTACTTACTAGATCCGAGGCACTATATAACTTTTTCCAGGAACAATATTAAAACTTTGGTCTTCCTTAAAAACATTCTTATACATGTTTAGTTTTATTAAGTAATTAATAAAGTATTTTTTTAAATTTTATTTTGTATAGTTTCTTATCCTACGAAATAGTCATTTGTATGCTTTTAATGATAACTGAAGGTTGTATTTGATCTCATTGTCTTGGTACAGTACTTTGTCTGATTTAGGAAGGTAAGCTCATTTCCAGTATTAAACTATGACCGTGAATTGCCTGTAACAGTAGGCAGGAGTTTTAGTTGCCACACCCTCAGGTCCTGATTGTCCTTATTTAACACATGCCACTGTGATGCAACGTCCGTGTATTATGAAGCAGAATAACTTTGCGCTTGTGACTCATTGAAAAATCTCGCTGGACGCCTCAGAGCTGAATTTTGAAATCACTGCCCGTTTGGAGGGATCCCATCATCTCTGGTGGGAACCCTCCATAGACTGACTCACCGAAACGTGCACACAAACACGCTTATGATTCTCACAGGATGATAAATGTCTGGGAACTGTGCAAAAAAATGTTTTTAGATGTCTGGACCACGGATTCATAGCGAAGATGAAGTGGACCTAATTACTGTAGCTTGTCTAAACCTTGACTACGACTACTCTGATTGTAGTGACACATCACTGTCTTTAATTGGTGATTTTAGAGCAAAGAAAAAGAGCTGTAGCAAAAGTTAAAAAGCTTGGAGTCTTCTATGATAAACATTCAACAAAGTAATATGTAGGTAAGTATCAAATATGGGACAACTCTCGCTCTACATATTGCTGAGTGAAACACACAGGTGCCAGCATTGCTGATATTAGGGTATAAGGGTGTGTAACTTTAACAACACTTGAACTCGAATGTCATGGTGTCATTTTGGACAAATGTTACCTTTTTAATGTCTATGAAGCAATTACACATCTACTTCCTGTTTTTGTTTTGTTGTCACATTCATATTGAAGGATATTCTGTGTCTTCTATGTTTTAAAGGATGAGACTGTGTTATTCTATACTTTTCATATAATCAAAAAATCCCATGAAAAGACCAAACCGCTCATTACTAAATGACTTCCCTGTCCTGTGCTTGGGTACAAATACATAGTTCCATGTTTTTATTTTTCTTAAAGGCTTAATAACTTCCTAAAACAACTGAAAATAGTGCATTTGTTGGGGACTGTTTTCAGCTGTGGAAACATACAGATTAGTGAGTATTTACAGCAGAGGTGTATGTGGGATTGAGTCACAATAGACTACAGTGTCCATGTTTACAGGTAAAACGGTGTGGCTCTATTGCTGTGCTTTTGGACAACAATGGAGCTCTATGGAACAGGAATAACGTAAGCTTACTGTATACTGGGATTTTTTGACAATTAGAAACATATATATATAAAAAACAGGAAGCAGGATGATTAAATGATGGTAAAAAATTGTAATGATCTCACCAAGTCATAACACATCTATTCCTGCTTGCTCTTTTTCTTGTTAACGTCACAGTCATGAGTGCTAAATTTACACTTACTTCACACATTTTAAATAGAATTCATTTTAAACCCTGAACAACCAGACAACCAGAAACTTGTTGTTGCTTATCTGTGGCACTGGAGAGTAGTGACTGGTGGTGGTGGTTGTGGTAGTTTGGGAAAGAAGGGTTCAGTTATCGATATTACACCAGTGTCCCGGCTCTTGGGAAACTGACTTGTGATAGTGAGGGTCTTGTGTGAGGATGGGGGGTGATAGAGTGACTTAGCTCACCTGCCGGCACGATGACCCTCTTCTCCTCTGTGGCGTTGCTGGGTGGAGTTGCCGTCTGGGGGCTGACGCGAGGCTCCGGATATGAGGCCTGGTATGGCATTGGGGCGCTGTCGTTGCTCATGTGTCTAGAGCGTTTGGTGACACTGCAATCCACAGGGGACTCACGGCTACAACAGACAGAGGAGAAAGCATTTGGTCATGGTTGTCTTCACATGGCTGGAAAAGAAGAGGGGTTATTTGATAATTAAAATATCTTGTAACCTTGTAAGTGTTATTACACTTTCATTTAATCAACAGATAAACAATGAAAAACCTTCCAATAGTGGTAGAAGAAATGACCAATACAACAATTTACAATTACAAAGTAAGGAGAAAAAGTCCTGCATTCAAAACCCTACTTAAGTAAAAGTACAGAAGAATTATCAGCAAAATGTAAACTAACTAAAAAAAGTAAAAATACTGATTCTGCAGAAATGTGTCCCCTGTGACTGACATAACATTATATATTAAATTACAATATTAAATTGTTGATACTGATGGATTAATGCTCATAAAGCATGTTACTGTTAAAGCTGGTTAATATGGAGCTAGTTGTTACTACTTTATATACATTGTTTGGCAGTTTAGTCCAGTGGTTCCCAACCTAGGTGTTGGACCACTCCTATGGGTCAATAGATGATTAATGAGACAGGAAAGCATTGAAATCAAAGTTATGATACACCAACCACTGGTTTAATCTTTAACATTGTGTGTTGTATTTTATAAGTCACTCATATAATTTTTTAAAGGTAAAATTTTACTCTGAAACCTTACTAGTAACTACAGCTGTCACGTAAATATGGTGGCGTAAAAAGTACCAAATTTCCCTCTGAAATGTAGTGGTTTAAAGTAGCAAACAATGGAAATACTCAAGTAAATACCTTGAAATGTTACTTAAGTGTAGCAGTTGAGTAAAAGTACTTGGTGACTTTTTCACCAGTTACAATACTTTATAACACTTCAATTAAAGTTGAGACACAAATTACCACGTTTGGAATTCAGACTTTTCCATCAGTGGTGGAAAACAATAAGGGACACTGGGCTGCGTTTGGCCACAACAATACAATGGTGAACAATAAACATTTTTAGGGACTGGGAAAAACCGAAATGTTGACATGAATCGTGACAAAGCTAGAGTCAGATAATCCGGGAACCTGCACTCCCCTGTGGCCTTGGCCCGTCCTGACTCACCTGGTTCCATTGACGTGTTCGCCTCTTTTCCCAGGGTTCTGTGCCGCTGACCCCACCCACTCAGACTCGGTGTGCTCGGGACTCTGCTTGGAGGCCTGGCTATACCCGCCGGGTGACGTCATTTCGGTCTTCATGTGCATGGCCGGGGCTGCAGTGTAGGGCGGCTCGAATATGGGCTGATCCTCACTCACCACTGACAGCGCTTCCTGTCCAACAGAGCCACAGCAGTCAGTGTCTGCCATTAATGTGTCAGGTCACAACCTGTGGAAACTCTTTTTCCACATAAAGACCCCACCTAGGATGCTTTAGTAAAATATAGGTGTAACAACAGCACAGCAGAAATTTTCAGATTTTTATCTGAAGTTTAAACAGTAGACATAACTAACATTTTTAAAGGTCACTCTTTGTAAAACAGTATCATTCAAAGTAAGTATCATCCAGAATTTCTATTGACTACATTTTGTTCCTTTTTCTTATAGAACTTGGTTGTGAATCAACAAAATCAATTACCATAGTTTACAGAAGTTATCACAAAAGAAATAACAGGAGATAATATATCATTATCAAATCAGTCAAAAATATTCACTGCAACAACAAAAAAAACACAAAAAAGTCTCCATAAGTGGCAACAGAATAATTCACCAACAATAGATAATTGTCTTGAAATTGTTAAAAAGATACAAGAATTATAAAGACTGGCTTTAATACTTTGACTAAGAAATGAGCTGTTAAACAAACTGACAAAGTTGATTTCTATGTACTTTACTTTTTCATTTATTGGATATATTATACATGTTCAGAGCTACATAAAGATTTGCTGTTTCTTGTTTTGTGACTGTGAATGTGTTGTTGTGTTTGTATTCCATTTCATTTTATTCAGATGTAATTATTATTGGATGTACGGACTTCTTTTTAGCAGTGCTAATGAGCCAGTCCTCTTTAGGGTTTAGTGACTTGCTATGAGGTACTTCAGCAGGAGATTTTGAGAGCTGGGACCATTTCACGTTCAGTTTTCTCCACCTCAAGTTTTTCTTAGATCTGTCGAGATCCAAACTGGCAATCCTCTGGTCACGTACTTTATTTTCTAGCCTTCAAATTTTCGCTTCCACAAAATATTGCATATTGATTTGTTTGAAATTCAGTGATATTGCCCTGGATTGATTTAAACTAAGTGTGTGTTTAATCTAAACAATCAGAGACAGGAGGACAATCCACTTAGAAAAATGACATGTAAACTGCACAGAAATGGTGTATAGGCAGTCAGTAGGCGTTCTAATCTTTGAAGAACATCAGCAACCTTAACCACCTTATTTTGTCGTTAGGATTGGGGTTGGTGGGGGGGGTAGCTCAAGGTGGAGTCTAATCGAGATTTAGTCCGTCGCCTTCCTGGGTTCATCACCTACAGCAAGGCCTCAAAACCACCCCAAGATGGCATTTTCATCCCACGCATTTGGGAGCACAAGCGCCGGACCTGTTGTTCTGTCTGCTCAAATTAAGTGTGTGCATGTGGGATGCGACCACGGCAGCTTGAGTGGGTGTAAGTGCGTGTTTGTTTAGAGGAGTTGAGCATTGTCTTTGGACCTTGTACGTCAGTGCCGTGCTTTTTCAGTGGCCTACAGGAAACCTGGCCGCCATGTGCAGAGGAACCTTTTGGCACAGGCCAAGGGAGAGGAAATGGTGGAGGAGGGGGGCACAGTGTAAAAATGTGGGTCATTTTAAAGCTGGAAAACAACCCTAAAGGCCTGTGGTTAGGGGATGAAGAGAAGAGAAGAGAAGAAGAGTACAGCCTTGATTGAAGTGCCGCTTTTGAATTGTGCTTTTGCCTCTGTGTTTTTTTTTAGCTCAATTGTTGCCTGAGCATTGTGAACCACATTTTAATGCATGGCACACAGTTTGGCATTTCCTTGAAGCTGCAGACAAACCGATACACAAGCAGTGTGTGGGATTTCAGCAACCTGCTGCTGCTGTTGCATTGAGCACTGGATACGCCCTGTTTTTATGCACACACAGGCAAAAGGTTTTAGTATTGCACACACTGTTTGATTTCACATCAAACAATATTACCCAATATTGATTGTTCAAGACCAATAGACACAGGTGAAAAAAACATAAAATGTTATGTTGTGAATTAAAAGATTGTACTCCTATAATAGGCTATTGTCAAATTTGTGACGGACAGTTTAAATAAAAGGATCAAAAGCGATGCAGCGGAATAAGAGATATGGTCATTTGTCTTATCAAAACCCGGTGCCTACATTACCCATAATGCAACTCGATTGCTGACAGTTTGGTCTGGGGGTGTGTTATGCTAACAGCGGCTAATGTAGGCACATATGAGGAGCGGGCTACACCGGGCTGAGGTCTGGTGACCTCACTTCTTTTTATTTTTATAGTTTTGAAACTTGTAGTCTTCAGCCCCAACCGATACAATTTATCAGACTCTGGAGCCACAAAAAACACTTATTTTAAATATGCAGTTGTACTCCACAAGACCTGGAAACAGACTTTGATGTGTAAAATGTGGGGGAGTCCCCTTTAAATGTTAAGAGCTGTAAATTAATAAAAACATTATGTTGCAAATTTTAGGGCTGTAAATAAAGGTTTCTCATTTTTAGATGATCGATATCTAATTTTGCATGCTAACTAAAAGCTAAATTATATTTATAAAGTAAAAAATGTGCATTTTTGCACGTGACAGAAGTGCTTTGCAGGGCTTCATATTTTCCTGCTCAGCTTTCTTTTGACCGCACTCCCTGTTTTCTTCTTCAGCTGATTGCTCTGTTTTACTTCTGTTGCTGTTGTCCTCTCTCTCCGGTCTTCCTCTCTCACACTAAGTGCCTTCAGAGGCCCTTTTCTCTGTGCAGAAGTGAAACAGTTGGCTGAAAGTAGGATAAAACAAACGGCTGACAACAGATTCTCATGAGAGGAATAAAAAAGAATAGTAAATAGTTGAACTCTGTGGTTAAGTAGGATTTTTTTAAGTTTTTCGGTGCTTAACACTCCAACCGTTGATGTTATCGTGACACACTGCCAATCATCACGTTCAGTTTTCAGCACCGTACATTAAGTGACAAGCTGATGCTTTCACAACCACAAACACACACTCCCGCTCTTTCTTTATCTTCCCCTTGCGCTCTCTCCCTCTCTTTCTCTCTCTCCTCTGCACAGTGATACAAATATACTAAAATGTGGCCTGACCGCTAATGCCACAACTGACTTCCTGTTCAATGTGTTTCAGCCTGTTGCTCAGATACAAAACAACTTTTAAAAACATGACCTTCTTGAGGCTAACGCTACCTTGTGCCTCGATGTCCTAAAATTTACACCGTTTGTGTTCAGTTTTATAGTAAACACTTCAACCTCCTCCCTTGCTGCGAGAGCACAAACAAGTCCTGCGTGGAAACTTTTGACATGGCTTTAAGTCAGCAGCTTTGCAGGTTGCATCATGCAGTCTTGCCCAAACCAAGAGCTTGAAGGAGAGCATGATCACAGGCTGTTTACGAAATAAACGTTCATACTTCTTATATCTTTATGGAATAACATTTTAGATTAACAGTTTAACCAAAGGAAATGGCAACAAATAAAAAGAACACCACCACCACAAGCGTGTTTGACTTGGATTCTCTAACCCAAGATGCAGTTGAATAGCTCCATCATTTACCTGTTTCTAAGTACTTTTTGGTGGAAAATCAAAAGGGATATTGCAACACAGCCTGCATGTGATAAAATAAAGTGGTAGTCATCTTATGAATCAGACATGGAGGGTTTTGGTATACTGTTACCAAGGGCTCTTCAATGCCAGAGACTTAATTTAGCTAATATATTTTTCTCCATGTTGGATATGATTTTATACTCAATGTAGTCAGCAGCAGCCTTAGTGATTTTACTAATTTTCATCAATTCATCAATAATCAATCATTAAATATTTTATTTGTGCTGTCTGGGCACTTTAAGAGCCACATCTAGTAACTAGCGCTACTGATTATTTTCATAATCGGTTCATGTGTTGATTATTTTCTCTATTAATCATTTGGTCTGTAACTTCCGTGTCAGTGAAAAATCTTCTCGAGGCCAAGGTGGTGTTAGTCTAACAGTCAGAAAACACCAAGATATGTGGTTTAAGATGTAAGATGAGGCAACCAATTATCTCATTTGAGAAGCTGGAACATCTATTCATTTGGCATTTTTGCTGGAAAATGGCTAATTGATTATGACAGTAGTTACTAATCATTTCAGCTCTACTGGTAACCCAAAACCAGTGGTTTCCAATAGGTCCCAGGATAAATCTGAGGCATCACACAATTATTAGAAACATAAGAAAGCACAAAGCTGCACAGAAATCATCTTTATCCAATCTTTTTGGACCTCTCTGGACCTCCAGAGCTCTTTGTTTGAACTTGTAACAACAAGTAGACATACTGCATGCAGCCTGTGGGGTTGCAAGAAGATATTGCTTTGTTGAATGGGGTTACAAGCCGAAAAAGTTTGGCAACCACTGCCCAAAACTTCAACCAAGGATGTGGTTAACAACTACTTTGTTGCATTAAGCAGTTATATCATTTAAGTCCATTTTGGAAACGCCAATGAATTTCTTTTTTTGTAATGTGTTAGAGAAAATAAGCTGATCTGGTGACATGTTTTGGGGCCTTCATCATCCTCCTGCAGCAAAGTGCACTGTAGGCTGATAAACAATCCTCATTTCATTCAGGTTGTTTTGATCCTCTTAAAACTTGTGGAAGTGAAATCTCAGAGTTTAAACTTCTGAGATTGGTACTGAAATTATTTGACTATTAACAGTAGCCCCATTCACAATGATTTATAGTAAAGGTCTTTAAAAATAAGAAACTTGATTTATGGGTCTTTTATTTCTTACTATGTTCTTCACTGTGTGTTTCTCAAAATCAAATCAGTTTTAAGGTGTTACTGAGCTCCTGTTTAGGCCTACACCACAATTGCCATCCAGATACTTTACGAATATTTTAGTAAATATGCTAAATGAGTGTTTGCTCCTGTCAAGGCCTGAGGATATTAAAAGCACTACAATCACACAAAACAAGATGTAGCCTAAAATAACAGGCCAGAGATCAAGTTGTGCAAAGGCACAGCCCTGTGTGTGCTCGCCATGTCTGAGGCAAGTGGCAGAAAGCAGAAGTAAAAGTTGAGGCAAGCTGATTTTGCAAAGACCTGAGCAGCTGCGCTTTCTGCCACACAAACAACGGTGCGGTTTTCACAGCTATGGGCCTGGCAGCGCGCAGGCCTCTGCAGGCCCCGAACACAGAGCCAGGCCGGGTTCTCCTTCACCTCCCATGCCTATGTGAGCGGACACTGTAAAGTTAAAACAATGCAGTTTGTCCACTTAGTTTCTTTCTGGCGAGGCTTTGTTGCTTTTTCACATTTTTTCTAGTCCACGGAGCGGAAATGTGTGCGGAAAGTCTGAGGTTTGAGACAGGAAGCCTGCTGAGTTCAGATAACGACACCTGACAAGTGCTCCCGTTTGCAGCCATAAATTATACTTAAAATAACCTCAAACACACAATCTGCTGCGACACAGCAGAAGAGAATAATCATATCTGAATAATAATAGTCCTAATTACCTTTTATCAACGAATAATCCCCTAGGACTATGTGTGCCAGCATTTTAAACAGAGAAAGAAAGAAACTAAAATATTTCCTAACTAAAAATAAAACATAGCAGACTACTTTATATCGTGAAGCAAGTTTTCGTTTCAGCATGTCCTCATTTCCTGCACTGGCTCTTTAATAAATCACTCTTTTTTTATGGCATAACGAAAATAATGTAACTCGCCAGACTTTACAGTCCAAAATGCATTAATGTGGGCCTACTGTAGCCTACATATAGGCTATCCATAGGTTACATTTTTAATAACAGAGAAATGAGAAATGAGCTCCTCAATCTAATATGGTCAAAGGCCCATTTCTAGTTTTAAACTGGCTGAATTATAAAATATAAAGACATTTGTTATAGTAAATCGTTTGTAACAAATTAGGAATGTCAATATTGATATTGCGTTTAATTTGGAGAGATGGTTCGTGAGGTACCAAGAATATTTTATAGCATAAATAAGAAATAAAAGCCTACAGGCCAGTGCTGAATATTAAACACACATTCGTTAAAAAATATCGCGATTTTGCATCTTTGTGGCCTAGGCCACATCATCGGGTAAAGTTTTCTCTTTTTCTCATTGCGCAATCATCCGTTTTCAATGTGAATGTCATGAAAACGTGCTTTTCGATTTGAATTCCTGACATGAAGGCCTTCATTTCTGCATTTTTTAGAAGTTAAGAATTGAAACAATTACTGCATGGTCTTCCGGAGAAGGTCAACAGGTACAGCTGTAACAGTATGAAATGTGAAATACCAGTCATCTGATGGAAATGGATCCTCCTGCTGTTTAAAAACGGGCTCACGTATCCAAGTTGATCCATGGCGCCTTCAGGGACACCTGCCTGGTGCGCACCAATAAAGTCCTGCATCCCCTCATTAACGTCGTTAAAGAAAAAGAAAGCAGTTTGTAAACCTGTTAAATGTTAAGTAATTTCACTCTCCGTGCGTTACTTTTGGTGTTGCTTTTGCGACTCCGTGGATAGCGCGGGCTGAACTCGATTAAACGCAGCAATTAAGGGGAAAAAAATGAAACGCGTGCGTTTAGAAATCCTCTTTTACGCGTATAGCCGGCCACCAATTAGTGTTTTTATCTGAGTGTAAAGATGTAGTGGTTAGTTGTGTTATTATAGAGCCGACATACAACCACGAACGGGAAGGAAGAGGAAATTTTGTACAAGAAGGAAAGAGTGGGGAGCTCGCATCACCGCCTTGACTCTCTCACTCAGCAGACTCAGGGCTGGTGTGGGTGGCCGCCTGTCATTTTCACCACCAGCAGCAGCGTTAAAAAACAATTCAAATACATACCTTTATCGTACAGTCCATTGCAGCAGCCTCGCGGTCTTTGTCATTTAGTCGATTTTGTAAATGTTAACGCTAATGTAGCCTTCTAACCTCACTTCAATACATGCAGGGGTGCATTGGCTCTATATGTCGCAAACCATTGCAGTTACAATTTTTTGCTCACAGACCATAACCGGATGGCAAGTTTTTTTCTCTCCCTCTCTCTCTTGCGCGCTCTAGCTCGCTCTCGCTCTCGCTCTCGCTCTCTAAATTGGGAAGTGAAGTCACTCTTTAACATAGAAGCTGCTTCTCATGAAACCAACACTTTGGCTACTGCTCAGAAGGAAAAACAAAAAGCTCTGTAGTTTGTGTGCTTTAGATTCAGGTGTAGAGTTTCATCTAAAACATCAGATTCTTCAGCCTTTTGCTGTAGGTTAACCACAGTGAAAATGAAAGAGTGTAAAGTGTCATAACAAAAATAGCTTTTGTGGTTAAAAACACTGTAAAAAGCTCTACAAAATGTGTGCTTTTGGAAACATGCCAGGCACCATGTTGTTTCAGCATATTATATCTTTGTTTGAGGTCTTTCAGCATATTATAACATACCCTTGTATATATAAAAAAAAAGGGTCAAAATTCATAAACATGGTCCTTCACCATTGTGCTGGGGCAAACATTTGGAACTGCTTCAGATAAAGTGAGATACTCAGAGTTTATTACAGTGTAGACAGTGTGTAGGTGTAAACACTTTTTATTGAAGGAAATGGAAATTTAAGGGATGGGTAGCATGTGTTAAAATGAGGCCTGTATGTAACAGCTTTCTCTCAGCACATGTATTGTTATATAGATTATGTATTGTTTTAGGCTATGGTTTTGCCGGTCTAGGATTGAATCTGTGTTTCTTGTTGTGGCTCTGATCCTCTGACACACGAGATCTGAGGTTCCCAAACTGCAGCCATGCTTATATGCTGTCTGGGCCCCAAGCAAAATTGTTGTTTAACTGTTATCCTTTTATCACCTTAATCAAAATTGTGTGAGCACCTCATCCTCAAACTACTAAATGATAGGTTATTGTCCAATAGCCTTTCCTTCATGGACAACCAGGATGTTCCCCACTCAGCTCTAAAGGACAGGTTCACAATTTGTCAAGTCTACCCTATAGCAACAATCAGCTCTCGATATGAACCTTGAAACAGGCTTTGCTTGCTGTAATTATTCCTCCTGTTGATGCTGGCCTCTAAAACATCTCTTCTTATGAGACGTCCGCTGTCCGAGTTAGTCAAATCAAGCGGAGAGCTCTCAAAGTTACAGCCTTTTTAGTACAAAATTTCCTTTTTTGTTTTATCTGCAGCTCAGCAGGGACACACAAAAAGGATTTTATACTAAAAAATATTTGATTTGTCTAACTCCGACTGCTGAAGCCTCATAAGCTTTCATTCACAAAGACATTTGTGCACAAAACAAGGACTGTGGATTTTATCCCCAATCACTCACACTGAAAGTGCATTGATGAATGTAACACATTTATGAATGACCAGTGTAAACAAGATGAATTATGACAGCAAGTAAAACCTGTCTCTTCACAAGGGATTATGATTTTAAGACAGACTTTGTGAACATATCTTTCAGCTTCCTGAATGGTTATGAAAATAGCTTAATGCTACAGGCTTTTCATCAAGTAACTATTTTATTGCTGCTCAAGTCTTCTGGTTCCTTTTGCCTTTTAATAAAGAATGCATCAGCAAGGTCGTTGTTATTGTTATTATTATTATTATTATTATTTTTTCAACCAGTTAATGAGAATTCCTGTTTCATTCAGTGCTTATATCAGTGGTAGAAAGATGGAACAGACAAGTAAAGGCACTTTAAGGGTTAGCAACGGACCTTTGATTCTGCCAAAACAATTTAATTAAAACATTTTTAGCCAACAATTGTTGGGAGTGGAGTGCCTAGGAAGAGCTGACAATGTTTGGGTCTTTGTGAAATAACAGGCCACACAAGTTCATGCAGAAATGAGTAAAATAAGTTGATAAGTAAGTAGTAGCCTAAGTGGTTTAAAAAAAACACTTTGGATATCAAGACTAAATATCATTTGTTACTTCCCACTGAGTTGTCTGCTGAACTGCCATAATGCTGATTTCTTGAAAATCTTGATACATAGGCCTACATACAGACACAGGCACCCTAGAGTGCCGTTAAAATTCTTTTTTATCATTTTAATTTCTGGCAAATTTGGTGCTTTTGTGTTGCTCCATGGCAGTTTACTTTATCTGTGACCCCCTGTGTGATTATCCCAGGTGGATTCCTGATAGTTTACTGCAGACGGTTGTTAATCACCTCGTGTTGTGTAACTTTATCCTGGTTGTGTCCCTTGTCTTGAGGTGGGGCTCCCAATCACGACTCCCGTCTCCCTCCGACGCGCACGATTTCACCCAGCTCCACTTTTCCAGATGGAGTTGGCCCTCATTGTGTGTGTGTGTGTGTGTGTGTGTGTGTGTGTGTGTGTGTGTGCGCGCGCGCGTGTGTGTGCGTGTGTTTTCTTCGCAGTTGGAGGAGAATAGCAGAGATGTTTGTTTACACAAGGCCCTGGGCTCGGCCTTATCTGCTGCAGCCACTCACGCCGTGATTTCAGACTTTCTTCGGCGAGCACTTGTGTGTTTTTTTAAGGGCCATTGTTTTGTCGAATGGTTTCTAAAGATACAGAGATTTTTTTTTTCTTCCTCCCAACTCATTAGAAGCCGACTACTCTGATTTCAAAAGCCTGCACTTCATCCCCACCCAAACTGCGGCTCAGTTATTTAGTCCCGCCTGTCAGACAATCAGAATGACCGCAGCTTTGAAATATGTTAAGGTCATTCAGCGATAGATTTAAAATAGACTGCTTATTGGTTCGGCTGCCAATATTCAGCCACTTAATCAATAGGCCTATTCATATAGTTTTGTATATCAGCCTCAATAGGTTTAAAGATGTAGGCTAGCCAGAAATATTATAAAATTTATAATATTACAAAGAGTAGCCTCTAGACCTGGTCTATAAAAAAGTTGTATGATATGTTAGAGCTGATTAACACGTGTTAGAGGCTACTGTGCATGTTGAATGTGTAGGCTAAGCCTGTTGGCCATAGCCTACTGTCTTGTGAATGATGTTATCATGTTGTAATCTCACAGGCTAGACTGTTTTAAGGACTGCAACTAACGATTATTTGCATTAAGCATTTTATTCCTTATCAAACAATTGAAAAGTCTGAAAATAAAGGCCCATTGGATAATCAAGTCAAGCCTCCTCTTCAGATGTCTTGTTTGTCAGATCGACCGTCCGATGTTTGCCAAAAGAAGCTTTTTAACAACTGAGGGACAACAGATGCCATTCAGGTCCTTCAAAATCAATTTTTGTTGATCACTCCAGCGTTGTGCCAGACAAAATAACTTGTAGCCTAAAATAAAACTAACTAAAAATAATCAGAAATATTATGAAGGTAGGCCTACAGTTTTACTTGCGGGACTCAAACTGTGGGCCTATATAGCCTACAGTGGGACCTAATAGGCCAAGTGACATTATTGGTTTGGTTTGGTATTTATTCAGCATCCCAATTACACGTGTAAGATTTAGTAGTGACTGTGGTAACCTACTCAGTAGTAAATTCATGACTTTGTTATGTTTTAAACTGTGTTCTTTTTAAGATAGGCTATTATAACATAGGAAACCTTGTGAGTTGATATTGGGGTTTGTATTTTCCTTTTATAATTTTCCTTTTTGTTAGTAATGAATCCTACCCTGCAGTGCATATTTTTCTATAGCCTACTCTAAGGCTAAATGAATCTTTAAGGTATCTACACTCGATTTAAACTCGTGATATTTTACCAGAGGACTATGTCGTCAGTGAGTGAGTCTTTTATGAATGAATGTTTAGTCTCTTGTTACTGAGGGGTGGGGGCGCCGTCTGACGTCACGTTGTTTCAAACAAACTTGTCACGACGCAGAGTTGGCACGCGCCCCTCCCACCCTCCGCTGCGTTTATAACGGGACCGTTTCGGCCGGAGACTGACCACTCTTGTGCGGTTTGAAACGGTAAACAAAGTCTCTGCATCTGGGAAAGAGCGACAAACAAAGAGAGCAGGAAAGAAGGAGATGCACTGGGAGACTGTCATCAAACCCGGAGACAGAAACACAGACCGCAAAGACTCGAAAATAAAGGTAGGTTTTTCACTTGGCTTTTATTTGGGCATTTATACACAATAAAGAAAATCATGTCATTCATTCAGAGTCTGTTAACCAAAGTTATCTCTAACAGTTTATTTCACTGAATAGCTTAAAAAATATATATATTGCAGAGTTTTGGTTGGCTCTGGGAAATAACATAGACTTTCATTGTTTTCTGACATTGTCTCCAAGAGTAAATAATTGTTTAATAAGAAAAATAATGAAATTGTAAGTTGCATCTTATTTCTGTGACAGTACAGTTAGTTTTCATTGCAAAATAACAAAGTGCAAGGCTTTTTGTGTTTGCTCCGTATGTTGTTGTTGCCTCTAAATGATCAAGGATGAGGGTTGGGTTAAAATTGCAACAAAGATGAAAAGTTGTAATCACTACCCTTTTCAACACAGATGGAGGTTTGTCAGACTGGATATTACACAGAAGACTTCAGGACACAGGAAGTGCCAGCTGGCTTTGACTTTGCATCTTATGGTGAGTTTAGAGAATCACTTGACTGATGTTTTCTCCATCACAAGTTAAACCTCATGACTCCTGGTGATGGTACAAGGTTTAAACTTTTTTTGTACTAGTGTGCGATCTGTTTCCGCTGAACCTGAGCAGCTGAAGGACAGAGGAAATATTTGCGCAGACAGTATCATCACATCTGTCAGAACTTTCTCAATAAGACCTTGACACTCTGGTGGTGTGTGTGTGTGTGTGTGTGTGTGTGTGTGTGTGTGTGTGTGTGTGTGTGCAGGGGGGGAGGGGGTCTCGCTCAAATGCAGAAGGGCTGCGTCATGATAATGTGGAGCTGCTGGGAATGCATGGTTGAATGGGCTGAGGTAGGCAAAGACAGAGAGAAACAGGGTGGTCAGGTTAAAGACACTCCCATCTCTGTCTTCCCTAATCCTTTCCTCCAGACTTCCTCCTCCAACAGATTTAGAGTCCCCCCTCCCCATCCCTCCATCACTACTCTGTCACACTCCCTCCGCTGGCGTTTCCTCCTCTCTCTTCCTCCCCCTCCCTCCCTTGTTTCCTCCAAGTATACCTCCATCCATTGAAGTGAAAAAAAAATCAGAGGTGCATGGGTTTCAGTGATTCAACAGTAAACAAACGCCTTTTTATTGTTAACATCCACTGTCAAGATTTAAAACCAAAACTTACAAATTCATCCCATTTTTCCTTTTTAATGTCTTTTTTTTTGCTGAGCTGTAATTAACCTCCTGCTTAAAGGACCATACCAATGATTTTGCATCTTTAGATTTTCTACCCTAAAAACAGCCTCTGGTCAGCACGGTAATAAAATCAACTTGCAAACTTGAAATGGGATGCTGTAGATAGCTTTTATTGTTTGTCAAAGTTATATGATCTTAATATTCTGTAATATAACTGTGAACAGGAGCTGGTTGGTGCATTCAATGATGTTCCTACAATTTGACACTGAATACACTGAATCAAACTAAAAAGACAGATGGTATTCAAACATCAACATCTGGGAAAAGTTCATGTACATTTAGGTTGATGCTGTGCAGCAGCCTACTTTCATGATTGTCATGGCTGACTTTCCCCACAGCACCTAAATGCATCAAAATGAAGATTTTTTTCAAAATAGGCCCTCCACACAGATGGAAACTGTATGAAACCTGCAAAAACTAATTAAAGAACAGGTGGACATGTGTTTAATGCCATGAATTATTTCTTCAAGTCTCTGCAAGTGAATTTTCATACTGAACTGAAATTAATGGTAACCAACAGCTGCCCAGTAGAGATGAAATCATTAAAGAACAACTTTGTTTTGGAAAATGTTAAGCACTAATGTAAAATATGTCAGATAAAACCACTGGTGTGGTCCTTTACAAGCACAAACTATGTCTCTATCCTGCCCTCATCATCATTTACTAACTCCATCTGTCTGTATTGTGTTTAACCTCCAGACTACCCTGGTGAAGACCTGTCTTTTCTGTTAGACAGCAAAACACCCGGACAGTACATTACAGAGAGCAGCTACTGTCAGCCACCAAAAGTGTCTCACTCTTATGACATTAAAGGTGAAACTTAAAAATATAAGAAAACACTAATTGATTAATGAGTCACATGGTGATGTTTTTGCCATATCACAATTTTTGTTCTTTTTCCTTCCTCAGTGAGTGCTAGCGACACTGGCCTCTTCAACCTGGACTCATACCAGGAGTTCAACTGGTGGGCCTCATATCCACATGGTGAGCCTCTGACTCTGTAGTCTTAATCATTCTTTGTGTTAAAGACCTTTTTAAAGGAATTTCTTTTTGTGACTAACTTTCTGTTTTATTAGCAGATGGGCTGACTGTAGACCAGTCGCGAACTGGATACCAGGAGTCTCCACAGACATACCAGAGCCTGGTGACCCAGAACGGACAGTTCAGTCCGGCCGTAGAAAGCAGCCACAGCCCTTTTCTAACTGGAAAAGGATCAAATACATTACAAAGTAAGACATTTCACCTAGGCTATGGATATTAAACCCAAATTAAATTAAATTTTGAGTTTTGTTTTGTTTCAGTGTATAATTCTTCTCTTTGTTCCAGGTGAGACAGATCAGAGCTACTCGTGCCACTCGGCTGAACTGTACGACTCTGACAGACAGAGGCAGTCGTCCTCCTTCTGGCCTGAATATTCGTCTCCCAGCTTCACTGCCCCCATACCACACCCGCCTCTGTCCTCCTGCCCCTCAAACCACGGCCCTCTGTCCTCAGAGCAGTACTGCCCCCGTGTGGCCAAACGCAAAAACACACACCCGCAGAGGCCAGACAGGGAGGGCCAGATGCCAGGAATGTCAGCGTATCCAGGTTAGAATTTGCTCTCTTATCTTGTCCGAGTTGCTCTTTAACTCTGATTGGTCTTTACAGGATGAGAATAAGAATATTAAAATGTATTAAAATCCCAGTTGGATTATTTAAAAAGAGTTGACATTTCTGACAAACTACCTCTGTTTACTGATTATTACAAGTTAATAAAAACTAGGTTGCCTTCTGTAACCGAATAAATCATTGTATTTATTCATTCATTCAGGTTCTGGTCCAATCCAGCTGTGGCAGTTTTTACTGGAGTTACTTCTGGACTCTGCCTGCCGAACCTTCATCTCCTGGACGGGAGATGGCTGGGAGTTTAAGATGTCTGACCCTACAGAGGTAAGGAAATATCTTGTTTTGGATTTGGGTGCCTGCTGAGTACTACATGGCAGTGGTGGAAAGTAACTAAAAACATATACTCAGGTTCTGTACTTGAGTACAATTTTAAAGGTACTTTTCAATTTTAAAGAATTAGACTTGAGTATTTCCATTTTATGCTACTTTATACTTGTACCATGACATTTAATAACTTAGTAGCGCCTTTCACGAGACCCAAGGACGCTTTACACATAATTGCAGAGACAGAGCAATAAAAAGTCATTCAGGGTTGAATGCCTTTGTGAAGAGGTGGGTTTTTAGGAGTTTTAGGAGTGTCCAGAGAGGGAGCATTTCGGATCTCTGTGGGGACGGAGTTCCAGAGGGTGGGGGCTGCGACACTGAAGGCTCTTTCCCCAAAAGTCCACAGTCTGGTGTGGGGGTCTCATTTCAGAGGGAAACACAAAATAAGCTTATAAAATACTAGTTGGGGCCCCAGGTCACATTTCAGAGTTTTTAGCAGGTCCACCAAAAGAGACATTTCCCCACTGAACTTCTCAAATGGTTACATGTAAATAACCGTTTGAGGCCTAAATAATTCACAAAAAGCAAAGATTAGACAAAAATTCTACACACACAAAGAGCAACATTTGTAGCAGAGCTTTGTGTTAAAGTATTAAGCCTGTTTCACCTTTGACCCAATTTTAATATAGACCTATACTTAAATATTTGTTGTGTGTAGCTCGAACAAACTACAAAATTTGTTTCGTTATGCAGCCTTGTGCCGTATAATGACAAACAAACAACCTCGTACCTTGTACCTTTACTCAGCATCAACTTGGTGGGGACAGAAATGTGCTCTGTTGCACCTGTAACCACGCCCAGTGATGATGTCGGGGTCTGGAGTCCACTTGTACTTCTCTGCAGCTAGGTGAAAAGTTCAACCACTGGAGGTCAGCAAAAACAAGCCTTACTTAGTTAGTCTCTATCCGTCTCATGACAGATTTCTCTTGTGACCCTTTGGAGGGGCCTGACCCCTAGAACCACTGAACTAAACTACCAAACAGTATATAAAGCAGTTAAAACTAGCCAACCAACTACAACAGTAAAGTACTACATTTTACATATTTTCATACTTTACATTGCCATATTGGTACTTTAACCCAAGTAAAGGATCTGACTACTTCTTCCACAGTTGCTACATGGAGGGTTTATTTAGATTTAAAAACACAGTTCAACTCTTGATGGTTCTTGTTGATCCCACAGGTGGCCAAGCGCTGGGGCCAGTGCAAGAACAAACCCAAGATGAACTATGAGAAGCTGAGCCGTGGCCTGCGTTACTACTACCACAAGAACATCATCCACAAGACTGCAGGCAAACGCTACGTCTACCGATTTGTCTGTGACGTGCAGGGCATGCTGGGAAAGACAGCGCAGGAGGTCCTGACCAGTCTGAACGTTTTGCCCACAAACACAGAGACATGGCAGTGTCCTGGGGGTGCGGCGTCGGAGCTCAGCAGTGAAACGTGGGCGTCACAGTAGAGAAAGGGTGCCAGGACTCTTAGTGCTGCTGGCTGAGAGTGATCAGCACATTTTAAAGGAGTACTACAGCCTACAAAGTCAACACTGACTCCTCAAGCCCCGGCTGAAGAGTATCCTCACAGGGGGATGTTGCTGCAGGCAGACCAGGAGTCCATTTATAAATGCAGCATTTCAGGGAGAAAAAGTAACCAGTTTTTAAAGAGAATATGTTGCTTTTTCTTAAATAATAGATCATACTTAATACGTCCAGTACTTCCAATACCTGACCCAAAAACATATAGCTCCTTAACCTCAGGGCTAAATAACTGCTGCACAGGAACTAGCTCGGGGCATTTTAAGCACTATATCAATAGATACTTTCTGCAATTTCTGGGGCCATTTTTTCATGTGTTGTGTTTCTAAGAAGAAATTGATTTGTAAATAGTGTGTATATTATTTCCATGTAGAATTTTTTGCATTTATATATATATTTTTTTTTTCTATGCAAAACTCATGTCTACCTCCCTTGTTAATCAGAATAACATAAACTGAGATGATTTTCAGTCACTCGCTGTGAAAGTTTTAGCCTGTGTGGTGATGATGTGTAAATAAACTGTATATAAACATGGATCTGTGTGAAGTGTCTCAATCCATAAATATGTTTTCATTCTAGGCATAATTTGTTTAGTAGTACTCCATCTGGTATCTGGCTTTGATTATGAAAATATTAAAATGTGTTCAGTTTGGGTTATATTATTTGTAATAGCTAAGGTATTACTATAGGTTTTATATATTTAAGTTTTATATTAGACACATATTTGGAAGAATTAGCTGAGACATATTTAATATTGAAAAAGAAATAAAAGCCTAAAAAAGAAACTTATTAACAAAGGTATGATATAAATGAATAATTTTAGTGTTTAATCAAATTAAACAGACAATTTCCATTAACTGATACAATCAATAAGATATTTTGATATTTTGCCTGAAGGATTTATAGTTAATGTACATTTATCATAGTTATTTTGGTGCTTTTAGGGGTATGAATCCGGCAGTAGTGAGTGAATTGTTAAGCATATTGCATAATGTATGGGCTACAGGCTTTACTTCCTTATCTGGTGCTGCTTTCGAGTGATACTCGTATCTACAGTAGATGGTATGCATACCATTTTATTTTGTTGAAAACAGTATATGCACACAATAATTATGTTCATTCAATAGAGAGATTTTTGTGTTATTCAAATTTATGGGTAATACTGGAAAGGCTACAGGATTAGTTGCATTTTTGCATTTTTGGTGTGTGTGTTTTTTGTGTGTCAGATGTTACATTGCCACCTGTGTTCATTGGAGCGTAAAACAAAATCCACCTGTCAGTGCTGTATTTGCCTACTTTGTTGAATACACGAGCAACTCGTGATTTCGATAATTTCCAGCGGCCCTGAATGCCTCCTTCCTGTATTGAATCAGTACTGTACTCTTTGCTGTAACTTTCTTATAAAGGGAGGGGAAATACGACTACCTGCAACACAAACTTTTTTTTTAGGTCTTTCAGCTGTTGATTTGCTAAGAAATGCCCCCCAGGACTGTTAAGATGGCTATAGCAAACACACTGGAAGACCTGAGTAAGCAGGACTTTGAAAAGTTCCGCCACCAGCTTCTGGACCGCAGAGAACAGCCGCGGGTCAGACGCAATATGGTGGAAGATAAAAACTTTTTAGATGTCACAGACGTCCTGGTTTCAACCTTTACCGAGTCCGGAGCTCTTCGGGTGGCTGTGGAAATACTGAGACAAATCGGCTGCAACGAGGAGGCACAGACACTCGGTGAGATCACCTTCTGCATAGGCTACTTTAATTTCCGCGGTTTATTTCGACATTGGAATACATACAGAAGGCCTAGGCTATAACATGCTATAGAGGACAGCAAACTATTAAGGTACCAAAAATTAACTTAAAAGTGCTCTCAAGTGCACAAACCTAATGTGTGTAACACTTTCAAATTTACCTCAAACATATAGTTGACTAGGCTTCTTATATAGCATATACCCTACCTTTTCTATTGGAGAAACATGTTAGTACCATCATCCATTCACCTGAAACATTGTAGGTTATTTTGATTTAAACACATAAAGACTGAAACAGTAGCAACAGCAATATACATACTGTACATCATCAAAATACACATAATTCTTAGGAATTCTTTGACAATCATTAAGACAAATTATTGTTAGATATCAGTTACACAGAAATCACAATTATTTCAACCCAACATGCCTAATCTTTTCAGTTGTAAAATTAACCCACACTCCAACACCCTGTTTGAGGCCCAAACTAATGTTTTAGCTACTAAAGTGGAAACTGTACGCTATTGTCTATGTAGAAAATGTGTCAGTGCTATTCAACCTATGTGTTTCTGTTTTTACAGTCAAAGAGACAGCTGGAGAATGTTAGACATCTCCTAGACAGTGAGTTGACCTACCAAGTATTGTTTTTTTTTCCTGCATGCTATGAAGATGTCAACATGTAAAGAGTACAGCTGTTATGCAAATAAAAGTTTTCTTAAATGTTTTACAGCTGCAAGACCATCAGCAGGAGCCATCATGGTGGGAAAAGGTACACATTGATAGAAATGCACCTTCTGAGAATATATTTTAGTGCCTGGAGGCCGGATGTTGGCTATTATTTTGTTTTTAATGGTATCTAGTTTATTTCATAGTCAGTTCATTGTTCATTGTTCATTTTGTCACATTAAAGCTACTAGTCAAAACCACTTTTGATACAATTTTATTTCTGCAACAGCCATTTTATGTATAAACATTCAGTACTTATATAGCTTACCTGTATAGCAATTTTGCTTGTTTATGGTGGGGTCCACCACTTCCCTGCTGAATTTAAATCCCCTGAACAAGAACAAGGGATTCACAGGAAAAGATGCAGCATGTAATACCTCAAAATTTTTTGTTTCAGTTCCAAGGGTTAAATTATAAGTATTCATATCTTCAATATGTTTCACAAAACAACATTTTAGATGAAGAAAATTGCTGCATAACCATTCAAAGAGCAATAAATCCGGATAAAAGACGTAAACCATCAACTCCAAGATTATTCATTAATGAGTTCATCAATGTTGCTCTCTTTCTCCTCAGGGAAACACTCGACACGTGTGCTGTCATTCAGGATGTGAAAATTGTTGCATCCATCATCTCAAATGAACTGCCCAGCAAAAAAGGGGATTAGCTGCTGAACCCAAGATGAAAGACTAAGGGAGTCAGTGTTTTATATTTTGTCATCTTAATAAACTTTCTTGGGTTACTTTTCCTCTGTGACTCACCATCTTTAATACGTGAATAACCTCAGTCACTTCAGACAGTTTCAAAAGCAGAACATAAGAATTTATCAGTATTAGTCCTGGCAGGGATTTGAAATAATAGATATGTGGGCCTACTGTATATTTCCACAATACATTTGTCTACATAAATTGACCTTTTATTGTGATATTTTGCCTCAAAGATTTATTATCGGCATTAATTTGGGTATTTGGGTATGAATGTGTCAATAGTGTGTTAACTGTTAAGCCTAATTGCAAGTGGTGCTAGAATGTGTTTAAATCAGAGGTTGTAAATTAAAGTTCAACTAGAGAGCATTTTAACCCATTGAGACATGGTTGATCTTGTCATATTTAACTGCAGACTATATTTAGATGCTAACACATTCATTTGTTTTACCTGTTTATGCATTTTTTACATATTCTTTTCCTAGGAAGAGGCCTTCTTTGCATATGCCCGTAGAAAATGCTCTGTCAACAAATAGCTGTATGAGTGTTATTATTAGTGTATATATTTTTATTATTATTAGGCATCATTTACATTATAAGAGTTGTATTTAAAGGGGTATATTATTGTTGATAAATAATGTATTAGTCAAGTGAGGTCAATTTTAATGATATAGCACAAAATCACAAATTTACCTCAAGGGGTTACACAACCAGTAGAGTGTATGACAGCCTCTATTCTTAGACCCTTGATTTGGATAAGGAGAAACTATGACAGAAACTACTACTGAAAAACCTCTTAATCCATGTTTTTTATTGATAATTGGGAAAATGTGTACAAACTTTTAGCACCTTCATTATTTTTCCATGGGTGCCACAGGAGGACAGGCCACTGTATTCCAAAGAGAAAGAAGGTTTTTGTCTTTATCGAGGGCGGAATGATTTCCCTGTCAAGCTCCTTTTCTGCTTCCTCACTATGGGTCTGGAGGGGAGGCAGAGGAAACATTAATGCATCACCAAATTATCTACAAATGACACTGTTAAATGGGCACTCTAACTTACACAATGAGTTCAGTAATTGCAAACTTTATAAGATGCTATAAAGCTATATATTCTTTCTATAGTCTATAGGCAACACAGGGATACATGGGCTCTTTGATTAATCAAAATGCCAGAGAATGAAATAAATAAGAAATGTATGTGGAGTAAACTACAGTTATATTTACCTAATCCTTGAGGAGATGGATATGCTGTATATCTACGGTTATATGTGTTGTAATGTTAAGTTTAAAAGTATGTATGTAAGTATTTAATGTCTGGTGGTGAGATGCATCAAGGTACCAGTCAGCTTTTTTTTTGTAAATGTATAAAATATCAAAGCAAATATCAAATCTTTAGCGAGCCTGCAGTAAACATGTGAAGGACACAGAGGTCTTCAACAGCACAGGTCTTGCACTACATACAGCGTTACTAGTCAGTACAAGTTAACTTTTTCAATACACAACCCATACCTTGAGGCAGTGGTAGGCTGGTCTCTAGTGTGTTTTCTGGCTGCTCTAGGGGCAAAGCTGGGGGTTGGCCTCCTGGTGGCAGCTGCACCCCGCCTTTGGTCACGCTTCAAAATGTACCTGATGGCGTCCTCCATTTTGGACCCTGGATCGCAGGTTGACTTCTTGGTCCGGAGGAAACTGACATAGCTATGTACAAAGGATAGAGTGGTGGCCTTTAATGTCTGCTAGTGTACCTATGCCTAAATCCACTGCAATTCACTAATGCATTCTGTTATACCTAATTTTGTTTGGGTCCTTCGATTCGTACAGATCCTGCAGCGTGTCCAGTCGGTGAAGACCAAAGCCAACCAGGGCCTTTCCTTCTTGGCCTGACTGGAGAGATCTGTTGTACCCACGATGAAATCTGACCTCTTTTTTAAGCTCACAGTAAGCAGACGCGTACTGAGTCAAGGAATCCTTCAATGAAAAGAATTGTTTACTCTTTGCACCTGTTCATATTTAATTCAATTAAATTCAAAACAGTTCATTTGTCCCACAAGGGGAAATTTAAGGTAAATACAAATAAACAAACAATCTAAAAATAACGAGGGGAACTTGAAGGTGGAAAAGGCTGCATTATTAAAAACTTTTGGAAACTTGCAAATTTCAGCATGCAGGCAGCCTCTGCATTGCAGTACCTGGTTAGCCATCAGTGGGCTCTGATACATAGTGGGCTCTCGCTGCTTTTGGTGGCCAGCCACTATGTAAGCAGTGTACCCCACATCATTCTCCAACAGCCATTTGAAGGTTTGACCTTTGTACTGGCCAAACTGAATCATAAACCTGCTCAATATGAGCCAATCATTGGAAGGGTCCCCTCCCTCAGATATGACGCGGGCCTTCGCTTCAGCCTTCACTTCTTCTGGCTTCTTCACACCACTTCGAGTAGCTCGTAAGATCCGCTGGCCGGCTGCTTGTTTCCGAGCCTCCTCTGAGGGATTTGTTTCCAACTCTCCAGTCGAGGTCTTGGGGAAGATAGGGTCACCTCTCTAAGGAACAAAAATAAATACACCACTGCCAGTATAATTTTTAACGACCAGCCACATGCCAATGTGAATATTTGAATTTCATTAAGTTAAACTTACATCCACACAGGCTTTGGTTTTTGAATCTGTAGAATAAGATAACAGTATGGTCAAAGGCTAATATAAGACACAGTGGAACATTATACACTCCACCAGTATGAACATTAATGCCCTGCAGTATTGACTTTTTTAGACTTTTAAACTACATTGTTCCTTTATAATTTTAGAGCACTTAAAATATCTATGGCCACAGCTGTGTGCTTACTTCTACTGTCGACCACTCTCTACTCTACTCTACTCTGTTCCAGTGTAACCACATTGTTGAAAATTTTGTAGGTTTTAAAATGTTTAAAGTCTTCTCCCTGGCAAAAGCATTACAGCTCATCAACATGCAAACTTACCTTTTTTCAGCACAGCCTCCTTTTATCCCAGGAAATAAATAAAAAAAATAGCGAGATGAAACACAAGGCAGGATTCAACAACACATAAAGTATATACTGTATGGTTAATTTAAAATGCATCCGTAAAGTATTTACAGCTCTTTATTTTTATTTTTTTATATTTTGTTATGTTACAGCCTTATTCCAAAATAGATGAAATTCATTATTTTCCTCAAAATTCCACAAACAATAACCCCTAATGAATGAATAATAAGAGCTGTATGTGGGGGAGGAGGGATGTAGTCGATATCCCAAGGTCTGTTCTCTGCAGTTACAGAGTAAGTTCTATATATGCGTATATATATATAGATTCTGCCATATTACGTAGTAGGCTACTGGTCACCTTGGCAATGCACGTCCATTAATTTTGGGGCAAAGCTGCTGAGGGACCACTGAAGAGGGGGGTGTTTGGAAGTGTAGTTCAAATAAATAATCATATCTTTCTGCAGAATCGCTTAGCCTCCTATCCCTTCAACAAAAACCTAACTTTCCCCTAACCTTTAACCAAGTCTACACTCTAAAATGTAATGATTTATGCTATGAGGACTTCCTATGAAGAAGGTGAGTAATACACAGGAAGTAATACACACTCACACTCTCTCTCTCTCTTACACACACACAAATGATACTTACTGATAAGTAATTATATATTTTCATAGATATGTAGCCATATGTGGTCAATTTTGACAGTGTTATTGGTCCAAAATATGTAAGTGTTATTATATTATTATTATTATTATTAAATATAGGCTATTATGGTTATGAATGAATAATAAGTTACTAAGCAGATTAAACATTTTTAGTGTTTGGTAATACATTTTAACCAAGTCAAATTTGACTTGCGAACAGTGTAAACCCTTTTCAAACACAATACGAGGGTTAAGCACTCCAAAATTAGAAAGGAACAATGCAGTTGGCTGTTTGTTGGTAATAAGTAAATAAATAAAATAAAATCACATAAACGTTCAATTCTCACTGTGACACATCCACTGAGCATGTCCCTGAGCAAGACACTTAACCTCTAGTTGATCCAGAGTGGTGTGACCTCTGACATGTAATTATAGCAATTGTAAGTCGCTTTGGATAAAAGCATCACTTAGCCTAAATGACTAAATGTAATGTTATTAAATGATGCAGAAGTTATGACTCCTCCTTTCCTGAAATGTCCAGATTTTAGCTCAGTTTATGGTTATACTGTAACCTGTAATAGTTATAGGATAAGTACCCAGTAGTGAAATAGATAGGCTATAAATTCTTTCTCTAAGTTCTTCCCAAACGTTCAGACTATTTCTCTGTAGGCTATGTCATAGGCCTACACGCCCTATGATAATTTAAAAAACTGCAGTAGGCTATAAGGTCTTTGTAAGATCAAATAGTTAACGTTACTCCATAACTTCGCATCTACAGTAGGCCTAGTTCGCCAGTAGTCTGTGTTGACCTACCATACCAATATAATTTAAAGTGTAAAGTAACTAAACCGTAAAGCAGGGGGAGAGCCGGGACGATTGAAAAGCGGGACGAATGAAACACAGCGATTTTTCCGTACAAGTCTGATATGCCAAACTACCTCAGCACATACAGTCCACAATACCGGGAAAAATCAGGTGGATGCGTCACGCTTTCACGGAGAAAGCGAAAAACGAAAGAAGCTGTTTTCAGTCACGGAAAGAAAATTCACTCAAGCGATCTTTTATATTATTTTTTTTGAATGACGAGTTGTGTTTACTGTTTCATGTGCCATGGTCATGAACACATGAAAGATTAGTGAGAAGGCTACTTTAACACATCCTGAAGTTTTATATATTACCATGTTTATTATATATCTTATCTAGAGGGGCAGAGTCCACCAGGCTGCAGGCTAGACCGGATAGGTCTACTTACAGCCAAATAACAGGGTCTTCACAGTAGACCAGGAAAACAGGCTGCAGATAATACATAAAAAGGGCAGACAATGTCTAATCCAAAAGTGGATTAATTGTTGGCGTTTTCGACCACAGCTAAATTACACTTTAATCCTAAACGTTTCTATCGGATATTTTCATCAGTGTTCACTCACACAGTGTCTCTGCCTCCTCGTGGCAGTTAATCTGCTTCAATATCTCCACAGCCACTTCAGGGGCTTTAATCTTGGTGAAGGTTGAAACCAGGAGGTCTGCGATCTGGCATACAGTTTTACCCTCCACGGCTCTAAGTCTAACCCGCGGCTCTTCTCTGCGGTCTCTCAGCTGGTGACAAAACTTCTGAAAATTTATCTCACTCAGATCCTCCAGCACATGCACTATAGCCAGTTTGATTGTCGGGTCCATTATTTCTCATCGGATTACAGCCGATTACAGGTTTATGGTAATAGTGGCGGCTGAGTACCATACACTGCTTAGTAGGCTACTCAGTGGGGCTCAGCACGTATAGATCCAGGTTAAATTACGCGCCTAAAAAGTCCGTGCCTTTCACTTCCTCCTCATGAGACCTAATGCTGCGTTCGAGACACCTGGGAACTTTCCCAGTTGAAAATTCCAACCTCAAAGAGTTACAGGTGCATGATGGGTGTATGACGCCAAAAGTAAACGAAAATGGTTTGAACAAATTGATGTTTATTTGTCAAGTCTGCACACAATTGAACCCTCAGCAGCGCCCCCTTAAAAAGAGCAGTTTTATTGAACCGAGCCTATACATCAGTTGGGTGAGTGAGTGTTTGACCGGTTGGTAGTAGCAAATTTAACTGTCAACCTATAGCAAAATGTGGGTTTGCTAGAAGTAAGACTGATCTATCTTGGCCAGGTTGTAGGCCAGGGATCTTCATATATTTACACAAGGTGGGAAACTTTCATCGGTCGATCACGATAACAAGAAGTGGTATGGTTATCATTGATTGTGTGTCAAGGTGGAGAGAGATAATGCACCGAGGATGAAAGTGTAGCCTATACGTGTGTAAAAAGACCACTGAAATCATTTTGGAGTAGGCCTATTGAAGATGTTTGTGAGGCAAGAAGACTGACACGATTTCGACAAGGGGAGAAGGAGGAGGTGTGTCTGGCCTTTGAGGGGGAATTGCCAGAAAGGATTTATTTGGACTATATAGGCTACTGTATATTACGCTACAGGGTGCAGGAGCCGAAAAGGAATAGAGGCGATCAGAATACCTGCATGGCTACGAAACGATTTTTGGCAATCACTGCTATGGTAGTAAATTGTGCTGTTGAAATAAAGAGTCAATCGGAGAGGATTAAGATGGAATTGGATGCTGCAAACCGATTCCTAGACATTGTTGACATATCGGGAGAAGAGATGGACATTAGAGTGATGGAAGGATTTGCACCATATCAGACTATTGAGTCTGGGTTAGCCTATATAATGGACAAGGTTTTGAATGGGAATACTTGGGTGGACACATTTGTTGCACTGGGAAACGTAATGTAATGCAACTTTTCTGGATGCCAACCCCCATTAAAACTCGAAGAAGAAGATGGCTTTCTCTTTCTCCCTGCTGGGAGGACCGTTGCCTTTCCAGCACTTCTCCAATCCATGTATGGTTCGTTCTTTCATTATTTCGTTTCAAAACCATATCGGAAAAAACGGAAAATCAAATAACAGAGATAGCCTATGTTTTTTATGTTAACCCACAACTGAAAACAAAGGAGCTGCGTTTTGTTTGATCTTTGACCGTTGTTGTATCCCTACAACCCCTTCTCACTCCCCGACTCGTGACTTATGGCATCGTCAAGGCCTATCATGTCTGTCTGTAACGCACTGGGGATCCCTGTAGCGTCAGTTTGTGACGGTAAAGGCTGTTAGGCCTATATGATATTTATAGAAAAGACAAAGTAAGATCGTGGTTGGGGTGAATGGAGGGCCAGAAAACGGACTTTGAACCAGGAGAACGTTGTGCGTGTACAGTGTGAAACAAAGTCAATATTACATGATTGTAGCAGTGAGCACTATAGGCCCATTATAGCCACATAAGAAAAAAGAAACATGAGAATGTAGGCTGCTTGTTTTGCAAGATCGCGTCAAGCTGGAGGAGCCACTCAAGCACTCAAAAGTCTCCCATTTCTAGATTAAGTACATCAGCATCAAAGAAGCATTTTGTTTTGGGCTGATCTGAAGCAGCTGGTTACCTGAGCGATCTAAGAAAATGCCCAATTACAGGGCCCGAATATGCTTATCAAGGCTTTTTCTCGAGGCTACAGCCAGGGTGTGAACTACGGGGAGCTTTACTCCTCTTATTAAGACATGAGCTCCCCTGAAAACATGATTTGTAATATTTTGGGGGGTCTCTAAAATATCAACAATATGCTGTTTTTGCCATTCATTTTCTGTAGCCTATAATCATGGATCATGCGTAAATCAGTAGCGCCAGGCTTCGTCCAGCCAGAGTGATCCCCGCGACCTCCTCTCTCTCGCCCGGCCCGCTCCCTCTCCGGTGGTAGACCAATGGGTTGTGTTGCCAGTGGAAAATAAAGGTCAGGTTGAAACAGTGTAGCCTAGAGAGGCTGAACGAAAAGAAAATTACCCGAACCTTTTAATCCATGTATGACTGGTTAATATACAAGCTCGCCGAATTAACTAATAATAGCTCATGTTTGCTGTGTACCATTGGATGTACTGACCACTATCAGTGAATTAATTTTAAACTGAAGAAATCTTAAAAACCGGAGGATTCTCAGGAAAGCGTTCCTGCTCCAGTTGCTAGTGAGTTACAAACTGTATATTATGCTATATTATATTGTCCTGTTTGTCAAACTATAAACCCACTTATGTTGATGTTCATCTTAATTATATTCGCAGTAGTAGAAGTAGCAGTTCCTGGAAGCTTGCTCATGCATTTAAGCTGATACAGTAGCTAATTAAGTTTGACAATGGTTTTGGAAGATGTGCTTGAGATGATGTGGACCACTTTTTGGGTCCTCACTGTTCATAATATTCTGTAATGAATGAGTTTAATTAGAATAATAGTTGCAAGTTGAATAAATGTGCATTGAAAATTGCAAGCTGATAAAACCAGATTCATATAACATCTAAGGTTAAATGTAGCTCCTAACTGAGTAATACTAAACTTTAGAAAATTAGTCTATTCTCCCCACCTGCAGGTGTCATTTAAACTGGGGACACTGGAGACATTTTTGAAAGCATTTGTTATAAATGTTCTGAAACAAAACAAGAAATGTTAAATAAATGTGAGTGCTATGAGAGGTTTTTTTTTGGCACAATAAGAAAACGTGCAACACAATGTAAATATAGAAAAGAAACAGATCTGCATTGTACAAAAAACAATTACTTAAGTAAAAAAAAAAAAACAATTAACTGATTACTGCATTATATAATTATATTCTGAACACCTGCCACCTGAACTTTGTTCACCTTTGTAGAAAAAAAGACATTTCCATCATAAATTGGTGCAATAATGTCTCCAGAATACAGAAAATTAAGTGTTTAATGCTCAAATGCTTTTACAGGGGAGGACTCCCAGATCCCCCGATCGTACATTTCATCAAGGAATATTTGTTAAAATAGTAAAATATCTTAAAGTCTTGTTTTCGTGACCCCAATATTATGGATTGCCGCGTCTTGATTGCTAAGTGTAAACTCTTATCTGAGCCCTAAAATGTCCCCACCACTTTTCAACACAAAGTGACGCCCTGCCCACCTGTAACTGTCACTGGCTGTTAAAGTCTTTGCAGTGTTGATAACACATAGCCGAAGCAGTCCATCAGAATGCTCTCTATTACATAGTGAGCGTAGTGGTGCTTATGGGATGCACTCTGGGACGGGTATGAGGCACAGTATACTCACTACAAAAAAGTAGACTACACCACTGGGTCAAAGAACCTAAGGTCTGGAGTGGTCAAAACCTATTAAAAGTGGTCCGAAGAAGGAAAAGCTGTGAACTGTGTTGAAAAGGTTTTCTGATAGAAAGGTGTCAGAACGCACGAGTCATAGTGGAATCCATTCCTTCACGGGTCTTTAGCTGGGAGCCCACCAGGTGGTCATAATGTTGTGGCTGATAAGTGTACGATGTGTATATTTGTGTGTGTGCGTGCGTGTGTGCGTGCGTGTGTGTGTTGCATGTTTTTATATTCCGGAGGGGACTTTAACCTGAATGCACACTAACCAATGGGGACTGGGGAAAATGTAGGTCCAGCCACAGTATGAATTGTATCATTTCCCACAGCATATGAATGCACCATATTTTTCTTCCTTTTTAAACCAGGTTTAGAAGAAGTGAGCTCTGGGCGTTTTCTTCGGAGAGCTGGTCTAGAAGAAAGACTTTTGATTACTAGGACGGTCAGTTTGGGATCTCTGGGTGAGAAATGGCCCCCAAAACCATAAGAAAGGCAATAGCAGACGCGCTGGAGGACTTATCAAAAGATAACTTTGATAAGTTCTGCCGCCAGCTCTTGGACCGCAGAGAAGAACCCCGGGTCAGAAGAAATAAGGTGGAGGGTAAAAGCTTTTTAGACATCGCAGACATCCTGGTTTCCACTTTTACCGAACGCAGAGCTGTCACCGTTACCGCCGAGCTGTTGAAACAGATTGATTGCCACTGTGAAGCAGACTCACTCGGTAAATATCTTACAGCTAGCCTACTTGTTTGATGCAGAACATTAAACTATTTATGTCCGCTTGCATGCAAATTAGCAATAGGCTAATTGTCAGCATTTCATCGAAATGGCTATTTTTTGTATAGGCCTATTGATGAAGTTGAACATCAAACTGAAACATTTTACCTTTCCTGCTTTTTTTTACTTTCACTTTCAAGCACGTATGGCGACCACATTTCTGCTCTGCTCTGCAGTAGGAATTGCCAGTCTGTATTACAGGCGTTCAAACCTGTGCATATGTGTTCATGCATTCAACGATTATTTGCAGATTAATAGCCTACAGCAAACAGCTGTAATCTGGTTAAACATGATACCTTAACATTTTAAATCAACTGACTACACATTTAGACACCAACATTTGCACAGACCAGTTGAATGTACTACTTTTGCAAAATGAATATAATAAGAAGAGAATATAATACTGTAAAATACTGCACATATCCACACTCTAAAAATATAAAAGAGTGTGGATATGTACAGTATTTTACAGTATTACCAAGTTTCGTGATAAATAGTAATAGTGAATTAAATACCAATAATAATAATGAGTAGCGAACTGGTAGAGCTGATATGGAATGGATACAATCTTAAAAACTACAGTATTGGGACAGAGTAACCAGAGTAGGCCTATTGAAGCAGAGAATATTGAAGAAGAATATTAATACAGATAATATTACACACATTACCAAGTCACCAAGAGACCATGTGTTTGACACTCAGTGGTTCATTTGGGAGGGATGAATGTTAGTCCAGAGTTAATGTGTCCCACATTAATCCTGTATCTCAAATTATTATTACATCATAATTATCCTTTTTTTTTTTCTTCCTATTTTTGCAGAGGATGATGTACGTGAAGAAACCCCACCACCCTCACAACCTGGTCCCAGTGACAGTGAGTTGTTTTCTTAGTTTTCTTTTTTAAACCAGATTACAGATTTTTTTTACAGATTTTCCATTGTAGATGAGTTGCATTGTTTTTTTTATTTAACTTTAAGCTTTATCCTTCAAAGTTGTACGATGTAAACGTTAAGCCGTCAGACAAGTACATCAACAATAGGTTATCTATCTACAGTACAATACAAGACTAGAATAGAATACAACTTTGACAGAGAGTCTTAGGCTCATCAAAATATTAAAGCAGCGCAAGAACGTCTTAAGATATTGAAGAAATAGTAGTAACAAAACATAATTGCAGTATAAATGAAAGAAATGTTCATTTTAGTCATTTCAATGATAATAAGAAAAAAATTGAACATCATCATTAACTTTTAATTTTTTACCATGAAAGAAAGCCTTTTTTTTGCCATGTGTATGGAAACACAATCTATGCATAAACACTAGTCTTGAGACCAATATACTAAATTGATTTCAGCAGCAAGACCCTCAGCTGGAGCAACTAGTGTAAATACCATGGCAGACAGTAGTTGATGTCTTCTCTGTAAATGCCATGTACTCTATTAAGAACAGGCCTAACCTGTTCTACAGACTACAGGCTCCAGAGTAGTGAAAGAAACAGTGGCCACTGATAAGCGCTGTAGGTGTGTTGGATTTAAATTATTAGTTTGACATTTTGAGAAAATATGCCTTTTTGTGTTTTTACCTTTAGATGAGAAGATCGATACCACTCATGTCTGTGCGTTAAAAATAGAGCTAGAGCCAGGAGATGGTTATCATAAAGTCTGGAAGCAAGGGGAATCGGCTAGCCTGGCTCTGTCCAAATTTTAATTCTACCGCCACCTCTAAAGCTCACTAATTTACACATTATCTTGTTTGTTTAATCCCTTCAAAAACTTGAAAATTTGGACAGGCCAACTGTTCCCCCATGTTTTCTGTCTCCTAGCTTAATTTTTAGTGTACTGATCTAGTATCAATCTTGTCATCTCAGTTCAGCTCAAGAAAGCCAGTGTGTTTCCCAAATTGTCAGAGCTTTAAATGGCATTTGGAGAATGCGTCATAACTGTAAAATGTAGACCTTAGTCTTTCAGATTAATTCTAAAGTTATAAATCCACTATATGAAAATGTTAAATTCTTTTCAAAAACATCAAAATTAATACCTGATGCGTCAATTTTCCTCTAAAACACTGTTGTATGAGTCATGTTTGTGTTTTATTTAATCTTCATTAGCAACTGTAACAACAGTAAGTACTCGTCCTGGGACCCACATGCAGTTTAAATGCTTCTGTGGATTTTAATGCACATAGAAATCACTGTTAGAGAATCTTAAGTCCTTTTCTCAGAAAAATCCAAGGATTGTGTTGTCTGTGTTTTTAACATTTGATGAATCTCAGTCATCTATTTTTT
The DNA here is from genome assembly GCF_021292245.1 of Micropterus dolomieu. NCBI lineage: Eukaryota > Metazoa > Chordata > Actinopteri > Centrarchiformes > Centrarchidae > Micropterus > Micropterus dolomieu. The sequence continues at coordinate 8,457,796 of NC_060152.1, forward strand.
GAATAAAGTGAGTAAAAGATATATAGAATCTTGTTATGAAACTGTTTTCAACAGGGATGCACTAAAATGAAAATTCTTGGCCGAAGCTGAAACCGAATATAATAAAAAAAATCACCGAACAAGTACATTTACATTGTTTCATTTATTTGGCCTTTTTTTACCATTGCATGAATTAAATAGTCAAAATGTGCTTTTTACTCAGTGTTTTCCACATGATTTGGAGAGACTATGGTGGGTGGGTGCGGTAAAGTAAATTACATGTGTCCATTTACTTTTAATGTACACATGTAAAATGTTTTATACTTTGTGTGTATAATCCAATTAGCCTAAACTTATTTCCATACAGTATAAACATACAAAAATGGACGTTGTCATGTGTATCCTCGCGCTAAGTCCGACCCAATTTGATAAACAACATTGTAGGTGGTTCTCGTATGGCGTAACATACAGACTTCACAGCCTCTCTTCAGGTAGGACGCTCATACTGAAACACTTGTCTTTGTAAAGAGAGAAAATGATGGATAAAGTCGCTAACCTGTCTGTCAGCTCGCACTGGTCCGTTTCACTTACCATAAAGGCTTGAATACGTGTGCACTCCAAATTTAGGTGCGGCTAGCTTAATCGCCTTCTCAGAAACGAGTGACTGATACACTCAAAGTGAGTCAGACCGTTTGTTACCTTTCCTAAAAAGTCAGCCACAGATGGAGTGGATGTGCTAGGAGACAATTCAGCAGAACCGTGTCTGCAAACAGAGATTTTTAGGTCTTTCTAGGAGACTTTACACTTTAAAACGCTTCCACACTGCCGATTAGCAACATAATTGTTCGGTAATATTTATTCGGTCTTTTGACTTATTACGCCAATTAATTTCGGTGGCCGAACATTTGGTGCATCCCTAGTTTTCAAAAGAAATGTTATATCAGCTTCATGTTATCTACAAATCCAGTTAGTCACTGTAGTAATTTTATCCTCTTTCCTCAGCCTCTTTACAGTTTGTGGAGAAACATAAAGTGGAGTTGTTTAAGAGAGTGAGCAACACTGCACCCATTCTGGATGAGCTATTCGACAAAAATGTCCTCCAACCAGAGATTTATGAAAAAATCAGGGCTCTGGCTACCTCTCAGGAGAAGATGAGAGAAATCTACCTATGTTGCCTGAAAGGTGGTGAAGCCTGCAAAAACATCTTATATGAAATCCTTGAGAGAAATGAGCCATATCTAATTGCTGACCTCAAGGAAAAGAAGTAAATGTTGTGGTGAAATCTACGGAAGCACATTGCATTCACCAAAGAAAAAAAAATTGGAAGCCTTATCTCATAATTTCGAGATTCTGATGTCGTAATTATGAGAAAAGATCTCGTAATTAGAGATGACTGGAAAGGTGCCATTTATTACTGAGTTCAGTAAAGTTGGAAATATATTCACAGATTCGAGCTTCCAGGATCAATAACTCGTAAGCAAAACGTGTTAAAAACACAAACGACGCCTCTTTACCATCGTAGTTAAGTAGACAACAAGCTACAAGTACATTTTCACATAAAAGAGTCTTCCTAGGATCGGCACAAATAACATTGGTCTGTACGTGCAGCCAGCTGTGAGACGAGTGCGCAGGGACCGTCTACAAAGTGCAACACCGAAAACACATTCTGCAGAGATATTCAATAACTTCACACTTATACAATATAGTGCCCCCAAAATCACCTTACACATTAATGATATACTGCTGGTTTTACTACAACACTTAGTTTGGGGGGAAAAAAGACTTTTGCATACCTAATATTAGGTAGGTCGATTTTTCTCACAGCTGGCTGCACATAGAAATAAAATAGTTATTTATGCAGCTCCTAGGAAGACTCATTTATGTGACAATGTACTTGTAGCTTGTTGTCTACTTAACTACGATAATAAAGAGGCGTCAGTTTGCTTATGAGTTATTGATCCCGGAAGCTTGAATCTGTAAATATAGGCTGTTTCCAACTTTACCATTATCTAGTAATTACGAGATCCGGATCTCATAATTTCGAGATCTTATCTCGTAATTATGACATCTTTTCTCGTAATTATGAGATAAGGCTTCCAATTTTTTTTTCTCTTCCGTAGAAATTCATTTTCAGATTTCATAACATTTTTAGTCTACCTGAACACAAAATGTTTTTATACATTAACTCTGTGGAAATTCTTTGTGGGGGTTTTCTTTAAAAAAATATATTTCCATGCATGTTAATGTTTAAGCTGCCCCTAATTATTGCCCCCTCTTAAATTACTTGAAATTTGTATGGTATGTGGTGCCTTGCCTGCCCTGATCAGTGAGGCTCATTTACTTGCTTCATTTAAATGAGATGTGATTTCATGTACGGTTTAAAACCAGATTCAGCTAATGTTTATCAGACAATCATGTCAGAAATAATAATTAAGGATCTCCCTAGACATGTAATGTTTTTATCCAACAAATAGCAAATGGATTAAGAGTCTGTTTTTAACCTAATTATTTTATGTAAATTATAACAGATGCTAAAAGATTGTTTTATCACTTTTATTCTGCCCAATAAGATTTAGTTTATATTTGGAAGGTCACTGAAAATGTTTTATATTTTTGAAATTTACATAAATTGAATTAAATCTTCTGATTGCTATGTGTTGTTCTTACACTATGAGTGAAGGGAGTGTCTTAAAAATTGTATAATTATGTGAGAGTTTAGAAATCATGTACTCGTCTTTCTCTCTAGGTTTTCTAAAATGTGCACATTGACCACAATTATTTGTGTCAATAGGGAAATATTCAAGTATAAATTGATGCCTGCGTATCGCAGGATTTTTTCACATGCCTGCAAGAATGTAGTAGTCCTGAATGTTTCCTGCAAATGCTGTTTAAGTAACCAACTACCTTGATTTTAATTATTGTATTTAAAAACAAAAAAAAGTTGGGGGTCATATTGAGGTTGAACAACAAATGGTGAAGAGGGGTGTGAAAAGGGGCTTTGTATTTGGGCATGTCCGATCTTATCCTCTAAAAGTGGTGGTTGAGGTTTGGGAGTGGCTTTGGCAGTCAGTTGTGTTTATATAGCGGGGTATTTTTTTTGACTTGGTACACATCTGGCCCAGAGCGCGGAACGGGGTGACTGAACGATTTTTGGGTGAATCCGCATCGGACAGAGCTATCTTCGTGCAGAACAACAGCGCCATCTTTGCTGCATCACAGTCACGGACACCACAGGTAATCAATTGGGAGTAATGACTCCAAAACAATGTATAATTATAGATCCTGTTGCAATGAGTATGGCTCCTAGAAAGAAGACTCCCCCCAACAACATTGGCCGATTTTCTGGACCAAAAGGCTCTGGCGCCTCAGTTTGAATGGGCGGTGGAAGATTTTAGATTGTCAAGTAAGGATCAGTTCATCTTTATACAAGAGAGCTTGGTGAAATTTTTCAATGTTAAAGCACACCGCACATTAGTTTTTCAGCCAAAGACTGAGAAACAAAGTCTAAAGATTTGAGTGCTTCAAAAAGTGCCTACACCACGCGATGGTGTGGGTCTGCTTGGAGAGCTCTACCGAGTAGAGACAGACCTTGAAGTCTACGATCCAGAATCCTACATCTTTTTTGTAGATCATGCAAGGACGATTCTGTCATTCATAATGCAAGGATGGGGACCCCAGAGCAACAAAAAGGCTACCTGATAATGAATTTCATATGGGTCATGTGTTTTGTTTTTGTACTTTTAGTATTGATTTGTGTGTTTTAATGGTAACCAGAAACCAACATGTTGATGATGTGATGCATTGCTTAACTGAGTCTTTGATTTGTAAAAACATAGATGCTTGTATCGATTTTCTGAAAAGTCTATACTGTATATAAAAGTGTATATATCCTCACTGACGGATATGTTGTGTATGTCCTTGGAAATAAAATACTTGAGCACAGACATTGAAGGGTCAGTGTTTGTAACAAAGATCAGGGAGGTGGTGATACGAAATATATACTATATGACAGACAATGCAGGGGGCTATGGAGGCAAGCAAAAACTTATAGGGCCATAATTGCCAGTACTGGAGTTCAGTGTGCAGATTCAGATATAGAAAACTGGCTCATGAAACAAGATGCCTATTCTCTTCACAAGACAACACCTTTTTTCCTCAACACCAACAGCAGTTGCTTTTATTACACTAATGAACAGTTTAATAGTTCAGTTAACACTGAAAACCAACTATCAATAATACACTTTAACAGCAGAAGCCTTTACGCTAACTTTCACAACATTAAATATTATCTAAATCAGTTCAAACAGCCTTTCAATATAATTGCTATATCTGAAAGTTGGATAAACAGTGACAACAGGGCTCAGACTATGGATATTATTATTATATTCAGAATATGAAATGTTTGAGAAAAGAGAGAACAAGAATGGGGGTGGTGTGGCTTTGTCTGTAGACAAGAAATTTAATCACAAGGTGGTGGAAAAAATGTCTATAGTGGTGGATGATTTACTTGAATGTGTCACAATAGAAGTATGTAGGGGAAAAAAAGAAAAATGTTTTATCTACAGATCACCTGGTTCTAATGTTGATTTATTTCAGGATTGGATGGAGGAAAAATTTACAAAAACAAATCAGAAAGTCATGTTCATCTGTGGGGATTTCAACATTGATTTGATAAATCCAAACAAGCACAATATGAAAATTGATTTTATCAATACAGTGTATAGTCTGGGCTTTTCCCCTCAAATTACCAGACCCGCAGCAGGATTACTTCCCACTGTGCAACATTAATTGATAATATTTTTACAAATGACATAGATAACAACACAGTGAGTGGACTATTAATAAAACATCAGTGACCACCTAGCAGTTTTTATAGTTTACAACAGCAACTACACATCTAAAAAAGACAACAAACCTCTATTCAGATGGGTCAGAACAGAAGAGTCTATGGTTGCATTTAAGATTTGCTTTCACAAGACTGGGAAATAATATATAAGGAAAAAGATATGGATAAATATGGTGAATTCCTAAGAATATTTCAATTATTATATTTAATATATAATATAATATAATTATATATTCTCTATATATAATATATATAGAATTACCAGATAAAAAAATATTGCAGAAAACAAAAATATAGTGATAGACCGTGGATTTCAAAAGGATTACAAAATGCCTGTAAAAAGAAAAATACACTTTATATAGAATTTATTAAACACCGAACTATAGAAACAGAAAATAAATATAAGAAATAAAAATAAGTTAATTAAGCTTATGAGAACTTGTAAGAAAGAATACAATAGTAAACGACAGATTGGACATATTCATAGATAAACACAAACTGCTTTCTGACAACCAGTATGGATTCAGAAAAAAATAGGTCAACATCACTAGCTTTAATTGAACTCATTGAAGAAATTACAAATTTCAATTGATTTGAAAAAAGCATTTCAATTAACAATTAATAATGAAATACTAATCAATAAACTGGAAAGGCTCGGGATCAGGGGGATAGTGCTAAATTGGTTAAGCAGTTATTTGAAAGACAGGAAACAATTTGTGAAGTTGGGAGTGTTACGTCCCAAGGTCTGGGGGTGTCTTGGATGTAACATAAAGGTGTGGCTTCCCACTCTTCCCATTCCCAAACAAGGCCAGAACACAGAAAATACAATTTAGCAGTTTTATTAGCTTCAGAGATGAGCAGTGCCCAAAACAACAACCAAAACAATCTAAGAAAACTAAAACCAAAAAGAGACAGTAAAGAAAAGACGAAGCTCTAAACTAGGCTTCTAATCTCAAAAATAGGAGAAAAAGGCTGCAAACAAAAAGGGCTTCTCGCTCCTGCACACTGCTATACAACAAAGAAATATCTGTATATTACAACCAAAATGGCTAAAGCCAACAAAACAAGGTTTTCAACGACAATTACAAAACTAAGCTACACAGATTAATTTACAAAGTCTCCTCTAATCACAGCAGTTTTCTACTCACAACTAACAGACATAATACACAGTACACAGGCTCAGGTTGGGAATGGCAGAGAGAGAGAGAGAGAGAGAGTGTGGTGTCCGAACAATAATGCTGCGATGATGTGTTGAGAGGAAACCTGCTTGACACTGTTCTTGATCCTAAAAGTTTATTAAATCGAAGAGTTCAGCATCAATTACAAGGTCTGCAGCAGCTTGGAGAGTGACCCACCACTCTGTCTCTCTGTACATCAAACATAGCTTATATAGGATATGTTTAGGTATCTGTTAGGTACCATAGAAGGGTTTAAGTCTGCAAAGTAAAAGGTCAAACCCATAGAAGGGTACAGTACTATTTTAAGGTAACAAAACGGTTCAGTCCCTTCAAGCTACATAACCACCAATCACTGCTCTCCCCGTAGAACACCTCCCCAAAGGTCACTGACCCTCTGTCTTGCTGCTACAGTGCTATTTTGAACTGTTATGAGTCAAATGCATAAGTATTGGATACTAGTGGGGCTTAAGATGGCTGCAGTCATCCAGGTGACCAATCAGGAGACTCCAATCAGCTCTGCAGAACCAATCCAGTGCGCCCACCTGTTCTCCATTACCTGCATACCCACACTCTAAGGGAGGAGAACAGCTGACATTGCAGGGGGAGATAAAAACAAACAAAATATGACCCCAGGGTCATAACAGGAGATTACACATCTGAATGTTTGGACAGTGCGTGTGGTGTCCCCCTGGGGTCAGTGTTGGGACCAAAATTACACATGTAAAGTATCTGATCTACTCAAATTTGTATTATTTGCACAAACATCTTTAGTTCTGGTCAGAATTTACAGCAACTCCTGGACTTAATCACTTCAGAATTCAGAAAAATAAAACAGTGGTTTGACACAAATAAGTTATCATTAAATTTGAGTGAAACTAAATTCATGATATTTGGTATTGTAAATCAATCAATCAATCAAGTTCAGTTACAGATCGAGGTTGTTAATATAGAAAGAGTGTATGAAATGATATTCCTTGGAGTGATTATAGACGACAAGATTTGCTGGAAATCTCACATAAAACATATCCAAACAAAACTGTCTAGAAGTGTTCAGTCCTGGCTAAAGCTAAGCACATTCTAGATTACAGATCAGTCCACATTTTGTATTGTTCACTGGTGTTACCGTGTTTAAATTACTGTGTAGAGGTTTGGGGTAACACATATCAAAATTCATTGCAATCGTTGTTTATACTTAAAAAAAAGAGCAATGAGAAGAATTCATAACACTGGATATTTGGAACACACCAACTCATTATTTTCACAGTCTAAAGCATTAAAACTATTTGATCTAGTTGAATTTCAAACAGCAGTAATTATGTTCAAGGCTAGAAATAATTTATTGCCTGGCAATATACAGAAAAGGTTTTCTGAAAGAGAGGGGGCCTACCATTACTAACCTACTGTAATATTTTTTTCACTTCCATTCACTGAGCCTCCCCTGAAACTGTTTGGAGGCCCGCCTCTCACTTTGAAAACATAGATGCACTAGACGACTGAAGGAAACGGGGTTACTTTCAGCTTCAGGAAGCTGAGCGAGCCAAAGGCAGAAATGTGGCTGGATTTTAAACTTAACTCTGTTTTCAAACGTTAGCAGACTGAAACAAACTACTGACAAGAGGAGAGAGAAAGCGACTGCCGGTAAGTTTTATTTCCACATCCAGCAAGAAGCCTTCCTGTTATTATCAAATAGCAGCCCCGTTCATGGTTTTCTGCAATTATTAACATAAGTGGACAGATTTCAACTGAAGCTAGGCCCCTAAGTTGTTTTAAAAACGGCAATAAGTTATAACGTTTAACGTTATAGGTTCGTTATTACTTTCACTTTTAGCTTTGCTTCCTCTTGAGGCGTAGCAGCTATTAACATTAATATGTGGGGCGCTGTATAGGGGGGAAAAGTTTGGACAATTCCAAAAAAATACATAAAAACTAATATAAAATTATATTTTACTATGCATTATATAAACAATCATTAAGTATATATATTTCAAATATAATAATAAAATGAACAAACTTTTTGTTTTCACTTGTTTTTGGCAATAAAAGATTAAATAAATAAAATATCCACATTGACCTAAAGTAAACATCGATATTGACCAACCACCCCCCTGTATGTGCATGAGTTGGTTTGGTCCTGCCTTAGTGCACTCGATGGTGTTTAGTTGCAGTTAGTAGATGCGGCGAAATACAGTGATCGCAATGTTGCTTAGAAATCCAAAATCTGGTTTTCAAAAAAGGAAAGAGAAAAGAGAGAGTGAAAGACAAAGGAAGGGATGCCAATCAGTAACCCAGTTTTTCACCACGAAAGGTGGGTAGCCTACAGTCTGTGTGGTTTAACCTGCTGGATTAATGTCCATAGTGAAATAAACTAGCTAGCTACAGACTAGTGCTAGCCTACAATTCAGCAATATTTTTCAGGGCAGAAAAACGTTATAGATAGCTATAAAGATATTTATATTAAATCATTGTCCTTTTAGCAGACTTAACAACAGATGAGTCAGCAGCACCCCAGTCTCCCCATAACTGTCCCCCTCCCTGTCCCAGTGAAGAAGGTGAGCAACATTGTGTTAATGACACGCCAGTTAGCGTCATTCCATGGAGTCTGTGGGGATTTCTGTCTCTCTAGCTCTTTTTTCAATAACAAAAAAGAAAATGTGTATATATATATATATATATATATATATATATATACATTTATTTATATATATTCATGCATTGTGGGACCAATTAGATTTTCTTGTCATGGGGCCCAAAATTCCTGGCGGCACCCCTGATGATAAGTTTAATACTAATGATGCATTACTAGCTGACACTTAACTAGCTTGTATGTCCAAAACAGGTTGCTTGCTAAGTATCCAAAGTGCTTTGACACAACATTTCTGCCAGATAAGAAATAAGAACACAACGATGCAGTGAGTGTGAGAGAAAAACAGCCATGCTCGGTTAATTAGCATAATGAGAAAATAACAGTTGTCCTGTCTCTATTTAAGGACAGGGCCCCTGGCCCCAGCTCAGATGGCATCACAACACCATGATTCATGTTAATAGTGTTAGACTATTACTAAATTGTGTTAATGGAAATGTCTAATTTATAGTTCATTATTTTAATAATCAGGTCATTCAGTCTGGTCATCAATCACGTCATTTTAAAAAATCAAGTAGAAATGCCAAACATTCTCTGGTTTAGCACTTTAAGCTTCTCAAATGTAAGAACTTGAACTTTTCTCTTTTGTGTCACTGGAAATTAAATACTATGGGTCTCTATCTATGTGTTTTGTATTCACTTTGTGCTCCAGGATTTAGTTATGGACATTTGTCACAGTTGACATATTTTAGACTACACTGTGTCTTTAGTTCAGATTGAATGAGTTCAAAAGTGTAACGTTAGTTTATTCTACGCACTCTGCTTTGTACCTTTTTGGTGGATTGTGCTTCAAAAGCTCATAATTTGCCATGTACTTATCCTGCAACTTGTTTTTTCATTTCTTAAATTTTTTTCTTTGGCTGAAAATGTCCTTGTTTTCTTGTTGCTCAGATCGTTAAAGAAAGACAACATTCATTTTACCATTTAGGGTTATAAGACAACAGATGTATGCAGAATGTCTTAGAACAATACATTGTTCTGAAGTCTGAATTTGCCATACATCAGCGGCAGCAACTGATGTAAATACAAAGGTAGGTGTGCAGGTATTATGTACACAGTCATCTCTGCTTGTTAACTGAGTCCAGGTTGTCTACAACAAGTCAACTCTAAACACAAGGTCTGAATATAAACTTGTTTCCTAATTTTCCACATAGTTGAACAAAGGAAGTATATTTTGAACAGGTTTATTTATTTCAATGTTTTTATTATTGTAGTACTGCCATCACATTTTAGCTGACCAAAGATATTTTAAAGAAGAGGAACCAGACTGATCTGGTGCAGAGATTGTCAGACATGAGCTCAGGAACCAAAGGTAAGGCAAGAAAAATATATGTTTTATATTTTATTACGTAAAAAAAGTCCATCAGCTGGAGTAAAATACTTTTTTACTTTTCCATGTTGCAAAAACAAATGCATCCAAATCCATTAACACTGTTGGAAAATCATAACGGAGCTATTATGAATATGTCACTGTTACGGAGATTTAAGTTTGACTTTGGGGTTAAATCTTTTGTATTATAAATCTTCATAAAGACTGATGTTAAATTAATTACTTTGAGGTCTTTTTTAATTTCTTTCCCCCTTAGAGAAACACCGTGAGGATGAACAGGGGCCTTCGCTGATCCAGAGAGTGAGTTGCTATGTCACATCATTCTGACTTTACACAATGCAGCTTTTGTTCAGTAGATGAAGACTGAAAATCTTGTTGATCTCGAACATTATAATTGATGGAGATTGAACATTAAAGTAAGTTTGATATTTTCCTCATAGTTTTCTCACAGAATTGAACCGATCAAGCTACATAATGTACACATGGGGTCTTAAGAATGGATGTGTTATATCTACCTGTATATCTACCTCGGTATTCTCCTTGATCAGTTTTTATTACTTTGACTGAGAGAGGAATTCACAATTCTTTAAAAACAGTAAAACAGTGTATTTGATTACTTTTTTATATTAGAAGAAAAGATGCAACACGTACCTTCTTATGGAAATAAACTGTTTTTAAAATAGAACAAAGGGTTGTAACTCTGACGTTACTAAAGACATTTATACACATAGAAGCAGTTTGTAAATCAAAAAAATGTTAATGTGCTTAAGTAGACAAATATCATCAATTGAACACAGACATTGATGAGATGTGAAAATGAAGTGATTTCCAATATATTTACCAGGTGGAAACGATGGCGTCTGTTATAGAGCTGCTTCTGGAAACGCTGGCAGATTTGAGTGACAGGGAGTTTCAGCGATTCAAGGATTTCCTGCTTCAAACAAGCTTCCACAGACACTTCTTAGACATCACACAGAAGTTGCTTGTAATGAGAGACCGGCAGGACACGGTGTTTTTATTGGTGCAGCGCTATGGCGAACAGTCTGTGGAGAAGACAAACAAGGTTTTAAAGAGGGTGAAGAGGACTGATCTGGTGCAGAGGTTATCAGACAGCAGCTCAGGACCCAAAAGTAAGACAGTAAAGACAAAAACATGTTAAAATCATACTTGACACATGTCTCCTAAGTTTATAAGCTATGTTACAAACGTCTTCTCTTCACATTATGAATAATATGGTTTATAATGTAGAGAGAAGAAGACTTATCATCTGGTGTACAAAATAAAATTAATGATTAATGTGAAATATAAAAAATATGTAACTGTTGATAAGGTTTGAGTATATTTCGTATTGACCCCTTGATATTGGAATTCTTTTACAAAGCATTTTTGCCTGATGTCAGTCACTCGTTTTTATGTCCTGTCTCTCTCCTCAGAAAAACCCTCTGTTGATGAACGCCTGTCTGCACTGATCGACAAAGTGAGCAATGCCATACCTGTCTGACCATGCAGAGTGCTGCTCTTATTCAATAAGATGCAGGTTTAAAATCATATCGTGATACCAAAAAAAATCCAAATTTGATGTTTCTCACAGAATTGAAGCTGAGATTAGGTTGAGCTCGATAATCTTTTTTTCAAAGAATTGAACAAAATCCAAAACATGATATTGAAAAAATATCTGCATTGTGCTGCCAACTGTTTCTACAGTTACTTTACTAACAACGTCTGATGTCTGTAAATAAATTAAAATAACATTAATCAGGGAAGGAATAGTAATTATCCTCTGCTCTAAAAAACAGAAAATTTCCAAATGTATCCATAGCTTAGGTGATGTTGTAGAAAAGCACATCTAAAAACAGTCAAACATCTAAAATAATGACACTGATAAGATGCTAAACGGTAAATGTTGATTTTTTTATTTTTTTTACAGTGAAGAAATAACATATTTTCTCTTTAAGTATATAATTTTTTTCTACTTATACTTAATGTTCCAGGTGGCAACGATGACGGCTGTTAAACAGCTGCTTTTGGAAACACTCTCATATTTGAGCTACTGGGAGCTGAAGAAGTTCAAGTGGTTGCTGCGGTTTAGGTTCTTCCCGAGGAGCTTTCCAGACATCTCATGGAAAGTGATGCTCATGACAGACAGGAGAGGCGCAGTGGTGGATATGGTGATGGAGATGTGCGGTCAGCAGTCTGTGGAGGTGACCAAGGAGGTTTTCATGGACATGAACAGGACTGATCTGGTGCAGAGGCTGTCAGAGACCAGCTCAGGGCCTACAGGTAAAATAAAGAAGAAATTGTCACGTTAATTTATAATAATACATACATATGCACAGATTAAGTCAATCGTTTGTGCTTAGTTTGCAAGGCAAATTATTAAGTGCAGCTCACAGTATAAAAAATGCAAAAACCATACAGTAGATGTTATGACAAAAAAATACCAAAGAGTTGAATCAACACCTCTCTAACACAGTCTCAACAAAAGAAGCTTCCACAGTTAGCTGTCCATCGTCCAAAAAAATAAAGCAATGTGTTTCCTACTCTGTAGATTAGTACTTATGTTTTGAAGTGCTTAATTTAAGAAATTCAAGTTACTTATGCATGCAAAAACCAAAAAATGCTAAACTAAATGTGAAAATCATGGAGCCCCCTAAAGGTCAGGGCAGAAGATTTTTTGAGGACTACTTTTGTGTTATCTCGAAATATGTTTTGCGTTCCCTCACAATACTACAATACTGTTCCTTCTGAGCCATACAGTAGCTGTGTTCGATCGGCTGCTCCTAGCACATCGCCCCAATATGGATCAGCTTAATGAATTTTACTTTGAACCCAGCATTTCCTGTGCTGATATTGTACTACTGCTCAATATGCATGTTTATGTACATTATCAGGACCAGGCACCACGGCAGGGGCTGTGATCGCCCCAGAGCAGAGGAAAGATAGAGCCATGCTGGCCCAGCTGGAACTTAAGGCTGCTTCTGGTAAATGTCCAGTCTGGACAAAATGGCACTCATGCTGCCAAACACCAAAAAATCAAAGACTTTTATGCCCACATCTTTACACAGACCTGGCCTGTCAATATCCACTCAGCAGCGTAGAGGGCAAGGCTCCGGTGACATGAGAGTTGGTGAACGCTGTGTTTACACCAATGGTACTTAAACGCAGTCAAAGTGTATGGACACTGTTTCCTAAATGTTAGACTTTATATGTAGAATATATCTCACATTATGTATGTATGAATCTATTGACTTTGGTTCTTTTTTGTAAATGTTATTTTTACAAAGGTCTAGGCTCTAAACATATTTTCATTGAAAATATTCTTCTTTATTGGCCACATATTTCCAGTCTTGTGTTGTATATGGCCTGATAGGAATTTGGCTGATGTTGTCCGCATAATTGTCTGCACATGAGTCTGTTGAATTGTCTTTAGAATGGCTTTTCTTCCCTCACATACCTGCCACTGAAATATTAAAGGCTTTTTATTCTCAAGACTGAGTATTATAGTTAGAACAAGTATGCAAAAATGCTACACACAGCCTATTTATCATTATAATTACAATTTTCATTAAACATGTTGCAGCTGCAGGATCATCAGCTGAAGCATTTGGTACCACAGAGAAAGGTAGGTGCCCTTTAAAAAATTAAAACACTAATAACATGTAAATAACAGTTTCTTCCAAAGGACATTCAGACTGTAAATCTACACACATAATGACTCCGGACCCCATATTTCACATTTTTATTGCATTTTATTAGTGTTTTACATTCATTTTACTGATCTGTGCAATACATGTATTATTGATACAGACCAACTGCCTTTGTTTTATGATGATATTTAGGGTTGCATTCACTGTACAAACTGCCATATTACACATTTTTTGACACAGCCCTTGTACGTGTAGACCTAAAGCTAATTCTGATTCTGTCCATTTTGCAATGAATCCTTTTTCTTAGAATTTATATAGTCTGACAGTGTCTGATTATAAAGCCTGATGATTGATTAATCATTAGTCTTTTTTTCTCTCCTTTTTCCTCAGAAAATCACTCTGCAGATGAACATTGGCCTGCACTGATCCAAGAAGTGAGTGATGTCACATTTGTCTGACGTTAAACTAAAGCTAAAACAATTAATCCAGTAGTTAATTGAACAGAAAATAAATTGCAACTATTTTGATAGGTATTTTTTCTGATGCCAAACATTTTCTGGTTCTAGCTTCTCAGTTGTGGGGATTTTCTTCTTTTCTCTGTTTTGTATCATTGTAAACTGAATGTCTGAAGTTTTTTTGCTGTTGTCTGACGAAACAAGACACTGGAAGACATCATCTTAGACCTGATTGGGATTGGTATTTTTTTACTATTTTCAGACATTTTATTAACCAAACTATAAATCAATTAATTAAGAAAACAATTGGCAGATTAATCAATAACGAAAATAATCACGTACAGCTTTCATTCAGTAGATTCAGGTTCAAAATCATCCTCACCTTAAATATGATAAATTATGAACAAACCAAAATCCTAGTTTTGATAAAAAGTTTTGAAGCTGTACTGGAGCTGCATTCAGTTTGTCCTGTTGTCACATGACAAATGTCTTAAGCAGGTAAAAAAAAAGTGTAATGTTAATAAAGAAAAAAACGTAAACGTACAAGTGATTTGTAAAAAAAACAGGTATATGTGATCAACTGGACAAATATTACCAGCTGTATCAATACCTTGTGTGATATGGGTGATGTACTCTTAACACATCCACATCTACACACAGCTACAACACAGACATTGATGAGATGTGAGCAGAAAAATCATTCCAGCTGATTAACTGCACTTTTGATCCATGAACATTTCCTGTGAATTCACCAGGTGGAAATGATGGCGTCTGTTATAGAACTGCTCCTGGAAACGCTGGCTGTTTTGAGTGACGGGGAGTTTAGGAACATCAAGAAAGTCCTCCTAAAACAATTTCACTTGCGCAGACGTTTCCTAGACATCTCATTGATGCAGCTGGAGACAATAGACATGCAGGTTGCAGTGTTTTTAATGGTGCTGGTCTACGGCCAACAGTCTGTGGAGAAGACAAAGGAGGTTTTAAAGAGGATAGAGAGGACTGATCTGGTGCAGAGGTTGTCAGACGGCAGCTCAGGATCCAAAAGTAAGACAATAAAGACAAATTCATGTTAAAAGTGGTCTTTAACATGTGTCTCATAAGTTTAAGAGCTATGTCTTTTTATATATACACACACACACACTAGAGGAGTTAAAAATACATTTAATATGTAATTTTTTTTATATTTTATATATAAACAGCTTTAAGTGTAATTTTGTGTTTTATAAATATTTGGAAAGCCGTATTGCCTAATAACATTGTTTATTGTCAGATGTTGGATCAATCACTCATTACTTTTACCACTTTTCTCCTCAGAGAAACCTTCTGCACTGATCCAGACAGTAAGCAAAATAAACACTGATGAAACTTCTATTTATCGTACTTTAAACTGTTTTTAAAGCGTTAAACAAAACATGAAACAATGAAAATGGGGGCAAAGGTAATCTTTTGCTTTTACTTTGTGTTTCTCAAAAAAAAGATAACACAAACAGAGTAATCATTTAAAAAAGTAAACATTTTGTAAACAATGCAACAACAATTACCACAGGAACCTATACCTTTGTGATCTCACAAACACCCATGTCTGCACTAACATTGATGAGATGCAGAGACACACATTTCCCATTGAATGTATTGATCATTTCAGGTCGCAACAATAGCAGCTGTTGAACAGCTGCTTTTGGAAACCCTGAATGATTTGAGTAATGAAGAACTCAGGAAATTCAAGGAGTTCCTGCAGTGGATTGTCTCCCAGGACCTCCCATACATCTCATGGACGTTGAGACACACAGACAGAGCAGAAATAGTGGAGTTGATGGTGAAGAACTACGGCCAACAGTCTGTGGAGGTGACCAAGGAGGTTTTCATGGACATGAACAGGACTGATCTGGTGGAGAGGTTGACAAAGCCCAGCTCAGGACTCAAAGGTAAGACAAAGAAGACCAAAAAATGTCACATTGCATTATCACGTATCCCATAAATGTCTAATAAATACATTTTCTAATTTCTGATTTAAAAAAAGTGAGTCTGCTTGAGTGAATGATGAGTATCATCACCAATGTGAATATAAAAACGGATCAGTAAATCATCAATGAATTTAATAAACACACGTCACACTCGCAAGAAAATCTGAAAGTCATGGGTTTATTGAGTTTATTTAGTTTTTTATTTGTTACAGGACTAGATTGTAAATGTGTCTATGATATCATTTTGTAGTGAATTTGTTTTATTTATTTTTAAAGTTACTGAGCCTTATTACTCTGTGTTAAATCAGATTATAATGCTTATAATGAATTTCTTTTCTCCTCAGAGAAACACTCTGTGGATGAACATCAACCTGCACCATTCGAGAGAGTGAGTCTGACTTTACACATCACACCTTTCATTCAATAGATTCAAGTTGAAAACCATCCTCATCTTGAACATCATAAATGATGACACAAACCAAAACAAATGTTTTAAATTGGATGGATCTCACAGCGTTAAAGCTGGGGTTATATTTTTTGTTGAAATTCTCATTACAGCTTGACAGCAATCAAATAATTAAATGCTCTGACAATAAATAATAAAATATTCTGTTTCTGTCACAGGAATGTAATAAATGTATTTGCTTAACGTATTCTTTGAATTTTTCAGGCAGCTGTTAAACAGATTCTTTTGGAAACCCTGGAGTATTTGAGTCTTATGGAGCTCAAGAAATTCATACGGTTGCTGCAGTTTACGTACTTCCAGAAAAGCCTCCCACAAATCCCAAGGAGCAAAGTGGACGGGGTAAACAGTGCGCATGTACTAATGAATCTGATGGTGCAGACCTGTGGCCAGCAGTCTGTGGAGGTGACCAAGGAGGTTTTCATGGACATGAACAGGACTGATCTGGTGGAGAGGTTGTCAGAGACCAGCTCAGGACCCAAAGGTTAGAGACAGAAGACAAAACTGCAACTTTATGTGTCTCATAAATAGATTTGATAATTAATAGAAACAAAATGATTCAACACCTCACTGACACACTGAATATTTTAATTTGCCAACAGTGTAAATTATATACTTTGACACATTTTGAACAAGAATCTTTCAACAATTGTGTTAATGTTAGTGTTACTTAATAGGTGTTGATGATATGGTGTCCAACCTCTCTCACTCTGATTGATTTTTATGATGTCAGAAGCGAGCAGATTTTAGTGTTATTTTGCAATTAATGCTGTTTGCAATTTTATGATTTTGAATCGGTCATTTTCTGTTTTTCTTTCTTGTCAGAGAAACATCTGTCTAAACAGTTCCAGAAAGTGAGTAATGTTACACATTACACACGTAACACAACACAACTATCATTTAATAGGGACAGGTTTAAAATTATCCTCATAGTGATAGTAAAGACCACCTCTTTACTAAGGTTTTTAAACCAGAAACATCACCGAATGATTAAATGAATCATACAATTGTCTCATTAATCAGAAACTTATGTTGATGCAAATAAATGAATGTTTTATCACTACAGTGAAGGTATCACATAAATGCCTCTCTGATCACTTTGAATCCATCAGAAAGTGAACATGACATCACTTCAGAGGAAGCTTTTCGAAACACTGGAAGATTTAAGTTTTGGGGAGCTCCAGCAATTCAAGTGTCTCCTGCAGCACAAACACGTGAACGAAGGCCTCCCAAGAATCCCAAGACACCAGATAGAGATGGCAGACAGATTTGAAATAGTGGAGCTGATGGTGGAGATCTACGGCCAACAGTCTGTGGAGGTGACCAGGGAGATTTTAAAGAAGATGAGCAGTACTGATATGATATGGTATGATATGAAGTGGTCGAACCGAGGCTCAAGACTCAAAGTTGTAATATATAAAGGTGAATAAATACATTTTATAATTTATAAAAATTATAATATAAAAGTGCATGCTTTGAATATAATGAGTTTAGTATTTGTTTCTGGGCTTTTGTATTTGAATACATTAAATTGTGAAGGTGTTAATGATCATTTTGCAGTTAATTTGTTTTATTTATTTTTATAGTTACTGAGCCATTTAAAAAGTTGATTGTACTCTGTCCACTGAATCAGTTTTTATTTCTTTTCTCTTTAGAGAATTGCTCTGTGGATGACCATGAACCGGCACTGAGAGTGAGTCTAAATTTACACATTACAGCTTTCATTGAAAACATTTACTTAATGCCCTCTGATCACTCTGAATTCATCAGGAAATGGTCATGAAGCTTTTGGAAACACTGGAAGATTTAAGTGACGGGGATCTCGTGAAATTCAAGCATGTCCTGCAGTACACTAACATCAAGGAAGGCCTCCCAAGAATCCCAAGACACCAGATAGAGATGGCAGACAGATTTGAAATAGTGGAGCTGATGGTGGAGATCTACGGCCAACAGTCAGTGGAGGTGACCAGGGAGGTTTTAAAGAAGATGAGCAGGACTGATCTGGTGCACAAGTTGTCAGACATCAGCTCAGGATCTAAAGGTAAGTTGTGAGAAAAAAACAGTATTATTTGAATATAAAAAATTTGGTATACAGAGTGTGGTCTGTATTATTTTACTTAAATTTTTTTTTTTCCTAATTCAGAATACATGTGGACAGCCAGGCAGCCAATTGAACAGAAGGTTTTAAAGAAGATGAACATGACTGATCTGGTGCAGAAGTTGTCAGACATCAGCTCAGGATCTAAAGGTAAGTTGTGAGAAAAAAAACAGTATTATTTGAATATCAAAAATTTGGTATACAGAGTGTGGTCTGTATTATTTTACTTAAATTTTTTGTTTTCATAATTCAAAATATACGTGGACAGCCAGGCAGCCATTTTATTTGTTTTAAATATTTTATTGTTATATTATCTAGAACTGACAATGCCTCTGTTTGTTGGTCATGTGCCACTTTGGTTCGGACTGAATTAACAACAACTGTTGCCATGGCATTTTGTGCAGAAAACAATGGATCATACTGTCTTTAATGATCCCTGGACTTTTCCTAGAGTGCCACCAGCAAGTTGGATGGATTACCATGACATCTTATACATACATTTGTGGTGCTTAGAGGATTAAACCATAATCACTTTGGTGATTGGCTGACTTTTCATCTGGCACAACCATCAGGTCAACCATGTTTTAATGCAAATACCTGCAAAACTACCATTTCCATCAGGCTCAGCTGTTGTTTGTGATTTGTGCCAATTAACTAATGATAAAACACTAAACTAAGATGACAGCCTCACAGAGCCACTAGCATGACTGTAGACTGTCTTGTAACACAGTCCACAGCAATAGAATAACTAGACTCTCATGAAAGTAAAGTATGAAAGTAACTTAATTAAACTGAATGTCATCCAATTAAATTAATTTCATTGTAACTAATGTATGTGCTGACATCTAATATCAAATCTAAACAAAATGATACCTCAGACATAAGAACATTTAAAAATGGCATTTTGAGAATGCAGTCTCATTATTATGAAATGTAGGCCTTACACGTTTTGGTGTAAAGATTGCTTCTCAAATTCTTGAAATCCACAATTTAAAAAGTCCAAATCTTTACCCTTAAAGTTTTAAAGCTCCCAAACTACAAACACACAAACAAAACAAAAATCCCTCACTTACTAGCAGTGGTGTCTGCAGCATTTTTATTTGCTAAGATTTCACAATATCGTTCTCTGAGATTTCTTCATCAAATACAATAGGAGTGAAATGAATTTCATTTGTAGCACTCACAGCAACAACGGTACTCATCAGATGCAGAATAGGAGGCAGGACTTAATGTAAAGCCGGTGTCCGTCAAGGGACAGTTGAATTATTCACCAACTCTTTTGATAATTGATTAATCGGTTTGATTCTTTTTTTTTTTAAGAAAAAAAGTAAAAATTTTCTTCTTCCAGTTTCTTAAATGTGAATATTTTCTATTTTTTTTTACTCTATGTCAGTAAACTGAATATATTTGGGTTGTGGACAAAACAAGGCATTTGAGGACATCATCTTGGGCTTTGGCAAACACTCACTGACAATTTATAGACCAAACAACAAATAGATTAATCCAGAAAAAAATTGACAGGTTAAACAACGTAAACCAGAAATTCTTTTACGAAAAACAAACCTAAAGTTATATATATATTTTTTAAATCTCAATATATTGCCTTGCTTACAGTATTGCGATATATTGAATTGTAACCCCTGTATCGTGATATGAATCGCATTGCCATATTCTTGCCAATACACAGTGCGTGTTGTGTTCACATTTGTTCTAACCAGATTATTGTTATTATCATAATAATAATAGTTTTATTTTTTATTATAATAAATCCCATTTATGCCATAAAAAGTGCTCCGATAGTGGTGAAAAGACTGTATATCAAAAACGCTCCAGTCCCTAACATTTACTGAAAACTCACAATATTACCTGCGCCTAAAAGTAAAAGGTGGGGCAGTACATGACCAGTCTGTATACTATATGAAACAAATGTAACCTAAAGTTATAATAAAAATATTCATATTACACATAACCTGAATAACAATACTCATAATATTTGGCCTAACTAAACAATTTATTTTAACGGCTGCGACAGACTGTTTAGACTTACTGTCATATATTATAATGTTAAAACACTACCTACTGTTAAATATTGCTCTCATATTAGAGCAGAGCTAAGTAACCCATAGTGGTATACGAGCAAAACATATGGAAAGTTACAATATGATTTTATATGTCAACATAACATCATATTTGTTTTTAATCCAATGTGTTTTTACAAGGGCCTTCAAGGAGTTTGGAGCTTGAGGCTTGTGGAACCATTATGGTAATTCATTAATTTATTCAGTGTATTTGTCATTTATTTGTTCATTTGTGATGTTGCTGAAAGAAACTTATTTATTTAAAATGATTGTCCTCTGCAGCAGGACTCCAGTGACTGGACTAAACTAATACCTGAAGTGAACAGTAAAGGTGCAGAAGAGGCTCCAACTTACAGGTAAAAATAACCAAAATAACATCCGAAATACTGCGTCACAGCAACCTGCAACTAGAGGAAACAGTTACGCTCTTTTCTAGGGATTTTTTTTCTTTACAGAAGGACAACCTAAATCTTTCTCTGTGCAATCCCTATTTATACCAATGCAATCTGACAATTATGGTGGCAATACATGTTGCACCAAATAAACACAAGACACATACTCCCAAAATGTACAGTACATTTTTCTTGATGCACCCTTAATACAATAATTAATACAAACTCACTAGTTTTGTTCTTCACTTCTTAGCCTACAGTCTGAAGCAGGAAACCACTTTGAATGCAGTGTCTCTGGCTTGCGCTGGGCCTGTAAGG
>NC_060152.1:8479284-8480341 GCF_021292245.1 Micropterus dolomieu
AACTTTCTTATATTTCCATGAATTTAACAGACTTATCTTTATTATCATTTCTGCAGGTAGAGGATTTCATTTTAATCTGACCAATCTTTCACACAAAAGTTCACACTGAGGCTACATTATATTTAGTGATTTTACAGAGATCAGCTCTTCATACAAAGAACATTTTCATAATAAAACAGCAACAATGCTCGGCTTGCTGTTCTCTCCGTGTAGACCATCGTGTTCCTGTATCGGGACAGCTGAGCGCTTGTCCTGGTCTGATCTGAGGTCATTATCATTGTTACCACATCGACACTTTCCACAGGCTAAAAGTTAATACTAGTTTAACTTAATTAAAGGACAGGACTGTCTGCCCAGCCTGCTGTTGTGTCTGTGTCCTCTTGCAGTCCAAAGACATTCAGCCTGTATGACTGATCATGAAACCTTATAGCTTTTCCTCCCGTTCATGAAGAGGGCAGTCGCACCTGAACTGGAGTCCCAGGTGACGCAGAGGTGGGTCTGCAGGGCGCCGAGCTCTGGGACTTGGAAGAAAACAGCATCTCCAGCCAGGTAGAGGGACAATCTAAACACACACACATATATAATTAATGTGTATGCATCTTTCAAAACGGTTTCAATGAGTTAAACTAAGCAACATAAATATACACTCACCTAAGGATTATTAGAAACACCTGTTCAATTTCTCATTAATGCAATTATCTAATCAACCAATCACATGGCAGTTGCTTCAATGCATTTAGGGGTGTGGTCCTGGTCAAGACAATCTCCTGAACTCCAAACTGAATGTCAGAATGGGAAAGAAAGGTGATTTAAGCAATTTTGAGCGTGGCATGGTTGTTGGTGCCAGACGGGCCGAGTATTTCACAATCTGCTCAGTTACTGGGATTTTCACGCACAACCATTTCTAGGGTTTACAAAGAATGGTGTGAAAAGGGAAAAACATCCAGTATGCAGCAGTCCTGTGGGCGAAAATGCCTTGTTGATGCTAGAGGTCAGAGGAGAATGGGCCGACTGATTCAAGCTGATAGAAGAGCAACTTTGACTGAAATAACCGCTC
>NC_060152.1:8480441-8487639 GCF_021292245.1 Micropterus dolomieu
CAACATGGAAAGCGATTGCAAACATCCAGTGTAGTCCCGACAATACGTTTGAATCAGCGCAACAACAACTTTCTGTTGACACAATATTGCGGCGTATTCCACTAAAACAAACAGACCAGACCCACCAAAACAACTAAAACGCCACAGCAGGCTGAAACATGAGGATTTACACTGAAGACGCGTCACGCTGAACCATCGTACATATTGAGTCTCTTTATTACGCTATTTCACATACATAGAAAACCAATCACTTACTTTGAGTGATGCATGTTGCAAGTAGTGCAAAAGGTACCTCAGAGACATCAGTGAAAGATGTTGACGACGATGGTAACGGTCAACAGAAAGTTCTTCCCCATGCTCACCCTGCAGCCATGATCAACCCAAGCTTCCTCACAGGTGAACACACACACACATTAATACAGACACCACGCCCCCGGTCACACCCACAGTAACTGATGACGTGACGATGCGCGTGCATGTACACTACAGTGCAAAGAAAAGAGAGGAAACCCAATAAAAACCCAAACAAACCCAGTGTATGGCTCCTACATCCTCCCTCAGGACAGACCATAGCCACTGTATATGTCCATATCGTGGCCTGTCAGATCTGCATCACAAACATAGCCTACATTTGCACCTGAAATTCAGAAATCCAACGCAGTACACTCTCCTGCAAACTAACCTCTGGGATGTCAGATTGTTTTTGAAACCTAAGGAAGTCTTCAGCCCCAACTGAAATTATTTAATCACACAGCTCCCTCTACAGCTCAAAAGGCTTTATACAATTTTTTCCATATGCAGCAGTTCTCCCTAGTCACAAACACTTGTAAAGAGACTTAAAATATGAGCTTTCAGCCAGCCTCCTTCCATCTGGCTGGATACAGATCTTTATGTGCAAAGTGCTTTCATGCCTCTCCTCACATTCATATCTCATATTTATTAAATTTCAGAGAACCCTTAAATTCATTCTTCACCCAAAAATGGGCGAGGAAATGCATGATTGCATCATTTGAGGAGATAACCCCCCATAACATGTTAAAATACTTGGGCTTTCAATGCCATACAATCATGAATAAGCAAGGACTTGACCCCCTTACAGACAGATATATGTGAAGCTCAATGTGCACATTTTAAAAAGCCTGGGCGGAAAGACAAGCACACACGATTTCTAAACTCTATTACATAATTATACTATTTTTAAGACACTCCCTTCACTCAAAATGTAAGAACAACACATAGCAATCCGAAGATTTTATTAAATTTATGTAAATCTTTTCAGTGATCCTCCAAAAATAAACATTTTCTTATTGGGCAGAATAAAAGTGATAAAACAATCTTTTAGCATATTTGGCATGAGTATCATTTGGATAATTCTGTATTAATTTACATAAAATAATTAGGTTAAAATGAGACTCAATCCATTTGTTTTTGTCTTGTGAAATCCTTTGTTCATTTCTTTCTGACATTATTGTCTGATAAACATTAGCTGAATCTGGTTTTAAACCGTATATGAAATCTGATCTCATCAAAATGAAGCAATGAAATGAGCCTCACTGATCAGGGCAGCAAAGGCAACACACACACCATACAAATTCAACTAATTTAAAAGAGAAATTATGGGCAGCTAACAGCTCTGACTAAGCATCAACATGCAGTGAAAAGAGCATTTTTTTTAAAGAAAACCCCCACAAAGACATGGCACTAACATTATTATTTCCCCATTGTTATTGTATAAAAAATATTTTGCGTTCAGGTAGAGTGTACATTTGGTCTAAAACGGATTTTTACCACAACACATTCACTTCTTTTGCTTGAGGTCAGCAATAAGATATGGCTCATTTCTCTCAAGGATTTCATAGAAAATGTCTTTGCAGGCTCCACCAGCTTTCAGGCAACCAGAGTAGAGCTCCCTCATCTTGTCCTGAGAGGTAGCCAGAGCCCTGATTCTACCATAACTCTCTTGTAGAAGGACCTTTTCGAAGAGGAGCTCATCCAGAATGGGTGAAATGCTGCTCACTCTCTTGATCAGCGCCATTTGATGTTTATCCACAAAGTGCTCCTCTGAGGAAAGAGGAGAAAATGACTACAGTGACTGACAGGATTTGAAGATAACATGAAGCCAAATTGACACATTTCTTTTCTGTATAACTTCTACTCTCTATATTTGTGTAGCTATACAAGTGTAGCTGAATTCAATTCAGACAATTCATGCCTTGGATGGTTCTGAGAAAAGGACTTAAGACTCTGTAAAAGTGATTCTATAGTTCAGTTGTATTATGTAACAGTGCACAGAGATGAGTGGTATCGATCTTCTCATCTAACTCTAGGTGAGAATGCAAAAGGGTATTTTTCTCCAAAATGTCAAGCTATTCATTTAAATTCTATACACGATGCAGCACTTTTCAGCAGCCAGTGTTTATTTTATTACTCTTGAGCTCGTGCTCTATTTAGAACAGGTTAGGCCATGTAGTAAATTAGGTAGTAGGTAGACATTGCGTAATAATGAATTGGCCTTAGACTATTGTTAATGCATAGTACTGTTTTTCCATACACACGGTAAACACAAATTCTGTCTTTCATGGTAAAAATAGAATAATATAGTTAATACAGGGTCACACTTTGTCTCTTAAATGCTTTTGCTGCACTTAATTTGTCCTAAACTTCATCTGTTAAAACTTATTTTGTTTAGTGTCCTCATTGTTTGCCAGTTTAAGAAAACATTGGCAATATTCTATTTTTTATTGTCAACAAGTCAAAATTAAAAGACCAAAATAACCCCAGTATGTTTCTCTCAATACTTCTACAGCCTGTCTCAGGCACTCAGCCCTAAGCTGCCAGAAAAACATCAACATCTGATAATGTTTTCTCCTTTTATTTCCTTAGTTTTATTTTGAATTATTTGGTGATACTAAATTTGATACAATATTTTGCTCTGGTGGAAAAAAAGTGAATTCTATTCTAGTCTAAACTTCTTTCATTCTTTCCTTCAGTCCTACTAAATTCAAATCTCAGCTTAACATTTACATTGTAATACCAGAAATATTGTATAACAGCTCCAAGAGTACAGTCCAAGGTTTGTTCACTTTGGAGAAAGATAAAGCTTAAAGTAAAATTCAAAAACAATGCAACAATTTATTTTAGAACGGTTAATCTGTAATGTGTGGTGTAAAAAAAAACTAGGAAAATAACTCACCGTCACTGGGACCAGGTGTTGAAGACTGTGCACCCATCTCTTCAACTGCAAAAAAGGAAGACATTGTTAGATTCTGATAAAAAAGATATATGATGGAATTATAATTTGAGATATAGGACTTAATGTTGTATACATGGAATTACATTTCAACAGAGAGTAGAGGTAATGTCACTCGCTCAACTGGGACAAATTAATGTAAAAGTCAGTGACATACCATTATGAATCCCAACAGGGATTATGGGCAAGACGTACTGTGACTGGGCATAAGATGATTTATGCTTTATGTGCGTTCAGCTGGTTACCATGGCAATGTAGTGAACCACCGTAGTAATACTAAAAACCTGAAGTTACTTCACTAATGTCAATCCTGCTTTGTAGAACATGCCCCTGGCCAAGATAGCAGCTTAAGATGCAGACAAATCAATACAAACTGAAGCAACAGAGAACAACACTAAAGAAAATAATATCAATAAAAATAATGTCAACAATGCAACTAACCTTGAAATAGGTTGGTGTTATTTTTGAACAAATCTACCATTGGGTTTCTACGCTGCCTGCCAAAACTTTGGTTCACCTTTTTGCTAAGATAAGAAAATAAATTTATGAAATCTACAAACAAAATGGAAATATAGGTGTAACTTGTTTCTGAAGCAATCTTGTAACTCTAAAATCCAAAGTAAATTTTTCTAAACTGAAATGATTTGAAATGTCTTACCCTGTATATGATCTGTGCTTTGGTATTCATCTGGGGAAAAAAGAACAGAGGTAAAGAAAATATGAATATGTTGCTGATTTGCTGTACAGTGTAGATAAATTCTTGTGGTATTATTTTAAAATAACCTTTTCGAATTTCATGGGTCCACACTGGTTGACGCTCATCTTTTTGTGCAAGGTTGAGGGTGAAGTTTCTGTCTGGATTTTCTATGTACACTTCGAAGAAATTTGGGTCTCTGCTTTCATATCTGAGCTTTAAGTCCTGTAAAACAAAATAAAATAAAAAAGGTAAACAGACTTTGAGTTAGAGAGCACTTGAATTTCTTTTTCACTTACATCAACACTTACATCAAAGACATCTAGAGACAGGGACAAAAAAAACATGAATATGTCACAGGGGTGAGGCAGAATGGCAACAGGGGGAAGGGCCCAAACACAGGCAGTTTAGGCAGAAAGGTACAGTTTAAAAAATGGATGGGCAAAAGGTACTTGGAAGGTACACAATAGGCTCCTGGTGAGGGTCGCAAGTCCAAAAAACAAGTAACTGAGAAGAATCCATAGACAAACCAGAATGAGGTAGTGAAAAGTTCCAGTCAGACAGGTACAAATTCTAGTTCACGTGATAACATGTAACAGCGGCTTGAAAGCTAAACATGAGCAACAAATCAACATAGACAAACTGGCAACTGACTGGAGAAAAGGGGCTAGTACATGTATGCTGCGCTGATGAGAAAAGTGATAACAAGTGAGTGAGTTTTATTTATTTATTTTATTTTTAATATATTTTTATTTTTTTAACACACACACACACGTTTTAATTACATTACGCTTTAATTACTTGTTTAATGAAATGTATGGGGTTGATTGTTCTTATGTAGTTTGTATGATGCTTTGGCAATATTGTTGTTACAGATTCATGCCAATAAAGCTAAATTTGAATTTGAATTTGAATTTGTGAGTAGCTGGGTCAGGTGACCAGCACTGGACAGAGAGTCTGAGTGCATCTAGTGGATAGCTCAAGGACGGCAGGTCTACATGCAGGAGTACATGGCCTGGGAGAAGTGAGCAGGGGCTAGAGAAAGGCCAGGCATAACAAACAAAAAACTAGACAGTCCTCATGACAAATTGGCCTGCTGTATCTTCAAATGTTTGGCTCAAATGGATGATCACATAGAGCCAGGAAGGTTAAGTAGATTTTATAGCCTGCAGACAGATCAGACAAGATAATAAATAGTGGTAATTTTATTTAGAGATACTGATTTAATAACTACAGAGATTATATTGTAAAGACTTATTTTCTCTCTCCAAAAATTGAATAATGAAGGTCATGAAATAATAGCCCTAAAAAATGTAAAGTCAAATATTTAAAGTCAAAATTTTATACACTATGCCTTTTTTGCTATTTTTGTGCTGTTCACATTAATTTGTTCAGCATTTTTAAACATGCTATATAAAATTATTGATGTGAAACTAACTGTATTTATAGTGATAACGTCAGTGTTCCAATACTGGTTTGTTTCTTGGTGTTTAAGAACCTCAAGTACCAGACATTTTGAGATTCATCTAATTCAAACACACATGGGAAAATGAAGCTACACATTACAAAAACACTGCAGTTCCTATATTGTTATCATTTCAGATTTTTAAAAACATTCATAAAAATAATTTCTCAAATATACACGGAAATTATCCTTAAAGTTGGAAAGGGTGTTGATCTCTGAGATTTCATCACTACAGTAGCTGGAGAAAGTAACAAGCCTATAGTGCCACACAGCTTGTGGGTAGGTGGAGGGAGGTTTATACAAGACTTCAAGCCTTCCACAAATATTTTAGAAAAATAGGATGCCTTTAACTGGACTGGAGTGGCCTAAGACTCTTGTGTTTGAAAAAACATTTAGGTAAAGTTAGATTATTTTATCATGTTTTCTTGTTTAAAACATGAAGACCAGAGCAATTGCAGTTTGATCATACTCATCCTCTAGTATCTTTCTAATGTCTGAACCACAGTTCATTCTATAAATTTAACAGCAGTTCAAACCGTACTTTAGGAGAAATCTTTGCACCATTCAAATCCGCTGTTAAGATGAAATGATCACGCATTTTCAGGGACTTCTCTGGATGTGGCTTTCTGATTACTTTGTATCCATAAGATAATTGCATCTTGTCCATTGCCTGTAGAAAAAAACATAAAAACATGGTTACAGTAGCTTTCATTGTTTTCTGTGTTGTGTATTTATTAATGTATTTATGGTCCCATTCTGTATCTTATTCTGATTGGTATTGGTAAACGTAAGATATTCAGTAACCTCTTGTAGACCAGGATCACGTGGGATCAGATAAACATGCAGTGTCAGGAATGCTGTGTTGGTCTGATATATTAACACCTTACAGTTTATTTTCACTGGAATGCCAACTTTCATCAAGACTGCTCTTGGTGAAAAAACTGGTTCAGACAGCTTGACATGGGATGACGTGACCTCAGACACTTTTTCCACAACATCTCCACAGTCATCTATGTGTAGGACTGCAAACTTGTCAGATATTTTAGGGACATCATCTGCACAAAATACAAGAACACACAATTAGTCAGGAGGAAGGAATTGTGTCAGTTTTTTGTGCACTTTACAAAGAATTTTGTACATTTCTTCATGTCCACTTACCAATGCAGATCCAGTGTGGCAGGTACACATCATCAAACCTTCCAGCAATGACTGTGATGTCCATTAGGGGACCTGCAGGTATGTATTTGATGCTTTCCATCCTCTCCATTGGTTCCTCCCAAGAGCAAAACTGGTACCTAAAGCTGACCTTTTCCTTACAGGCCCAGCGCAAGCCAGAGACACTGCATTCAAAGTGGTTTCCTGCTTCAGACTGTAGGCTAAGAAGTGAAGAACAAAACTAGTGAGTTTGTATTAATTATTGTATTAAGGGTGCATCAAGAAAAATGTACTGTACATTTTGGGAGTATGTGTCTTGTGTTTATTTGGTGCAACATGTATTGCCACCATAATTGTCAGATTGCATTGGTATAAATAGGGATTGCACAGAGAAAGATTTAGGTTGTCCTTCTGTAAAGAAAAAAAATCCCTAGAAAAGAGCGTAACTGTTTCCTCTAGTTGCAGGTTGCTGTGACGCAGTATTTCGGATGTTATTTTGGTTATTTTTACCTGTAAGTTGGAGCCTCTTCTGCACCTTTACTGTTCACTTCAGGTATTAGTTTAGTCCAGTCACTGGAGTCCTGCTGCAGAGGACAATCATTTTAAATAAATAAGTTTCTTTCAGCAACATCAC
>NC_060152.1:8487688-8521464 GCF_021292245.1 Micropterus dolomieu
ATTTTAGGGACATCATCTGCACAAAATACAAGAACACACAATTAGTCAGGAGGAAGGAATTGTGTCAGTTTTTTGTGCACTTTACAAAGAATTTTGTACATTTCTTCATGTCCACTTACCAATGCAGATCCAGTGTGGCAGGTACACATCATCAAACCTTCCAGCAATGACTGTGATGTCCATTAGGGGACCTGCAGGTATGTATTTGATGCTTTCCATCCTCTCCATTGGTTCGTCCCAAGAGCAAAACTGGTACCTAAAGCTGACCTTTTCCTTACAGGCCCAGCGCAAGCCAGAGACACTGCATTCAAAGTGGTTTCCTGCTTCAGACTGTAGGCTAAGAAGTGAAGAACAAAACTAGTGAGTTTGTGTATATGTACAAAAATACTGTATTAGGGGCACAACGGAATAAATATATTTTTCCAAGAAATAAGGGTAACTGTTTCCTCTAGTTCCAGTTTGCTGTGTTGAGTTTTTTGGATATTTTGGTTAGTTTTACCTGTAAGTTGGAGTCTCATCTGCACCTGTACTGTTCATTTTAGGGTCAAGTTTAGTCCAGTCACTGGAGTCCAGCTGCAGAGGACAATCATTTAAAATAGAAAAGTCTCTTTTTGCGTCATCCTAATTGAATAAGTAAATAACAAATAACTGAACTGAATAAATTAATGAATTTAAGTGATTACCACAGTGCTTCCACAAGCCTCAAGCTCCAAGCTTCTTGAAGGCCCTTGTGAAGACACGTTGGATTTTTTTAAAATTATGTTATGACATGAAAATTATTCCAAGTAAAAACAAGCATTCAACAATCAGCAGGCATATGTAAATGTGTAGGCATGTGTATATGTGGGTGTGCATGTATGTGTGTGTAACAACAGAAGTTTGGAGTGAGGGAAGTGGCGAACATGACCACGTCGGTGGTTCATCAGCCGCTGATTCAAAATGGTGGATCGATCCGTGAAGCTTAAGAAAGGGGTTGAGACACCCAAATGGCGTGGAGCACAGTTTGAGTTAGACTACAGCTGTGGATTACAGATATGTGTGTATTCCGATGTTTGTGTAGTGTGTGAGTGTGTAAATGTGGAGGTCAGTATAGAAAAGGAGAGAAAAAAAATGGAAAAGGGGCGCATAAAGAAAGGGCTATAAGATCCTGGTTACCATGGTTACGTACAATGTAACACACTATCACACAGCACATGCAGTGAAATCGCATTCAATCAGCAGGTACAGGCATAATCTTGAAAGGGTGTTGCTTTTGTCTCCACAGATGCAAAAACACAAATCCTAACTACTGAGGTGAAACACAATAACTACCACTTTATCGCACGGGAACCAGCGGTGACCTTTCATTCGACAGTCGTGTTCTTGGACTTCAGTCACAGCTATTGGCCTCACCCACAATGTCAGGAATAAACCTAACTAACAGAGGCAACGAGAATTAGCCAATCAGAGGCAGAGTTGTCCATAGAGCCACGAGCACGCTAAACCACTGATAGAGTGACTGATGTCATTAGTCAGCATATAGGATATATGCTTCTAGATAAAATAACATTTAAAACAAACACACACATTCAGATTGGTGCCTGACTGTCCATATGTAAGAGTAACATTAAAGAAAAATAATAAAGACCACACTCTGTATACCAAATTTTTGATATTCAAATAATAATAATGTAGTTTTTTTCACAACTTACCTTTAGATCCTGAGCTGATGTCTGACAACTTCTGCGCCAGATCAGTCCTGCTCATCTTCTTTAAAACCTCCCTGGTCACCTCCACTGACTGTTGGCCGTAGATCTCCACCATCAGCTCCACTGTTTCAACTCTGTCTGCCATCTCCATTCTGTGTCTTGGGATTCTTGGGAGGCCTTCCTTGATGTTAGTGTACTGCAGGACACGATTGAATTTCTTGAGATCCCTGTCACTTAAATATTCCAGTGTTTCCAAAAGCTTTTCCTGAAGTGATGTCATGGTTACTTCCTGATGGATTAGGAGTGATCAGAGGGCATTAAGTAAATGTTTTAACCCTGCATCTATTGAATGAAAGCTGTGATGTGTCAGACTCACTCTCTTGAACAGTGCAGGTTGATGTTCATCCTCTGAGGATAAAAGAAATAAAAACTGAATCAGAGGTTTATTTTTGTTGCCAGCCAACGGAGGAGTTACCTGTTCACTTCGCACTGCCTGTGGATCGCCTTTTTCTGTCTGGAAAACTCACCAACGCTGCCTGCCTCGCCTCTGCTCAGAAGTACTTTTTGTTGCTTAATAAAACTATGTGAACTTTCCTCTGCTTCTGGTCGTGTTTGTGTCCGCACTTGGGTTCAGCCTTAAGCGAAACGCAACAATTTTCTTATTACACGTAATATAATAGAGTATAATCGACTTTTCAAAGGCTCAGTTACTACAAAAAGAAATAAAATGAAACAAATTCACTGCAAAATGATTATTAACACCATCACAATTTAAAGCATTCAAATCCAACAGCCCAGAAACTAAATTACTAAACTTATTAAACTTCTATCATTCAGTTTATGTTGTGTAAGAGTTGTTGATTTAATTCATCATTTCATATATATAATCTATTGATCCCTGCCCCGTGTTTTACATTTCTTATCGGTGATGATGACAGAGTTAGCACTTAAAGCAGATTTACTTTTATTTATTATGAATTAAAATTGTATGAGTGTATTATGTAATATGACAGTTGTCTTTATTGTCTTACCTTTGAGTCTTGACCACTTGGGGTTGGACCACTTCATCATCATTTCATCCATGGCCATCATTGTTAAAAACTCCCTGGTCACCTCCACAGACTGTTGGCCGTAGATTTCCACCATCAGCTCCACTATTTCATCTCTGTCTGCCATCTCTATCTGGTGTCTTGGGATTCCTGGGAGACCTTCCTTCGTGTGTTTGTGCTGCAGAAACAACTTGAATTGCTCGAGCTCCCCATAACTTAAATCTTTCAGTGTTTCCAAAAGCTTCTTCTGAAGTGATGTCATGGTCGCTTCCTGATGGATTCAAAGTGATCAGAGGGCATTTATGTCATTTCTCCACTATAGTGATGAAACAATAATTTCATGATTTCTATGTCATGAGAGAATTGTAAGAACTAATATAACCATCACAACACAGTATGATTCATTTGATTTATTTCTTTAAACTGGTTATTAGTAATTGTGCTGTCTTGACTGTCTCTAACTCTCTTTGCCACCAAAAGCAGCAATAAGCCACTTGATCACATTTCCTTATCACTTCTACAGCAGCTGTGGTTCTGGTTTAAAAACGTCTTCACTTTTAACCTGTAACTACTAAATGAAAGCTGTGTAAAGTGTGTCTGATGTAACACTACTCACTTTCTGAAACCATTCAGACTGGAAATCCACTGAGGAGAAAGAAAACAGAAAATGACTCATTACTGATTCAAAATGAGAACATAAACAACTTTTATCAGATTTAGTTGCTTTAGTTGTGATTTCTGCAGTCAAAGTAAGCCTGGACCCTCTACTTTTGTCATATTTCTCATTGGCAACTAGAGTTAGAGCCAAATCAGATTAACTGTGTTATTATGAATTATAAAATTTATTACACATTTATGAAACATATGATTGTGTGAAGTGGCAGTTTTTGTCTTCTATCTCTGACCTTTGGATCTTGAGCTGGTCTCTGACAACCTGTCTACCAGATCAGTCCTGTTTATGTCCATTAAAACCTCCTTGGTCACTTCCACGGTCCGCTCGCCACAGGTCTGCACCATTAGACGCACTAGTTCATCTTCACTTTTTACACAGTTCAATTGACTTAATGAGATTTGTGGGAAACTCTTTTGGAAGTACGTGAACTGCAGCAACCGCATGAACTTCTCGAGCTCCCTGTGACTTAAATCCTTCAGTGTTTCCAAAAGAAACTGTTCAACAGCTGCCTGAAAAAAAAAAAGAGGATACGTTAAGCAAATGTGTAATTTCTCGATGTGTATAGTTAAAGATTTTTTCTTTGTATTTAATGTGGGTTTTAGACAGAGTATAGATGTTGGTTTGATGCTGGTTTAATATTAAAATTTTTGCCAGATTCTGTTTTATTTGTTCCCAAATTCTGTGTTTTCCGTTTAAATTTTTTGGAATTCTGTTTTACTATTAAAGCACATTTTGTCATAAGAGATACTGTGTAATGATGTGGTGGATGACTGAAATTTCAAAAGGAAAATTAGGACTGACTAACTAATAGTCGAAGATTCGATGCTTTGATGGGCGGAGCCTGATTCGACTGTCAATCTCACAGTCGAAGCTTCGCAGTGAAACAAGGATCAGGCCATTTTGGCGATATGAGGATGCTCAACGTCTGATTTTACATAGAACTACCAGTTTTCTCCCAAAAAGTTAATCTACAGTCTGTTCCAATACACATTTCAACGTTTAATGCTGTAAATAAACATGTAAAAAGAAAAAAACTTTCGATAAATGTTTTTAAAGTGCGTGAATGAATCCAAAATCGTAACCCTAACCCTGGGTCGTCAGTGCGTATGTGTATGCCTAGCGTGTATGTAGTAGCAGCGGTTGGACACTTGCTGAAGAGACGGAGCGGATCCCCCGGTGTTATGCCGAGTTGTCCGCACCTCGCGGGACTTTCGGATAATTTATCACCGTTGATGAACAACACAAAGAATATTTTATTGTTTTTAAATAGCAGCTACTTACTACTAATAGACCTGCAAGAAACCGCGACGTGCATGCAGTTGTCAGCAGCACGGCATGCATGCTAAACTCTGCACAAGACCGGTGAATAGCAGGCGAGAGAGAAAAAGAGAGACAAGCTCTGCAGCTTCTCATGCCGCCAGAGAAGGACCAAGATGGCGGCCAGTGCAGACGTGTGGTTCTGAGCTCCGGAAGGTTTTGAGTACCGGTTGCCTTATCCAAAGACAAAAACTGCAAAAAGTGAACGTAAAGGACAGCGGCCTGCAAGCAAAAGAGAAAAATGTAATAACACAAGTTTAATACGGACGTATTATTGTCGCATGAAACAACCTTGTTAATAGCTGCAACCGAGCTCTGCTAGCTAGCCTATTTACATTACAAGCTAATGTTAACCTGCCTATTGAACGTTGACCATGCCAAGTGAAGAGCAGAAGAGGGGGGAACTTTCTAATGGACTTGAATGGATGTCTGAAACCCCTGTGTCAAGTCCAAACACAATAAAGATTTTGTTCAAGCAGCCAGGAGAAGGAAGTGTCCAATCCGACATATTAAAAGCTATCCAGGAATTAACAAGCAGATCTACCTCCCTTGAACAAAAGATTAGCAAAAACACTGCAGACATTTTGTCCATCAAAGAAAATGTTGAAGGGATGGATCATTGGATGAAAACAACTAATGAGAAGATACATGCTATAAGAAAAAAAAATCTCAAGATAAAAAAAAAAGATACAAAAAAAATAAGATACGAAGATTGAAGAAGCAGAACAATAGTCGATGCTGGATTTCTCATTAATATTGTACACCAGATTGGACATCCCAGGGAAGACAGGAGCCCATGTCCACTTCACTATGCGCACCTTCAGGCACAAAATCTGGCAGTGTCAGAAAAAGCTTTGGCCATTGGTTGACAAAGCGCGGAAGGAGGGGAAAATGTGACTTGGTGCGGCCCTGAGGTGATCATCGACGGAGTTACTGCAGACACGGTAAAAGAAATGATATAAGCATCACTTGATCTCTTGACTATGTGGTCCTACTTTAGATGTTGGTTTTGCCGAGACGGATCTAAAACAACAGGTTGGTCTAGATATTATACATTAGTCAAGTTAACAAAATGTTGGACAATTGTATGAAAGATTCCTTTGTGTCAAGTATTTTCCTATAACAGAGAATTTAATCTTGTAATGAAAGCTATTCCCAATGGTCTATCATATTTAATGAAATGTCATCTTCAATATGAGCAAGCACTGAGGTTAGAACCCCCTTTGATGATAAATGGTATTGTTATTATGAAAGCTAAATGCAACAATAAGCATATACGTAATAACCTGTAACAGAAGAAAAATTACTCCTAAAGGTAAATTCATCTGGGACTACATTCTCTACAGGTATCTATTGGAATAAGGCATGGTTACTCCCATTCAAATTTTGTATTAACAATAAAATTAATAAAGTGCACATTAAAATTGTAAATGCTCCGTATTTGTATAGCGCCTTTCTAGCCTTTTCGACCTCTCAAAGCGCTTTTACACTACATCTGCATTCACCAGTCACACACATTCATACACTGAGCCTAAGCGCTCAAACGGAAACTAACATTCACACTCATTCATACACTGGCGGAACAGCCGCCAGGGGCAATGCGGGGTTCAGTATCTTGCCCAAGGACACTTCGACATGCAACCAGGGGGAGCCACGATTAAACTCCCGACCTTCCGATTAACGGCCAACCCGCTCTACCTCCTGAGCCACAGCCGCCCAACGTATACCTAACAAATATATATTACTCCAAATTTTTAGATATTGAAAACAAATGTGTTTTTTGCAATGATGAACTGGAATCATTACAAGATTACAAATTTTTTCACAGTGTACATTCACTTACCTTTTGGACTCGTATGAAAGATTATATTAGGGGTGAAACTAAAAACAATGGTAAAATCGACAGTATAAATATCATTACATATTTCGAACATGATAAATGTAATGTCAAAGAAGTTGTAAACTTATTGATCTTACATGGCAAAAAGTGCAAAAACACAAAGACTCTCCCCAACTTCACTGGATTTCTATGCAGGTTTATATTAAAATCCTTAAGCTTATTGACCCGAAAATGCAACAGAACTATCAAATTGTACAATGAAATCTTTAAAGAGAAACAATAACCCTTTGTTTGTTTTCCCCTTTTTCTTTAATGTTGTATTATTTCATATAGGCCTACTGTTCCTCCACAGTTTTATGATGAATAATTTATCTTTACACTTTATGATGAGCACAATCTGCTGTATTTGTACATTCGTTGTTGTCAATAAAAAAATTTAAAAAATATCTGACACTGCCCCCACAGTCACGAAGTCTACAACGAGTTTGCGTTTTCTTTCATTGAAGTGAGCTTTCTTTCTCTTTGATATGATGGTGTGTCTGTGTGTGTGTGGAGGACCGAGGAGACCCGCCCTCGCTGAAACACAAACACAGAGAGGGAAGGAGCAGCACTGATAAACACGAGAATAACGTTGCCCAACTTAAGTTCAAATTAATTGAACTCCTGAGGCGACAAGCAGAAGCAAATTGCCTTTGTGTGAGAAAACAATTTTTTTTAATATAGCCTAATTATATTTGATATAGTCATTCTTTCAGGGGGGGTGGGCCGCCATGTCTATCATCACATCAGTGGTGGACATTACTGCTAAAGAGCTCAACCATAAAACCGGGGTGGGTAATGTTGGAGATAGTTTGGACATCCCTTCGGGGACTCCCTCCAAAGCCTCTCCCCCAAAACACATTTTCATCCGCAGTGAGTGCACAGGCAGAATTCACACAGACAGGCAGTTAGTTAGTTAGACAGGCAGGTACGCCAGCCAATATTTTCATTCAAACTGAATGAAGTCCTTGTCAGATGCCATGCTTATTACAGGCCTGCAATACAGGATTTTTCATTTTTTGTGTCACAGATTTGATTTTGATTGCTGTCCGGATGCAAAGAGAATTTCAACAAATATATCAAAAAATGCTTCTGAAATAAATTGCCTATCCCAGCTTGATGGTTGTAAGAACCATCCAATTTAAAACATTTGGTTTGTGTCATTATTTGTGATGTTCAAGATGAGGATGGTTTTCAAACTGCATCTATTGAATGAAAGGTGTGATGTGTAAAGTCAGACTCACTCTCTCGAATGGTGCAGGTCGATGTTCATCCACAGAGTGTTTCTCTGAGGAGAAAAGAAATTTAAAGTATTATATTAGTATTATAAACGATTTAACATAGACTATAATTGACATTAATAAGTCTCAGTTACTTCAAAAGGAAAAAAAATAAAACACTATTTCATTAATGATTTATTGACCCCTGCCCACTGTTATATGATGATTTTTAATTAAAGCAGATTCACATTTTTTTTATCATAAATAAATTATAAAATGTATTTATTATACATTTCTGAGACGCATGATTATGTGATATGACAACTTTTTATCTTCTTGGTCTTACTTTTGAGTGCGGAGCTGGGTTTTGACAATTTCTCCATCATATCAGTCCTGTTCATCTTCTTCAAAACCTCCCTGGTCAACTCCACAGACTGTTGGCCATAGTTCTCCACCATCAGACTGACTATTTCTGCTCTGGCTGTGTGTCTCAACGTCCATGAGATGTATGGGAGGTCCTTCTGGGAGACAATCCACTGCAGGAACTCCTTGAATTTCTTGAGCTCCTTGTTACTCAAATCATTCAGGGTTTCCAAAAGCAGCTGTTCAACAGCTGCTATTGTTGCAACCTGAAACGATCAAAACGTTCAGGGAAAATATATTTAATCTGCTGGACCAATTAAAAATATGTTTGTTTCTGCCAGATCACGCGATGTATTGATACATTTGGTTATTGCTGTTGCATTGATTATAGTTCACAACATCAATTTTATTGATTAGTATGTTCTTATTTTCTTTTCAAATTGAACACATTTCACTTTGGGTTCAAATGAACCCAAAGTGAAAAGCTACAACTCTTTTCACAAACACTGAAATGAGTCAGAGCAGGAGAGCATGTTTTGTATTTATTTACTGTATATTTTAACACTTAAATGATTTGAAGTACGCTAAAAAGATGTTTGATCAATGTTTATTTTACTTACTCTCTGGATCAGTGCAGACCGGTGTTCATCTGCAGAAGGTTTCTCTGAGGAGAAAAGTGGTAAAAGTAATGAGTGATTCATCCAACATCTGACAATAAACAATGTTATAAGGCAATACTGCTTTCTAAATATTTACAGAACACAAAAACCTTACACCTCCTCAACAGTGACATATACGTTGTAAATGTATATATTATAATAATATAATATATAATAATTATAATTATACATTTTGAACTCCAGATGGTGTATCTTCTCTAAATTAGATATATAGTTTATATACGTTATACACTGTATATATACATACATACATACATAGCACATATAGTATATACAGTATGTACACACTGTATGTATATATACACTATACTATGTATATATTTTATGTATCATGTAAAGAGAATAAGACATGGCACAAGTTATGAGACACATGTTAAGGACCAGTTTTATGATTTTAACATGTTTTTGTCTTACTTTTGGGTCCTGAGCTGCTGTCTGACAACCTGTGCACCAGATCAGTCCTCTCTATCATCTTTAAAACCTCCTTGGTCTTCTCCACAGAATGTTGGCCATAGAGCTGCACCATTAAAATCACTGTAACCTGAATGTCTGTTGCCTCCAGCAGCATTACTGTGATGTCTGAGAAACACTGAATTTGACTCAGGAAGACATAATATATGAAGTCCTTGAGCTGCCCTCCACTCAAATCAGCCAGCGTTTCCAGAAGCAGCTCTATAACAGATGCCATTGTTTCTACCTGGTGAATTCAGAGGAAATGTTCATGGTGATTGCAACCATGTTTATATTTTTATTTTCAATTAATCAATTACCAAAAAATAGTTATTTTATATATATATATGGTTAACCAATCACTTAATGGATGAATTGTTTCAGTTTTAGTTTAAAGTCAGACAGATTACTCACTTTTTCAGTCACTGCAGGCCAATGCTCATCCACAGAGTGTTTCTCTGTTGATACAGGAACTATAGAAACCCGTTAATGATTAATTTAACATCAGGCTTTATAATGAGACACTGTCAGACTATAAAAATACTAATATTAAGGATTCACTGCAAAATGGACAGAAAATTTACTTAATAGTAATATCATAAAAATCATTTCTCGACTTCATGTGATGAACACTAAGATTTGCTATTACACTCACTGTTTAAGGTTCATACACTGATATGTAAATTTAAATAAATATAGGGCTTTGAGGAAACTTTATTCTTAGTTCAATTAATTATATTTGTTGTTTTGATATATCTTATTTAGTGTTTTAAGTGTTTTTATCTATTATAGACCTACCTTTCTCTGTGGTATTCACACCAAAGGCTTCAGCAGATGATCCTTCAGCTGCAATGCATTTAATGAAAATTTTTATTGTAATAATAAATACACTGTGTGTACCCTTTCTGTGTTCTAATTATAATACTAGGTCCTGAGAATAAGTCTTTTATTAGTTATAGTTATAGTTAGTTATAAGTTTCAGGTGTGTGAAAGAAGTAGTCATGGTCAATGAGAAAGCTATTCTACAGACAAAGAACATGTGGCCCAAAAAAGAAGAATGTTTTCAAAGAAAAGATGTTGAGAGAACTTGGAAAACACTACATTTACAAAAAAGGACCAAAGTTAACAGATTCATTAATCCTCAGAACATCGTTGCTTTAAAGTCCAAAACATTCACCTCTAAAGGATAATTTTTTTGAAAAGTGGTGGGAACATTTAAGGGTTCAGATTAGGGGTGAGACGAAACACTTAGTCCACAAGACATGATAATGCATAATATTGGAGTCACGAGAACAAGACAACAAGATCCTTCAATGCTATTTAGAAGAAATATTCATTGATGAAATAGGCTATTCAATTGTGGGGTCTGGGGTCCCACCCCAGAAGATTTTGAGCATTAAACTCTTAATTTCTTGCAGTCTAGAGACATATTCTGAACCAATTTATGGTGGAAATGTCTTTATTGATATGAAGGGAAACAAAATGCATGTGGCCAGTGACAAATCAGAAAATAAAAATATTCTTGAATATAATTCAGTAATAAGCAGCTTGTTTTTTTGGCCTAAGTTACTTTTTTTGGACATGGTAGATTTGTTTCTTCCATATTTACATTGCAATGTTTTCCTATTAGGCATGTAAACCTTTCTCATAGAATCTTAATTTGTTCTAATTTTCAGAAAACTTTTAGCAAATGCTTTCAAAAAGTGTTGGGGAAAGCACTTTGTAACCATGTATATTTATTATTATACATTAATGTATTATGCACCACAGTTACCTCTGCAAATCAAATTGCCTCACCGATATACAAACCTGGATGCAAACAAACTTCCTCCCCCAACTCGATTACAATAAATCTGACAGATTTCATCGGCACCAAATCACTCACAAAAAACACCAACAACTTCAGTCTCTCCATCAACAACTCTACCAAGTCCCCATCCCCACATAACCACAACCTCGGAGTCATCTTTGTCAGCAACCATATAACCATATAACCAGGACTGCCTTCTTTCACCTCAAAAACATTACCTTCTCTGCTGCCGAAACCTCGATCCATGCCTTCGTTACATCCAGAATTGACTACTGCAATAGCGTCCTCTATCTTCCAAGCCCTAAATAAATTTCAATATATCCAAAACTGTCCACACCCACACCTGTGACCACATCACCCCCGTCCTCAAGAATCTCCCCTAGATCCCTGTTCCCCAACGTATTCAGTACGTTACAAAATCCTCCCCCTCTCTCACAAAGCCCTCCATAACTAGGCCCCTTCCTACATCACAGACCTGCTCCACCGCCACACTCCTAATTCCGCACAGACAGGACACTAGAGTGGATGGACAATGTTTTTAATGTTGAGATGTCGGCCAGAGAATTCTCAAATGTTTTTGTTGTTGCCGTTTACATTCCTCCAGCTGCAAATTAAAAAAATGCACTTCAGAAACTGTATGAGGTCAGCAGCAGTGACATGACAAGACAACCTGATGGTGTTGTTATTGTTGCTGGTGATTTTAATCAAACAAATCTCAGAACGGTATTACTTAAATTCCACCAGCATGTCCACATCCCCACCGGAGGAACACACACCTTGTCTACACCAATATTCCTGGCAGCTACAAAGCCCTCCCCCGTCCCCATTTTGGTCTATCAGACCATATTTCTCTGGTTCTTCAGCCCACTTACACCCAGCTGATTAAAAGGGTCAAATCAACATTCAAAGTGTGGACAGATGAATCTACAGCAGCTCTACAGGACTGTTTTGGGAGCACAAATTGAGTATGTTCAGAGGTCGCCACCCAGGAGAGCCATATCATCCTTGAGGAATATACATCATCAGTGACATCATACATCAGCAAATGTGTTGATGTGGTGATCACTAAAACGATAAAATCATTCCTCAATCAAAAGGACTGGATGAATGGAGAGGTGAGGGTTCGGCCCAGAGCCAAAAAAGCGGCGAAGCAGAGACTGGAGAGAGACCTCTCAGGCTACAATAGCAGGAGCTCCACCATCATGTGTAAAAACCTGAGCCAATCAGCTAGTTGATGTTGT
Organism: Micropterus dolomieu; assembly: GCF_021292245.1. Classification (NCBI taxonomy): domain Eukaryota; kingdom Metazoa; phylum Chordata; class Actinopteri; order Centrarchiformes; family Centrarchidae; genus Micropterus; species Micropterus dolomieu. The sequence goes on from NC_060152.1 coordinate 8,500,059, forward strand.
TACTGATTTTTTTTTAACATCTCACTGTCTCAGGAGAGGGTTCCCACCTGCTTCAAGACAGCCACCATTATTCCTGTACCTAAAAAGTCTGCAGTGTCTAGTCTGAACGACTACCGCCCTGTGGCTCTCACCCCCATTCTGATGAAGCGCTTTGAGAAACTGGTTCTTCAGCACATAAAGAACAACATCCCAGCCAGCCTGGACCCTCACCAGTTTGCTTTCAGAACCAACAGATCCACAGAGGATGCCACATCCACTGCCCTCCACTCAGCCCTCACACACCTTGAAAAAAACAACACCTACATCAGAACGCTGTCTGTGGATTTCAGCTCAGCATTCAACACAATCTCCACCATGAAACTGATCAGCAAACTCAGCACTCTGGGTTTAAATACAATGCTCTACAACTGTAGACACCCTCACAAACAGACCCCAGTCAGTTAAGATTGGCGGACAAACCTCCTCCCCTCTAGTTTTCTGCACTGGAGCCCCCCAGGTCTGTGTGCTCAGCCCCCTCCTGTTCACGCTGTACACCCACGAGTTCACACAGAGAGAACTCTGTTATAAAGTTTGCGGACGGCACCACCATCATCGGCCGGATTTCAAACAACGAGGGTTCATATCGGGAGGAAAGTGACAATCTTCCAGAGTGGTGCACAGCAAACAACTTCTGCTTAACTTTTAGGAAGAAGGAGATAAAGACACACACTCTTGTCTACATCAGTGGAGCTGAGGTGGATCAGGTGAACAGTTTCAGGTTCCTGGGAATTAGCATCACAGAGTGTTAGGAGTGTGGTATTTGTGTTCATGTCTTTCCTGTTTAAGTCTGTTTTTGGTTCTCTGTTTGTCTGTAGTCTTGTTCAGTTAGTTCCTAGTCCTGTGCGTTAGTTAATATCTTTTGTGTTTACTCCTGGTCTTGTGTTCCCTGTTTAGTCTTGTGTATTCCCTTGTTCTTTTACTGGTTCTGTTTAGCTCTGTCGCATTCTTGGTTATTCACTCTGCCCCATGTCTGCTTGTCTAAGTGCTCTCTCTGTTGTCTCTGCCTGCCTGCCTCTCTGTTTTCCTGCTGTCTCTCTGCCTCCCTCGTTAGCCTCATGTCTGTCACCTGCGTTGCTCCCGCCCTGCTCATTATCCCTGGTATATATGTGTGGTCTTTCTGTTCAGCCCTTGTCCGGTGTTCGTGTTACCTTCTGTGCGTGGATTCCCCAGTGTTAAGTCTTGTTGCCTGTCTTCCTCGTCGTGTCTCTCTGTTTCCCTGCTCATTTTGGATTCTCACCTGTTTGGATAACCTGTTTTTGGACTCTGTTGATCAGCCACTCTGCTTGTAAGTGTGCTCGCCTTTAGTTTGTATTAAACCCCATTCAACTGTTCCTCCTCTGCCTTGCGTCCTGCGTTTGGGTCCTCCAACCTGCCTCCACCCCACCCACCGTAACACAGAGAACCTGACATGGTCATCTCACATCTCCACACTATATTTCTTGAGGAAGCTTAAGAAGGCCAAATTCCCGTGCCAAGTTCTTGTCAGCTTTTACAAAGGAGCAACAGAAAGCATCCTGACTGGAAACATCACAAACCGGCATGGGATGTGATTAAAACTGCTCAGAAGATCATTGGTACCCATCTCTCGAGCATCAGTGATATGGGTGAGGTGCCTACGCAGAGCCCAAAGGATACAGACCTTTCACCACTGCCGCCCCCTCACTGTGTATCTTATACGTACATAATTACTGATTTTACTGAGAAGCGCTATAGAAATAAATAGTATTATCTTTATTTTACCTTTGGGTCCTGAGCTGGTCTCTGACAACCTCTGCACGAGATCAGTCCTGTTCATGTCCATGAAAACCTCCAAGGTCACCTCTACAGACTGTTGACAGAACATCTTCATTATCATATCCACCAGTTCGTCTGTCCTGTCTGTCATCAGCATCAATTTCCATGAGATGTCTGGAAGGCTCCTATGGAAGAACCCAAACTGCAGCAACCACTTGAACTTGTTCAGCTCAGAGTAACTCAAATATCTGAGTGTTTCCAAAAGCAGCTGTTTAATAGCCGCCATTGTTGCCACCTGAAAAATTCAAAGAGGAAATATGTTCTTCACTGGAAACATTTAGGACTTATCTTTTAGCATCTAATCAGTGCCGCTATTTTAGACGTTTGAATATTTTAAGTTTTGTGTTTCTACAACATCACCTAAGCTACAGATGCATTTGGTAATTTTCTGTTTGTTAGAGGTAAGGAGGATTAATTTTTCCTTCTTCCCTTAAATATCTGTAACCTGATTAATGGGTTTTTTTTATTTCCAGGTTGTAACTCAATTTAATTAATTTAAATGAGCCACTCATCTCAACATCAGATCTTGTTGATGAAGTAACTGTAGAAACAGGTGGCAGCACAATGCAGATATTTTCTCAATTTCATGTTTTGGATTTTGTTTAATTCTTTGAAAATCTTTTTTTAAAGATTATCAAACTCAATCAAATGTCACCTTCAATTCTGTGAGACACATTCAATTTAAATCATGAGTTTGGTTTAATTTAACATCATTAATGTTGATATGATTTGAACCTGCATCTAATAAGAGCAGCACTCTGCATGGTCAGACAGGTATGACACTGCTCACCTTGTGGATCAGTGCAGACAGGCGTTCATCGACAGAGTGTTTTTCTGAGGAGAGAGACAGGACATAAAAACGAGTGATTGAAAAAGAATTACAATACAAAGGGTCAATACAGAATTATACAGAAACCTTATCAGTTACATGTAATTGATCAGTGATATTTTGCCCCTCTCCAGAAAATTTTTCTTTTCTTTACATTAATCACAAAATCTGTTTGTACACAAGATGATGCTTCTTTTCTGTTTTCTTCACATGTTAGGTTTCATGATTTTAACGTTTTTGTCTTTATTGTCTTACTTTTGGCTCCTGAGCAGGTGTCTGACAACCTCTGTACCAGATCCATCCTCTCCATCCTCTTTAAAACCTCCTTGATCTTCTCCGCAGACTGCTGGCCGTATATCTGCACCATTGAAAACACTGTGTACTGCATGTCACCCATAATAAGCAGCCAGCATGGGATGTCTAAGAAGTGTCTGTGTAGGTCAGTTTGATTGAGGAAATATTTGAACCTCTCAAACTCCCCGACACTTAAATCAGTCAGTGTTTCCAGAAGCAGCTCTATAACAGACACCATCGTTTCCACCTGGAAAATTCAAAGGAAATGTTCATGGAGCAAAAGTACAGTTAATCAGCTGGAATGATGACAGATTTTAGAAATATGGATGTATTCAGAGTACATCAGCCATTTCACACAAGATATTGCTGATATTTGTGAAACTGCTTGTACATCAACAACATCAATGTTACTCCCTTAAGTCCATCCATCATCAATTGCTTATCCTGCATACAGAGTTGCGGGGGGCTTGTGCCAGTCCCAACTTACATTGGGCGAAAGGCGGGGTACACCCTGGACAGGTTGCCAGTCCATCGCAGGGCCACACATAGACAAACAACCACTCACACTCACACCTAAGGACAATTTTGGAGACACGAATTAACCTAGCCTGCATGTCTTTGGACGGTGGGAGGAAGTCAGAGCACCCGGAGAGAACCCATGTGGAACATGCAAACTCCACAAAGAAAGGCTACCGGGGTTTGAACCCCCGACCTTCTTGCTGTGAGGAGACAGTGCTAACTACTGCACCACCACGCCGCCCTTCCCTTTAGTCCACTTTTATAAAATAACAAACTTGCTTTTACTATTGCCTACATTACATTGCCTATTGTAACTCTTTCAAAGACGGGGCTACAAAGACAGCAATGAGTCTCTTTATTTGACAACAGAGTGGCTGTTTAACTTGTTGCATCTTTTCTTCTAATATAAAAAGTAACAAAACACACCAACTTATTTTTCTGTTTTAAAATATTGTGAATTTCTATCTCTGTCAAACTAATCAAGAAGAATGTACTGTATATTCCCACAGATACAGTATAAAAGGTAGATATAACACATCCTTAAAATTATTAGTAAATAAAAGCATTCATGCTTAAGACCTCGCATTTACATTATGTAGCTTGATCGGTTCAATTCTTTAAGAGAACTATCTGAGGAAAATGACATTATTGTATTTCATCATTGTATCATCAATTATAATCTTCAAGATGAAGATGATTTTCATGCTTCTACTGAATCAAAGCTGCACTGTGTACAGTCAAAATACTCACTCTCTGGATCAGTGAAGGCTGCTGTTCATACACAGAGTGTTTCTCTGAAGGGGAAAGAAATACAAATTAATTGACTTAACATCAGATTTTGAAATACAAAGGATTTAATCCCAAAATGTCACTCCTCCTTAACAGTGACATAATGTAAAGCTACTTAAAGATTTTCCAACATAGTTGAATGGTTTTGGATGTATTTGTTTTTGCATTAAGCACAAACTTAAAACATCTGATCAAACATTTCTACCCCAGCTGATGTACTTTCCTGAACGTAGGAGCTCATGTTTTAGGTTATTTGCTCTGGCAGCAGTGTCTGGTTGAAACACACACCGTGTGAACGTCCAGCAAAGAACTAACAACTGCACAAGATGTGTTTGCTGTACTTCTAACATGATTTGGTAAGTTTAACAGAACAACTACACTACATTGCATGTTTCGTTGCTCTGGTTGGTTGTAGGTCTACCCAATTTCATCTAGAGGCCTTTTGGTTTGCGCCCATTGATATAACCCCTTCGAAATCAAACGGATAGGCTCCAGAAATACGCATAAGTGATATGATGCCAGGCAAATACTTTCCTATTTTTTGATGATAAAATATATATTTTCAATTTTTTTTTTTCTTCTTTGCCTTACTTTTGGTTCCTGAGCTCATGTCTGACAATCTCTGCACCAGATCAGTCCGGTTCATCTTCTTTAAACCCTTTTTGGTCAGCTTCACACAGTCTTGGCTGTACGTCTCCATCAGCTCCACTATGTCCTGTGCATTTGCCACTTTTAATCGCCTCCATGAGATGAGTGGGAAATTTTTCTCCAATTCCAAATTTAAGTCATTCCAAATGAGTGACTTGAATTCATCAAGTTCCTCAAAACTCAAATCGTTCAGTGTTTCAGAAATAATCTTCTTCGCCGACATTGTGGTCTTCACCTGGAAAATAAAAAGGACATTTTTATTTTTATAGGACAGTTTATGCACGACAAGATGTATGCTGTTTGTGTGATTTACTACCATGTCTGGAAAGTGATCTCTCATTTTTATCACTAAGTTTACACAATTATATATACAGTATATATATATATGCTTTTATCCAAAGCCACTTACATTTGAGGAACAACATACCAGTATCAGTAAAGTAAGGTATCTACAAGTGACATTTGATATTGGTGAAGAGCAGCATAAAGACATCACAATGAAAATACAGCAGCGGAAAGACAGTACAGATAATTGATGCAGACCCAGAGAGGTGTTTATGGCTGCGGACCAGCGGAGTCTTGATCTGTGATTGCTGGCCTCCCGCTGCAAAGAGAGCGACAGGTGTCTGTGTTGCGGTCAGGTCATGGGGGTCGCCAGGTCATTTTTCACGGGGCTTTAGCCCTGGATGTTTTGCCTGTAGTCCCAAATGTAACTCAGCAACAATTAATATGCAATAATCCTCATTACGCAGCTCGTCTCACAGGTCTTGGTAGAACAGAGGCTATTCGCAATAACATTGTTACATTTTGTTTGAAGTTCATGCAACGTTGACCCCCCCCCCCCACCGTTACTCAGCATGCCTGCATTTAGAGTGAGAGAAAGAGAGAGAGAGAGGGAGAGGGAGATGGCACATTGGTTACAGCTTCAGAGCTTGTCAGGGACTAATGAATTATCTTTATTAAATGTTGTCAGTCAGTGTCTAGTAAGTTTATTTGCTACCCAAACTTTTCACAGTCCGCCACAAAGTAGCGAGAGAATAACCTACAAACACCTGACCACAACACAGACACCTGTCGCTCTCTCTGCTATTTCCGTCCTCCTCGCTCGCAGTTTGACTTGTCTCTCTGCTCTGGGATGCTTCGCTCTGAAGCGCACTTTATCAGAGGAGCTGAAATGAACCTTTGTGTGAATAGTGAGATTTATTTCTGATCTCAAGTGTGTGGTGTATAACATATGTGCATTTGACGCATAACAGTTTAACATAGCACTGTAGCAGCTGGATAGAGGATTAGTGACCTTTTAACGGGAGAGCAGAGGTTAGTGGTTAGGTGGAGACTCAGACCCTTATATGGTGTCTAACAGATACCTAAACATGTCCTATATAAGCTGTGTTTGATGTACAGAGAGACAGAGTGGTCATCGGGCTGGGTCACTCTCCAAGCTGCTGCAGAGCTTGTAATTGATGCTGAACTCCTTGATGTAATAAACTTTTATGATCAAGAACAGTGTCAAGCGGATTTCTTCTCAACACATCATCGCAGCATTATTGTTCGGACACCACAAGTGTTTTCAGCCTCTGACGAAGAGCAGTGCGCTCGTCTCATCAAGTTTGCTGCAGTCCCAGACGGGGTCCGTGTCTGTCAGACGGTCTGAAGGGGGTAGCCTACTACCATACCAACAGAGAAATAAGGCAGGGCAGCCTACTGCTCAGCAGAGGTGTAGGTAGATTTTGTTAAAATATTGCAGATGTCAAAGAACACAGATATGCGGGGGAGATTCTGAATGTGCAGAAAGTTTTGAACCCAAGCAGAAAACCTGCTGAAACACAGGAGTTTATAATTGAATTAAAATTAGCACTAATTAATTTCTCATTGAGGTGAAAAGGTGCCACATGCACATTGAAAGACTTTACTTAAGTCATAAATACATGTGCTGACTCAGCAGTAAATGAGAAATGTTTCTAGAGCCAGGAAACGCCCCTGGGTCAGGTGTGTCGTGTTATTCGCTCGCAACTTTGTGGCGGAATGTTGATGAACCGCTTGTGTCGTAAATACACTGACTAGAAACGGACTGGCAAAATTTATAGCTATCTGTTTTCATTACAGTTTTGCTAGGGACAATTCAGTAGTCGCTGAGAAGTAGTGAAGCTGTGAACAATTCGCTTTCTCTCTCTATCTCTCTCTCTCAATGCAGGTAGACTGAGTAACTGTGGGGGGTCACGTTACGTGAACTTAAAACAAAATATAGCAATATTAGCCTATTGCGAGTAGTGTCCGTTCTTTGAAGACCTGCGAGAAAGCCTGCGTCATTAAGATTATTGCATGTAATATATAGATATATATATTGTTGTTGAGTTTGGCTATATTCGGGGCTAAAGTTTCAGGAAAAGTGACCTGACGACGCCAATGCCGCTCGACAGGAAGTGAAAACTATGAAAGTGAAGATTAACACACACAAGCGTTCTGCAAAAAATAATAATAATAACGTTACCGTTTTAAACGAGTTTGTAGCTTCAGCCGTTAGAGCTGAACATCGTCCATTTTTTCTGATTGTGACAAAACTGAGTTGAAGTCTGTTCCCCTCTCGATTAGCGTTTCCCTCCCATAGCAGTGCTTGAAGTGTATAAACATTGGTACCCTCCCCCCCGCACAAATCCACAACCTAAATATTATAACAATTAACGACTTTGAGCATGAAACACTTTCATTTCCTGCATTCTGGACACATTTTCTGCACCAATTCAGAAAGAAAGGAGTAGCCTAAATGTATTTCTTCATATGACGGGAAAAGTCATCTGTATTGCAAAAAAAAAGGATACATATCAGAAGTGACCTACCAAAATATACAAAATATACATAACAATATACAAACAAGCCAGAGATCAGATTAAGGTATCTGTGAGGAATCATCCAAACCTTTTTCCAGGCAATGTCATTTACAAATCGGTTCCAGTAAAATGTAACATTTGGAATAGAAACAATTTCTTTCTGAAATAAAGCACAAAAGTTCTTAATATTTTGATGAAGTTGGGAAAAACAGATTTTTCCTGTTGATTCAGCCACATTGGGGAGGATGGCAGAAGTAGGTAGAAGTCTGCCAGTATATCTAAAAAGCATGATTGTGCCTGATGGAATGGCGTCAAATACAATTGCAAATTCTCTTGGCGTAACTGGAATGTTAAATGTTGATAAAAACTCTCTGTAGGAGAAAAGTCGCCCCTCTCCATTAAATAGCTGGTCCACCAGCAGAATCTGATTGAGTACCCAATTCTCAAAAAAGACTGATTTGTTCTCATATAATATATCTCTGTTACTTAAATACCTGGGAGGTGAGATTATGCTAAATTATGCTTATAGATTAGAGACCATGCCAAAAGGACCTGCTTGTGAAAAGTGGACAGTTTTACAGGGAGTTTGTCCACATTGTAGTTACAGTTTAGAATAAATCCCAGACCACCAAAGCGAGAGAATATATAATGGTGAATAAAACTCCAAATCGAGACAGGGTTTTTAAGAAAATGCTTAGCCCAATTAATCTTAAAAGTATTAGAGTATTGAAGTCCAAAAAGTTGAGCCCACCAGATTCATTCATTATTCATAACACTTTTTTGATATAATGGGTATGATTTTTCCAGATGAAGTCAAAAAGCATTCTATCAATATCTTTACAAATTTTACTGTCCAAGTGTAAAGAGAGAGCTGCGTGTGTAAGCCGGGATATCCCTTCAGCCTTAATAAGTAACACTCTGCCTTTTAGAGATAAGTACCTTTGCAACCACTGGTTCAGTTTGTTCTGAGTTTTTTTAATGATTGGAGAGAAATTTAAAGGACATCTCATTTTCTGATCTTTAGAGATAATAATACCTAAGTACGTAACTTCCTCCTTGATCGAAATGTTGCAAATAGTTTGTATATTACAATCTTTTAAAGGCAACAGTTCACATTTATTAATATTTAGGCATAGACCACAGGCCTCTGAAAACTGGTTAATTACTTGAATGGCAACAGGTGTCTAACTTGCATTTTTTAAAAAGATTGTAGTATCGTCCGCAAGCTGACTGATGAGGATATCCCTGCCCACAATATAAATTCCTTGTATAGCACTGTTACCGCCATGAGCTGTGAGAATTTGTGTACAAAGTAAAAACAGATAAGGGGAAATCGGGCATCCCTGACAAATGCCCCGTTTCACATTAAATCTAGGGGAAGTTCCGTTTTTCAGTTTGATAGAGCATATAAGGTTTTAATTGCTTTGCAGAAAAAATCCCCAAAACCAAATTTTTCCAAAAACAGAAAAATAAATTGGTGTTCTATTGTATCAAAAGCCTTGTAGAAATCTAAGAAGAGGATGAAGCCATCTTCAAATATCAAGTCAGAGTAGTCAAGAATATCTAATACTAGTCTAATATTGTTAGAGATGTGCCATTTCCTCATAAAGCCTGATTTTGTCTCATCTATAATTGTGTCAAGAGTTTCTTTAATTGTCCTGGCAAATATTGACGCCATTATTTTGTAATCATTGTTTAGCAGACAAATGTGTCTCCAGCTATCAATAAAAATGTCTTTTTTGTAGGTTTGGGAATCAATGTGACCAGCACTTGAGTGAGGCTAGGAGGAAGTGTATCATTCTCTATACTCCATAAAGAGAGAGAGGGAAATGTTGAATCAGGTAATAAGCTATGATCTCTCTCTCTCAACAAATGTTAGCTAGCATTACAGCGCTAACATGTAGGTGACGTATATTGTGCTAGACGAGAGATGTAGTTCATTGAACGATTTTCACACAAAACAACATGTAACTTTACTGTTTTACGACAAACTGCTTTCAACAAACTCTCTTGACTTGCAAAATTATATTTCAAATTGACCAACATCATATGTGTAATTCAAGGCTCAATTCTAACGGGATAAAAAGATATGTTGTCTCTCGCCGTTGACCAAAACTGACATTGACACGCTACATTCAGCACACGGCTGCTTGAAAGGCACCCGAGCTTCTCTTCTTCCTCGTCTCTCTCTGTCGACAGAGCTTAGCAGGCAGGCGAAAACGGGAACAGGTGAGCGTCACGTAGCGCCCTGATATGGAGAGGTCAGAGGAGAGTACCGGCATGGGAGAAATCCCAGTACGCCAAAGAGTAAAATGTCGTGACTGCTTACTGGTGCCTACCGGCCCACTTCAAGCATTGTCCCATAGCATACATCCTGCATCTGTGGCAGCTTTGGGGGGGAGTCAACAGGGGCCAGTGCCCCTGTAGCACAGACCCTGGACCCCCCCTATGGCCCCCCTCTGACCGAAAATCTACAACAGCCCTGTTGAATTGGCAGCCGCCGGCCAAAGCAACCTCATGTGGCCCAGACCTGCATTCATGTGGAATCGGAAAACTGAGTTCCTGACTAGGAAAATTAATTTGAATGCCCCCTCAATTCAGAACAACAACTCGGAAACTCTGAATTTTTGGTAGAAGACTTGCCAAGTTGACGTAATTTTACACATGGCGGATTAATTCACACATTTCATAGAGTTTGCTAACATGTAAGGTTAGGCCTAATTTGTAATATGGTATTAGGTTGTAACCTTTCGTTGCTGCCCCCTTAGACTGTATCGGCTTCCCCCAACGCACCAGAAGATTGCCCCTTGCTGCCCACCCGAATTATTTGTAATTTGCATTAACTCAAAAGTCAGGTCAAAGCAATATTTTAGTGGTGTTAGGGAATGTAGCTTTCTGGTGCAGCAACAAATCTGGAACATAGTTTCAGCATAGGCCTACATGGATAGCAATTTCACATAGCCTACATAACAAACCATTTCCCAGACGTCCATGCAGCACGTCAATATAGCATAAGTTTATAGCTATGGTATATAGCCTAATGTTGCATTCACTTGCTCCTCGAATGGTCCCATTTATGCTAAATATTGCTTTATCTGACTTGCTATCATGGATAATGCTAATAAAAACTACTAATACAAGGCTGCCAACGACACATGACCATTTTCTCACGCCCTTTTTACAGCAGCCATAGCAATGTAAACCCTGCTATGATGGGGACACTGTTCTGTAAGAGTTGTCGTCCTTTGGATGAGACTGGGTGAGATGTGTGGTGAGCGTTCTGGCGCTAAATGGCTGCCGTGCATCACCCAGGTGGGTGCTACACATTGGTGGTGGTTGAGGTGAGTCCCCCCCACTTCACTGTGAAGCGCTTTGAGTTTCCATGATAAAGCACTATATAAATGTAGTGCATTATCATTATTTTAAAAAGGGAGTAAACATTTTAAGTTACTTACAGTGAAATGTATAGCTTAGCCTAATCACTGGGCTTGAACATAAACAAAAGTTAACACATTAATTTACAGTGATCTTAATACAACTTTTGACAGTGTGTGATATCTTAATATAAGCTAACCATATGCTATAATACTGTATTAGTTTCATTTTCCCATACTAGAATCAGTGTTATCAGCAATAAACAGGCTTATGCTACATGTTTCCAAAATGTGTAAGAGTAAATGCATTGCCAGAACAGGTGCATTATTGTTTCTGGGCACTTCACACAGTTAACAATAAACATCATTGTATTTTTTTAAATTTAAGATTAGGACTTGCAGGATATGATGCCTATCTTACTTTATTGCTAAGGAGATACTTGTATGGAAGACTCCAAATATTTTTAAATTCAAGTTGTCAACTAATCTAGACAAATAGGATACAGCAGGAGGGATACTAGTTATATCTTTATGAAACGAGACAATTTAGAGAAGACATGCCACTCAATCACATCCTCAATACAACTCTGTTGGGAAAGCCCGTAACGGTAAAGATGGCAGTTATCCCGCCCCTCCTGCAAGAAAGCCAATCATCTGCTTTTAACAGCCAAAGCAGGAATCATATTTCAGCCAATCATGTGGTTCCACTGACGTAAGGGTCCGTATTATCTGCACTACGCATGCGTAGGAGAAGTATAACCGGTCGGGAAAAACGCTTTTTAAACCTTATTTTGGGGCAAAGTTGTCAAACTTTTTCGGCGACTATTATCAGATTTTAATGCTGATTCTATTCATGTAGTTTTTATGTCCCGGTGACCTGTATAAGTGCAGTTCTTAGTATTAGTATTTCTTAAAGTAGTAGTACCTCCCAGAGACGGTAAAAGTTCCCGTCTGTTAGTTACTTACATCCAGTAACCACAGAGACCTACTATTTGAAATAGTGCAAATATGCTCAGTAAAACACTGTCATTTGGGTTCTGCACACAAGGTCATTATGGGTTATGAGAAAGTGGACAAACTAGCCAAACAAGCTACAAGGAACCATAGAGATCATAATTAAACTTTCAAAAACAGAGGGAAAGGTTGTTGGATGGAATAAAATCAGTATGGCAGTAGCACGGGATCAGGAGATAAGAGGAAGGCAACTAGCCTAGGCTATACGCAATGAGAGAAACAGGGAAGGAAATAGAAAAGAGGAAGTAATGACCAATAATAGGACACAGTAACATTTTATTATGGAAGCATCCAACTGTAATTGTACGTAAAACAGTACAGTAAAACATGTAATTGTTAGTTGTAAGAAATATACCTCAGACAGAAAGCACACGATGGAGGGAATAAGATAATGTTGAGAATTATTTTAGAGCATTATAGCCTAAATAGTTATCATTAATTACTAGAGCGAAGGTGGTTTACATTGTCATCATTTAAAGTGTTATTTTATAGTGAAAGTTAAGATCACAGTGTTAAGACTCTATAGCTCTGAGTGTGTGTGGTCCTCTCTGTGTCCAACTGCCCAGAGGCAGTAGCACATGTGTGTGTAAGCAGGCACGTGTGATCTGGGATCAGAATGAGCACAGCAAGGCATCATCAAAAACACCAGCAAAGGAAAATGTAGAAGCAGAATCAGTGAAAATTGTGTTAAAAAACATACATAAATATAGTCCATCACAGTAAGAATGTCCTGTCTCTAGCACACAGCACAAAAGACACCAGCAAAACAGACATAAGTCAAGTCAGTCATCAGTGATTATCTTTAATCAGTATTAATAATCATTCTTAATCATTTTTATTATCTTTAATCAGTATTAATAATCATTCTTAATCATTTTTATTATCTTTAATCAGTATTAATAATCATTCTTAATCATTTTTATTATCTTTAATCAGTATTAATAATCATTCTTAATCATTTTTATTATCTTTAATCAGTATCAATAAGTAATCATTCTTAATTCATCATTTTAAATTAGTATTAATCATTAATCATTCTTAATCATTTTCTTTTCACCTAGATGTGTCTTGTTTTTACTTAGAAGTGCTGTACTGTAATCTTGAATGCAGTAACAAGCTCACTGTGGTTAAAATCCTTGAGTGGGAGCATTGACTGCAGACACTGAGACTATGCGCGCCTTGTTCAACTGTTCTACTATAGATTTATGACTGTAGGAGAGGCTGCAGGTGTTAACAGTCTGCTGTTATCTACTGTTGTTATGATTACATGAGGAACTGATGATGTATTAGTCTGCTGATATTAAGACTACATGTTTAATTACCAATGAAGGGGTTGATTGTCAACTTCCAACCTCTGATTATTACAGCCTATGTGAACTTTGAGTGAACTTGCTGAAGGAATTTTTACTTAACTTTTCACGTCAGATAGTGGATGACACAAAAAGCTGCAACTTTACTTATGTTATTCTTATATTAATTGTTTAAAAAATGTTATTGTGTGTCAAATTAAGCATGCGTAACTTTTAAAAAATATGGTGAGACTGAAGTTGAAATCTAAATGGTGAACTTCTTATCCAGTAGTATAAAGATATAGAAAGTCAACAATACAGTAATAAATGACAGCTGGAGCACATTGTTAATTGGTAAAATAACACATGTAAACAGCAGAACTGCAGAGGAAAAGAAGTTCATCGTGAGGAAAGGAGGGGGCAAACCAGACCAGAGGGGAGTATATAACTGATATATGACTGTCCTGTTTTGGAATAAACTCTTTTTCACCAACTCTTGACCGTCTCCAGAGAAGTTTTTGATTGCAAACTTATTGAGTATAATAGAAAGTTAATGGAGTATTTTTTGACAAAGTTTATAAAGGTGGTGAAGGTGGGGACCAGGCTTAACTGGCCCAGCCTGGTTGTACATCTGACCCAACAATAAGATAGATTTTATTGATCCTACACTGGGGAAATTCACTTCCTACAGCAGCTCCTGATACAGCACAACGCAACAGACAAGAAAATTAAACATTAAATAAAAATAGAATAGAAACAGAAAAATAAGAATAAGAGTTATGTGTACACTATATACACCTTTTATATATATATATATATATATATATATATATATATATATATATATATATATAGAGAGAGAAAACATTAGGGATAACAGGAGCAGGTTTAAATGACATACTGGAGTGTGATGGAAGCAGACAGAGCAGGAAGTTTGTGGTCAGCTTTCTTAAAAAGGACAGGATTGATCTGAAAATCTGACAATCCAGATAATGTAGAAGTTAACTAACCCCAGAAGATGGCAGTAATACAACAGCAATGATGTAAGCTGCTGTTGAACCTGAAAGAAGAAGAAGAGGAAGACAAACAGACAGGTGATTCTGGAGGGTTCAAAGTTGTAGATCGTGTAACTTTAAGTCTGATGTTATTCATTAATGAGCCATGTGGTGTAGTAACGTTATTCATTCAGTTTTCAGTGTTCATCTGCGTTAAATGTCATGTTCTGTAAAATTAGATTATTTTTGCTAACCTCTTGAGTCGCAGCATTAATGTCACCTAGCTAGTAGGGAGCCTTCACATTTCTGTTTGTTTGTTTGTTTAAACAGTTATTTATGTAGATTTGTGGGTCCTGGCAGAGACTTTATATAGAGGTCCTGGTCCTGAAGACCAACGTGGAGTCTCGCCTGGCTGTTAAAGGGAAAATACACCTGAAAACAGATATTATCTGCGTTAGTTAGCATAGCTTTAGCACTGTTGTGGAGGTCTCTTGCTGCTCATGATACTGCAACCCGACTGTGTAATCTTGTATTTTTTGAAAAAGTCATTGCAAATTTTTGACAATTTTAGCAACTTTCTTCAGTTAGCTACCAGTGAATTGTGTGTATAAATGTGGTTGCGCATTCTGCCATAACTAACGTTACTAAAAGTATTAACCTTACCGTGTTTAAAGTAAAGTCTTTCTGACGGCTGTTATCCATGAAGCTTTGTTTTGAGTCTTGGCAGAGACGTTTGGACTTGGAGACCCTCTACTCTCTTTAACAGCTTTAAACATACATAACATTGTTTTATCTGCGTAATACTTATATAGTTTTGTCTTAATACTCCAGGTTGGGGTCTCAGAGACTTCAGCTGTGAACCATGTTTAAATACAATTAATTTATTGTGCTTTTTGTGATATGTCTTGACACTGCTTTTAAGGCAGCACTACACCTCCAAACTCCCCCAAATGTGAATTGTGTATATTTGTATTTCTGTCATTGCCGTTGATCAGAATTTGCTCAACTTTGGGATCTCTTTTATTCCAAATTAACATCACTATGTAGAATTACTTACATTTCTTTTCTTGTGAATCATTTGTCAGTGCCAAGCCCATATAATTTAAAAAACATGAACCTTATTTGGTGAAATACCGATGCTTTATGGTCATTTCCATGTACTGTATTCATTAAATGTAGCTTACAAGCCTAGTTTGTGAAAAATTGAATGAGTTACCACAATGAGGAAATAAAGCCTCTGTCAACAAAGCAGGATTATGGGAGACAAGGTGAATATTTATCAAAATGTACTACCAGCATTATAAATGTGCAAAAAATTTATTTAATTTTATAAATTTAAACTCCCTGAACAATAGACATTCAGAACTTGACTTCTTCCTATAAATCTAATTTCTATCTTTAAATTATTTGTTGTAGTACTCTGATGTCATTGCTTCATGACCCAAATATTGACTTTGTTGTTTCTGTAAGCTCTCTCTTACCTGACAGAATGAGCTTTCTTTCTTTAAAGATACTTTATATGACTAATTGCATTTTTAATAACTTTTGCTTTTTAAATCCACAGGAGTGTGCCAGAAATGAGTTGCACTTTCCACCTCCTGGTTTCCCGCAGTGACATCTACCATGGCCGTTTTCTGCTTGTCTTGTCTCGACAGTCCGTGTTGCTCAGAGCTCTCAGCACTGGGCCCCAGATCAGCCGCAGCCTGCAGGAGAGCTACAGGCTTCTGCAACTGCCTGACCAGGGACATAGCAGTCCTGGGCAGGTGAAAGAGGCCTACTTGCGCCTAGCCAAGCTTTACCACCCGGACTCTGGGGCTCCGACTGCAGACGCAGTGCTGTTTGCTCGGGTGGAGGAGGCCTACCGTGCTGTGCTGGCGCATCAGAGCAAGACCAAGCAACCTGATGGAGGAAAGGAAGCAGAAGAGGAGGAGTCCAGAGGTACAGCACTTCCACACAGACACTACCTCAGCTACGAGGGTGTGGGTTCAGGCACACCCAGCCAGCGTGAACGTCAGTACAGGCAGATTCGTATTGACCGGGCATCTGAGCAGGTTTTGAATTACCGACAGAGGGAGCATGAGAGGGCAGCTGCTGCCGAGGGGGCGCTGGTGGAAAGGGACATGCGTCAGCGCAGCCGAAAGGTCCAGATCACCCAGGCTGTGGAACGGCTTGTGGAAGACCTGATCCAAGAGTCCATGGCCCGAGGAGACTTCAGGAACCTGAGTGGAGCTGGAAAGCCCCTCAACAAGTTTGAGCACAATCCTTATGCTGATCCAATGACCCACAACCTCAACCGCATTCTCATAGATAATGGCTACCAGCCACCCTGGGTTGTCACACAACGCGACATCCGAGAGACCACTGCTCAGATTCGAAATAGGTTATTGGATGGTAGGGTCAGGCTCGGTGACCCCATGACCTCCAAAGAGCACAGGCAATGGGAGCAGCTGTGTGCATCTGTAGAGGAGGAGTTAGTGAAACTTAACAAGATGGTGGACAATTACAACCTCATAGTACCGATGCTCAACATGCAAATGGTTCACTTTAGTTTGTCACGAGAGATTGACCGTGCTGTGAAAGGAGCCTGCCAGCACCGACTGGACCAGCAGAGAGAGAGAGACAATGAGAGAGAGAGGAGGAAGGAGGAGAAGAAACAAGCCATTGCAGTAACCACACCTAAAAATACCAAACAAGACCTGATGTCTTGGATGAAGGCTTTGCTCAGATTAACACACTAACACTCTGACTCTAAGTGAACAGGACAGTGATTTGAGATCAGTGGTTTATTTGTCAACCAATAATTACAGTCCATGGGGCTATTTCACACTTGTTCACCTGCTTATTTCTGTGTATGTCAGACACAATATTGCCACCAATTTTACTCTGTGTTACAACCGTATTGAGCAATTGTAGTTGCTGTGACTGTAAAGTGTGAAGAACTGCATGTGTTGATAACAAAGATTACAACATGAACCATTTTTATGATATGATGTGAAGTTGTTTCTGTGAAATTACTGATCTGAACATACAAACCTACCTAACACTAACTGTTGGTTGCTATGTGACATTAAAAGTTATGGTAATTATAAAT
This sequence comes from Micropterus dolomieu, assembly GCF_021292245.1. NCBI lineage: Eukaryota > Metazoa > Chordata > Actinopteri > Centrarchiformes > Centrarchidae > Micropterus > Micropterus dolomieu. Next base: position 8,517,562 of record NC_060152.1, read on the forward strand.
ATTGTGTTTGTATTTCTTTGTTGAGAGTGTTTGAATCTTGTTTAAGTAGCTGAATGTCTCATTCTAGTCTGGCAGCTACTCCAGTGTTGCAGGGTTGCAGATGACGATGGGCTCCTTGCTCCTGGCTCCGGTACCTGCAGCTTCCCTGTGCACAGCCTGAGCGATGACCCTGGACGGAATCCTCACCTTGGTCCAGTCGTGGGCGATGTACTGGTGGTACGGATCATGAGAGCTCTCCAGCTTCTTGGAGCGAATATAGCTGAGCATGATGCCGAAGGTGAAGAAGCTGAACATACCGACCACCAGGAGGATGTACATCATGCCCTCAGTCTGAGCGTGGGCCCGGGCTCCATCCACGTGGTGCACAGCTTGCTGGGTAGTGTAGTTCTGAGGTATTGGTGAAGACAGTACACTTGTGCTGTTGAGGCAGTGCTGCAGGAAGGAGAGCAGGAGCGACTGCAGCTCGGTGGTGTTGATGTGTGGCATGACTGACATCTGCTGGACACTCAGCTAACCGCAACTGAGGAGGAAGAGACTGTAAGAAAAAGTCTTGTCTCAGGAAAGGTCAGCCTAGAATTAATTTTGTTTTTGTATTATTAACACAGTTTGTATTTTATTAATATTATATCTTAATATAGGTTTTATATTTAGACAAACAACAACAAAAAAAGATGGAGGGGAATGAGACCTATATCTAACTGTGATTTTAAATAATTAAAGTTTAATTAATTAATAATTAAACTAATTTATCCAGGAAATAAGGAGATATCAATTTAATGTGTATTTAGGGACACTTGTCATATATTTAAATGATACCTCTGAAATGTGTTCTGACTACTACCCAACAAACTTCAGCTTGAATGCTGAATACACCTTTTTTGGTTGACCTTTCAGAGTTTGTTTTGGTGTTATGAGAGTGAATGTGAAATTGATTCCCACATATTATACCTACATCATTATTCAAGCTTGTTTTTAGTAGAAAGAAAAGCCTACCTTTGAAGGATCTGGAATCAGTTCCTGCTGTCATTGGGCATCAGCAGACATCGATAATTTCAAGTCATGTGTCTCCAGCAGGATTAGAAGCAGCTAGTCCCATAGCTAAACATCGAATATAAACGTACACCTCCCACTTTTCTTAGTCATAATGTGCCCTCCTTCATGCTCATGCTTTTATGTGGAAGAGATATGCAGCATGTCCAACATGTCAACACATTTAATGAAATGAAGAGGTCACAGGGCAAGGTCAAAAGCTCAGTGTAGTTACGTTGTGGTGTTGCATGAATTAAATGGCTGTCCTATACTGGTGCAATCAGCTAAAATGAACAGTTTACTGTGGATGAGAATGTTCAGAGTTAGCATATTGTCTTTAGATCAGACCTCATTCAAGCAGTGTCATGAAAATCCTAAGAAAAATATGTTGAATTGGCTTTAACATATTTATGTTATGACTGCGTGTGGCAAAGTCTACACATTATTAACACATTAATAATTAACAAATATTCAAAATTGCTTGTAGATACAGTTTTGTACCTGCTGAGCGGACCATCATCTTTTGTAGCTCAAGACTGGTGTTGAAGCCCAGTTTGTGAATTGTGTATTTAAAAATAAATAAATAAATAAAAAAAACCTCTAATGTTCACATTTTGCTGGAGGAGGAGTAGCGTGTGGTCATTTTCAGGACGGTGCCGGGCTGCAGCGGGAGAACAAAGCTGCTTTCAAACCGGAGGTAGTCTGGACAGTCTGCTGCAAAGCTCAGACTAGATTGAGTTACAACACAATCACCTCCAAATGTCCTTTAACTCTCTGTTGTAGTTGTGTGTGTTTTTGTATGTGTGTGTCTCTGTGTGTGCATGTTGCCTGAAACGTACAAATAAGTGATGTTTAAGGGAGAGATGTTTTTACTCATATTCTCTAGTGGGACTGGCAGAAACAGCAAAGGGCAAAATTCTGTCAAGAGATCAATGTATTTTCTCCAAAACATTATTAATTTCTCTAAATGAACATATTTTATAAAACACATTACACAGTATTTACACAAGAAATGTTGTGTCTCAGATGAACAGTGGATCATTGTCCAAGTTAATACTGATAAGATCATTAGTTTCTGTTTTTAAGTCATTGCCAACAAAGTAAATGCAGCAAGTGCAGTGGACATAAAAATTATATACAAAAATATTTAGTTTATGCAAGTTAATTTACTAATTTGGACAGATGTGGACTAGCACAAACATATAAATTTAGATTTACTAGAACAGTGTTGTTAAAGACATGCTGCTTAACAAACGCTTAAGCTTTGGGAGTGATGTCAATGTCATGATAAGTTTTCTCAGATACCTAGAAGGTCATGTTAATGAAACTGAAGAACTATCATTTGGTGTGTTAAAGACATGACGGTCAAAGTTCAGCACATAGAGATCTAATTTGTTACTTTGTTATTTTCAACTGATGGCAAAATTATTACAAAGACAGATTTCTCTGGCATGTGGTAAAAATAGAAGTAAAAGAGGACATTAGTTGCTACAAATGTCCTGGGTTGTATTAAGCCTTGCATATTTACATGGTACACGCCTCAGTAATATTTACTTAATAAGTCAGTCATTTGAAAGAATAGAAAATTCATGACTGGCCAATTGGATAACGGATAAACTTTTTACTTTAAGTTGTTTGGACACATTACTTTATGCTCTGGTAAATTGACATAGTCATTTTTGACATTATTCAACAATAAGAATAACCATTCATTGGATTCCCTACACTGAAGGCCATTTGTTTTTAAAAAAAACCTTTAAAGGCATTTTTTTCACAGATCCATCCAATAGTCTCATAGCACACCTTTGACATTGCATTTCACTGAAATCTAAAGGAAATCTGCCTATCAGCTTCTATTTGTACTTAACCATACAAGTTGCATATATGACTTCGCAGACCAAGGCGTTTAAAAATCAACTTCTCATACAGTAATTGTGTCTTTGTTAGAAAAATACAGTAATGAAGCTTGACTCTTGCAGAGATGATCTTTTTTCACCTAGTGGATAAAAATGACAAATAAAAATACTATTTGAAAAAATGCAAGGTAAAGAGAAAGACAGGTTTCATATGTGTCCTAAATCAGATATTGTGCAAGCCAGTAAATCTATATAATAGTGTCTTGAAAGCTAAACCTAACTCACCAGTAGTGTTACTCTAGCTGCACCCCGTCACAGTTGTCTTTTGATTCTATTAGTCTGGAAGTATAAAAAGAAAAGGTGAATTATTTAGATGTGAGAAACATCAGGGAGATAATCATAACAAATTCACAAAAACTTTTGTGACATTATATTTATTTAAAGTTAAATAAATATAACGACACAAAAGTTAAAGATTACTTGTTTTCCTTGCTAAATCAAGCCAATTGTGGTGAAGACAACTTCGGAATTAACATCTCATAATTTGGTCACAAAGTATATTGTATTAAAATGTATGGAACGGCCAGTATAAATCCAAAATTAATCACTTCAGTAAAACATCAACTCACTGTGCCTGAGCCTTGAGAGCTTTACGGGCCTCCCGAGCTTCGTGCTCCTCCGAAATCTTCTTATAACAGTAGACCATAACTATAATGAGCCACAGCTGCAGAACCACGATCAGCACGTACATCATTATCTCTGAGATCACCGCTGTCAGCTCCGGATTGGCTGGGAAAGAGGAACCAACAATGCTGCATTTTAGAGGAAACATGTCCACCAGGAGACACTGTGTTTTTCTGCAGACCCTCACAAACATAAAGTAAAGCTGCTTTAAAGTCAGAAATCATCTCATTGGATAAGACAAGCCTGAACATCGTTCAAGTTGACAAACAGGAAAATACTCTTGCTAATAATACATAGATCAGAGGAAAAATATGGATTACAGTAAAAAAAAAAA
>NC_060152.1:8521564-8659502 GCF_021292245.1 Micropterus dolomieu
GAATACAGCCTCAATTAGGGATGCCAATAAAGTCTGTTTGAGTTTGAATTAAATCTGCTCCAATGATCTGAATTGTTAAGCATTATATAATTATATTATATATAAGTATTTAAGTATTGCGCTCTATGGAAGTGAACTTTGGGTCCACTCAGTCATCAGAACTACAACAGATAGAAGAAGAATCCCAATGAGATTCTTCATGCAGAATTCTGCAGAAACATCCTATACAGTCAAAGAAAGTCTCCTCCAGATGCATGTAGGGCAGAATTAGGGCAGTTTCCACTGATAATAGATCCCCAAAAAAGAGCACTAAACTTTCTGATGCACCTCAGATCAAGTCCCCAAGACTGACTCCAAGGCAAGGCTCTTAAAACCCAAGAGCTGAACCCAGAAAAGAGTCCCTTATGCCAGCCAGTCCTGAGATTACTAAACCCTGCAACATGTCACACACACCTTTCTCAAGCCAACACTGCTTTACAAACACCAGTTAGAGTAAACCAAATGATCACTCAAAGCAAAAATACTTATTTGGAACAATGTGAGAAAGAGACAAAAAACAGAAGAAGAACACAAACTAGAATGTTATCTGGCCCTAAACAGAGATTACTATCTCTCTACTGTCAGAGATATCAAGCAGAGGCAGCAAAGTACAGACTCAGTGAACACACCCTTGCAACTGAAAAAGGGAGACATAAAAAGTCCTGTTTACCAAAAGAATATAGAGTCTGAACGGCCATGATTTAATTAATTCTTGTTGTGTTATATTCAAAATGTAAACTTTAGGATTTTGCTGCAAACAACTTTAGCAGCAATGTTTAACCTAAGCATTCATGCCAATGAAGCATGCTGAATTGAACTGAATTGAGAAACAGATTCACAAATGTGCAGTAGTGCTTTGCATTTTTCACATGTATAGGTAGTGCGCTTGTCATAATAGCAACATGTCTGGAACCAGTGCATCGTGTTGATTGTGCCAGTGAGAAGCTTTGTCATATCTTGCCTGATCTTCAAAAGAAGATCCATAACATATAAAGAAATTACTGTTCTCGAGTGCACTGTTGAGAGACCACGCAAAGATGGGCTACCATCACTTCTTAGACCTGATCGAGATATGGTATCTTGAAATCTGTAGGCTGTGAAGATTGATACATGTGCTCATTGAATCAGTCTTTTGTTTGTGGGACTTTGTCAAAGGCACATCGCTCCATGTTCCATCTCTTGGCAGAGGTCTCACTGTATTTCTCCTGTTTGTTGCCACTGTGACAATGCTATTGTCTTTCCAATAATTTTGCCCTTCAGTTCCAGAGCTCCCATATCTTCTTTTTGATATTTCATTGAGGAGTGCAATCAGAATCAGAAGTGAAGTGAACAAGTTGTCATGAATGACTTGAGGCACCTGAGCTTGCTCTGCAAGACCGAGAACGACACTGGGTTTCTGACCCAATCCCGTCTCAGGGAGGAGAGTGTGGGGGTCACCATACATGGAACCAGTGGATAAGGCAAGGCTTTCTAGCTTGTAAGCAAAATGGATTGGTTTACCTCTTATGAATTGCTTACATTCATGTCGGCTATTGTATGGGATTATGATTTCATCCACTGACAGCCATTGCTGAAATTGCATGACTTTGTATGACATGCTTGAGCACAGAAAAGATAGGGCTTACCTTAAAAAATAGGTCATCAGTGATCTTTGTTTTGCCAACCTCATGAACTGAGGCCCAGTTCATGTGTGATCTCTCTTTGGATGGGTGGATACATCGGTAGGAAAACATCCGGCTTTGTTTTACCCATTCTACATCATTTGGGCTGTATACTATGTATTTGCAATCACAGGGGTGGCAGGCCTTCACGATCTGTTGATAATGAAAAGCCAAGGGCCCCTTCCCCCTCTGTGTTGGGGGTGTTGAGGGGGAGGTCATCATCACTGATAATGTTGTTCCTGTCATGATCTGTTTGCACAAGTTCAGCACATGTGTTAAACAGCCTGGCAGGCAAATTGCCTTCTCCCCCTCATGGTCCATACTATATCTGACCTGTTGCTATCCCAATCACTGAGGACAGCATCTTCCTCATTTTGAGGGATGACTACAATGTTGCAAGCCTAGTCTGGGTGGTCAGCTAGATCCAACATATCCAGAACTTGACTCAAAGTGAAGAACGCAAGGTGGAACAAAAGCTGTGAATGTGTATACCTAGATGCACTGTGTTATCCCGCAGGTCACTTTTGTTGCCCTAACCCAAATGTTTACTCATTCATTGACCACATTCTAAGCACAAGAAGAAGAAATTGATAAATCATATTCTGTGCATAGAAGTGAGTGTATGCATGGGTTAAACTGTGCTTATGTCTAGTTAGTAAATGAGGCCACAGGCTTTATAAAAAAGAGCACTGGACATTTGTACTCCACAGCAGTAAAAGAACATTGTAGTGCAGACAGACACATCTCTACTTTATCTACTCATTTGAAAAGATCAAGTGGGCTCTCCATCACTCTGCCCCGTTCCATCTCTTAGCCCTCCGGGGGAGAACACACAGTCATGCAATGATTACCTAACAACTGAGAGGAGTGTCAGAATGGAAGGGGAGGGGGGGGGGGTGTATCCAGTCAATTCAGTTCAGTCAGTGCTGGAACAGAAGGCAACTGAGGAGACCCTGCGTCTGTCCTGCTCTCACACTGCACCGTCTCTTCTCTTTTTGTGGCAGCTGCGCAGAGAGAATGCCGAATGATTTCTAGATTGAGATATATATACATAATAAACTTTACAATCCAGATACAAAATGCAAAGAGAAATAGATTCAAACATTCCATCACTACACTTGAATAAAAATATAAATATAAATGTGAGCGGCAATGATCGAGATCCAAGCCAGTCACGAAAAACGCAACATTCGACATATTCAGAGGAGAAGAACAGTCGCAGACGACATAAGAGATTAAGGAGATGAAAGAATTTGGACTTTGATATAATTGCGGAAACGCAAACTTGATTTTTACAGCATCGCCTAGAGATCAGTGAGTGTGATTATATTTACCTGACTACTGGGTGAAATGTTCAACCCACCTGCGACATTTTGTGTTTCCAGGATTTAAAGTATAAGCTGCACAAAAACTTTTAAGCAGAGAAAAATAAGAAGAAAGTATCACAGGATCCAAATAAAATAGACACCTGCTATTATCGGAACACCCCCATTGTCAGCAAGTCTGACTCGTTGAACTGGGGATTATGAACCCTGAACCTTCAGATCTCCAAAGCAGGTCATTTACTGGCTGAGCTACTGGTGAGAGGCTGTTTTCCTACACCTTCTCACAAGTTGAGGTGGTGATGTCACATGTGCCAGAGCCAGATAGTTTTGTCAGTTTAAATTTAAAACGCTTAAAACAGTCAAGATGTAGGTGAAATCATTCTGAAAAAAATCACACATCATTCTGCAGGTTTTGGATGTGTTGTTAATTAATTTGGTGGCATTTGATCCAAAACTGAGTTAAAAAGAAAATGTTGTTCATACTGTACAAGTTACAGCAAGATAATGAATATCACGCTTTGAAACACTTGATATCGGCCATCTGGAGAACGACTCTGTCAAGTTTGGTAGTGTTTGAAGAAAGACTTGTGGAGATATAGATGTTAATTGAATTAGTATATTCTGAAAAATATAGAGTGACTGACTTCTGAATTGACCATAGGTTGCAGTGGGGCAAACGTTTGTCACATATCAGTGGATGTGATGAAAATGTTTCAGCTCTCTAGGACGCACGGATGATTTTCTTAGATTTTTGAATTTAGGAATGTAACATAATGTAGAAATGTACATTTCTTGTAATAAGCTATGCCCACTTTGCGCAATCATTACCAATTTTTTTACATCTACTGAGTAGTGACCTGAGATCGTACTAACCGAATTTCGTATGAATACATCCAGCGAATTACGAGGTATAAACTTTTTGCAAGTGTTGCGCCACCTAGTGGAAGAATATTCCAGGACTGCTCAGCGAAGCTCGGGCTGAGCATCTGAATAGACGCGTCAAGTTTGGTTACAATAGCTTTAGCCAATTATGATTTATGGCATTTATGTAAAATTGTACGGAAAGACACAAAAGTAAAAAATTGTGAAAAAAAAAACAGATTGACGTATCAAAATTCTTTTGATAATTTTTGATCAGCGACGTCCATAGATGATCCTGCCAAAGTTTCAGGTTGATTGGCAAAACCGTCTTGGACGAGTTCGCAAAAATAGGTTTTGGAGAAAAGAGATCAAAAGTCGTAAAATCTGACATTTTTAGAGCAGAAGATCATAGGAGCAAAGATGCAAATGAATCCAGAGATTAAAATAATGAAAGAAAATTGACTCTAAACGAAGCCGTTTTCGAGATAATTGCAAAAATGCAAAGCTGATTGTTATAGCGCCACCATGACGTCTATGAGGGCCATTTTTTTTGCCTGAGTAGTGGGTGGAATTTGCAACCTACGTGCCAGTTTTGGTGAGTTTTTGTCTAGCAGGTTTTGCTGCCCAAACACTTTTAGTGGAGAAAAACAAGAAAGAAGAAGAAGAAGGATCAGAACAAAACCAATAGAGCTCCAGCAGCTTCGCTGCTTGGATCCCTAATAAGGGGGAGCAGCAAATTAGTAATTTAAGTAGGAGCTAAATCATGAAGGGCTTTAAATGTAATCAGTAAACTCATAAAATCAATTCTTAAACTTACTGGTGTAGAACCAGTGAAGAAAAGCCAGAAAAGAGGTGACATGATCTTGTCTCACTGAATCTGTTAAAAGCCCAGTAGTGTACAGTAAGTACATTGTTGACCCTGCAGTATGTGCTGTTGTTTATACAGATTAAACAAAAGAGATATACCCTATCAGTTGCTGAGTTTTAGAAATGCTGGTAGACATATACAGGCTAGATAAGCTAACAGGCTGCTGTCTGTAGCTTCATATTATATATACAGACATGATAGTGGTATTAATGTGCCCATCTAAATCTACACAAGAAATCGAATAAGCACATTTCCTAAAATGTAGAACTATTCCCTTAGGCTCTAATGATGCAACCAAATGAAGTAATCTAACTATTAATTCTTAAGAAATTATACTTAACTTGCACACAACCTTAGTAATGGATATTTAATTGGCTGTTCTGCTCTTCCCGCTGTATGATTGTTGTCACGAGTTTGGGTTGGTTGGTTGGGTTTTGTATTTGTTTTCTGGGTTAATTCCCCACCCTTGTGTTTGCTCTTCTCTGTAGTAGCCTATGTGTTACTTTGGTCATTTGTTTATTCGCCAGGTTTCCTTGTTATGAGTTCATCACCGTTGCTAGTCTTGTTTTACTGTCTCTGTGGTCTCTACCTTTTTTGGTTTTTGTCAGCAGGTCACTTATGATGTCTCTGTTATGTTTCGTTTTGTGACTTTCTTCCTCGTGTGTTTTAGTTACATTTACTTCCTGTTTTAGTTTGTAGTTAGTCTGCCCAAGTGTCTGTTGTCATGTTTTACTGCCTGTGCTTGTCTCTGACTGTCTGAGTTGTGTCACCTGTGTGTAACTAGTTTCTCCCCCACCTCTGTATTTAAGTGGTTGTCTGTTTTTGAGTGGTTGCCAGTTCATTGTCTGTTGTAAGCTTGTTTTTACAGGAGTCTGTATGTTTCTAGTTTAGTCTCTTGTTAGTCACCTGTTTAGTTTCATGTCTCCCGGTTTCTTGTGGATCACTCTCTCATTTGGATTTGGAAACTTATTCTCCTGTGTTCAGCCCTGCCGGCTGATGTTGATGTGTAGCAGGTATAAGGTTTATCATATTAACCGTCTTAGTTTAGCATTACAACATGCTACAAATTAGCACTAGCTGTCTCCCTCTTCTGCTCTGTCTCCCTGTCTTCCTCCTCCTGTGCTGGCCGTCTCCCTCTTCTCCTCTGTCTCCCTCTTCTCCTCTGTCTCCCTCTCCTCCTCCTGTGCCCTGCAGTATACCTGGGCAATGACTTTTGAGTCACAATTTGAGAGCATGAGAACCAGACAGTAGCATATATAACACTTTTTAATTGCAAACTATCCAAAATAGCACAGTATTTTACCTGGGTGGTTCTCTGGTGTGTTTGCTGTAGATTTGTCAGTATCGCTGTCAGATTTAAAAGCTCCATGAGTGGGAAGAAGACACAAATGTCAGTTGCTTCTTTTTAAGATATCTTTGTTTACAGTAGCAACACATTTCTACATAGTGCATACTGCAGAGTGATTAGAAGGTTATTCTGTATTCCTGTGAGCAGAAGTATTGCTGTGAATGGTGCAATAAAGCAATGCTGAACTGCTTCATCCAGCTGTCTGGAAAAAGATGGTAAGATAGCTACGCACAGCTATGCACACTCTCAACCACACATGCATGCACACAGTCTGTGTTTCTCATGTGGGAAACAGCTGTTGAGGCCTCTAGATGATGTAATGACAAAAACTGTTTTCAATCTGAACTTTTATATGCTGTGTATGGCCGTCTGCAGTAGTCTGCGCTTGATTGTTCTGCCAGGTAGACTGATGATTTAATTTACTCCTGTTAGCCCCGTGGCAGTGTATACAATCTATATACGTATGTGAGCGTATGCATTTGGAGAGGTTTCAGAAAAATACTCCACACTGACAAGCCATCACACAGAGATATTGTTATGCATGCATGTTTACTCATAGTGTACGTGGCATTTGTTTTTTTTGTTTTTGTGTGTGTGTGTGTGTATGTGTGCGGACTGTGGTGGTAAAACAGCTGGTCTTTTGTTCGGGGAAAAGATGAGTCAGACAGGTTGAGCAGAACAAAACAAAGGGCTCCAGCCTTGGAGGGATAAGACAACACACATATAAAACCACAGTGTGTATATCTGTGTGTGTGAGTGTGTGTCTCGTTCAGATGAATAAGCTCTATGATACATGTAAAAACCTCAGTGTCAGTGTTTTGGATGAGCAGATATAAAATTACAAATATAAAGCTGTGTGTGAGTCAGCTGTTCAACCTCTGGGTTCAGTTTAGTGTCATTTAACCTTCAATCGTATTATTTCACTTAATTAACTGTAACATCTCTTGAGGAAATGCACAAGTCATTGTGGAAACATGCACTCATTAAAAAATTTTATTAATCCAAATAACAATTTGTCTGCTTCTAGGTAGACGGATTCTGTTCAGAAATATGCAGGAAACACTTCTAAAACCCAATGATTAAAGGCTCAGTGTGTAATATTTCTCAGGATCTACTGACAGAAATGCAATATAAGATCCTTAACTACGTTTTCAGTGGTCTATAAAGACGTTACATAATGAACCGTTATGTTTTTTTTACCTTGGAATGTAACCTACATAACCGCAGGCACCCCCTGCTGTGGAGGTCGCTCACTACTTTAAATGCGTCTGTAGAAGAAGAAGAGGAAATAATAATAATAAACAGTCTCTGAGAGTCTTCTGGTTTATTAGAAGTAAGAAGATAAGTGACATTTGGAAAAATGAACGAGCACACGTGTTATTTAGCACGAGAGCCGACAGCCTGTGGACCTTTATACCATGAAGCCAGAGGAGTCGGGACAGATGCAGACAGATGACAGCAAAAAATCACAGACATAATCAATGTGGATTTTTCCAGATGGAAGGCTTTGACGTGGGACAGATGTTTTCAATGCGGAACTCAAGTTGTCTGTTTTCTGCTGGACAGGTAATTAATTTAGTCAGACTTTAGCGATGCAAATGAAAGCTGTTCTTTGATAGCTTTAGCTAGAAGCTGGCTATAATCACAGAGAGCCGTGGCGTGTTTCTCCTGTTCAATTCTGTAAAATAAGTAGTTCGATTTATTTCATGTAGCCATGGTTTTACTGATTAATCAAGTAAATATAATTTCTTAATTTATCAATGTAAAGAAACCTGATATCTTGACTGGCAACTCTCTGCTATCTCACAGAGGACATCTTTGTCCTGTCTCAGGCACCGTAGGTATACTGCTTGTTTGGATAGTGGAGGGGGGGTGCAATTCATAACTCTCACCACTAGATGCCACTAAAACTTACACACTGAAGCTTTAAAGTGTTTTAACATTAACGTTGTGACAAGATCTTGCAAGATTAAAAAAAAAGCTTTCTCGTGAGATTCACTCTTCATTTTTCATTTACCAGCTCTTATGCCACACACATTAATTTTCTGAAAAACCAATGTATAACTGATAACCCAACTCACGGAGCAAATCAACTCCGCCCAGCTGATGCGACATCGACATACACTGTGATGGTGCTCAAGTGATGACCCCACCTGTAAGTCCCCACAGTTGTGACTGAGGGTAACGTAACTGGTAGAGTTAAGCAAAATAACAACGTAACGTTAAAAACTGATGTGCAGCCTTGCTCTGTTTGGGATTTTGAGCTGCACTTTACTGGAGCTGCTGAAGTTAACGTGTGGATTACTGTGATGAGATGTCTGCCTGATCTGAAGTGGTGTTGGTTAGTTTCGGTTTCCAAAGTGAGAGTATAAGGCAAGTAGATAAAAAAATATTTTCAATTCTCATTAAATGATGACGTTATTCTCGGAATATTACAACTCAGAGTACACAGAAGATTCTGAATGTGCAGAAAGTTTTGAACATGAGCAGAACACCTCCTGAAACACAGGAGCTTTTAAAGTCCAGGAGTTTCTAACTGAATTAAAATAAATAACTTATCATTTAGGTGAAACGCTGGTACAATCACGTTTAAAGGTTACTTTACTACTAAATTTTAAGGTTACTTTCCCAATAAAAGACTCAAACCTGAATGGAAGACTAAACCATATATGTTGACTCAGCAGTGATGATATTAAAGGATCTAGAGGAGAAACAGATCTGAAAGCAACACAGAATGCCTGAATGATCACCTGCCACCTGAATTTAGTGTTTCCCAGTGTTTTCCATTAATAAAAACATTTCCACCATTAACTGGTGAACCAGAATGCAGGAAATGGTTTAATGCTCAACACCTTCTTATAGTAATAGTCTTAAAATCTCGTCTCAATCTCGTGAACCCAACACCATGTGTCTTCTCCGAATGAGCTAAGTGTCCCCTATTTAACATCTACCTATCAACTATCTATACCGGAAAACTTTAAATAATAGCCCGGGCTTTTATTTGCTAAAATCACTGAATAGACTCTACCTTTATTTGGGACACGCCTTTAATTATTTTTGCACAAAACTGAAATAGGCTACTATGATTATGTATTTCCCTGCGACCCGATCCCGGATAAGCGGATGAAGATGGATGGATGGATGGATTATGTATTTCAAACAGAATAGTACTTGTATAAAGTATGTAATAATATCAAATACAAGTCATTCATTTGATCCAGCTCCGACAGACCGGGTCTGTCTGGACGGCTTATGTGCTTTTATTTGAAGGCAGCAACATAACGAAAGCAACAAGATGTTGCAGGATGATAAAAGTGTGGCAGAAGTTAGCAGACAGAGAGCGATGGACTTCACACGACAGGACTCACAACTTAATTTTTATGAAAAGCTGTCTGGACTCTTTTGATGGGTGGACCCTTACAGACTGAAGGAATATAAATAATCAAGGAACGGACACATTCGGCACTTTTTTTTTTCTTTTCATCTTTTGTACCATGCAGGTTACACTGTTCGTTGTTTCCGTTAAATGAACTGAACAATTGAATTGTAGAGAATCTAACCGATCTAACGATGTGCAGCATGTCCATACTGACATATTGATCATACGTTTAAACATTAATATGTAGCATATTAACAATCTAAGCAGCTAAAGCGGGCGACCCTGCAGGGTTTAAGAGGTTTTATACATCCAAAGAACTTCTATAAAAACCAGACCAGGCGTTTAATGGAGACCTGAGTTTATTAGTCAAAATGTGTTCCCACATAGTCAACGGGGTAGCAGCTATCACATTAAAATGCATTTATTATGCATTGTATTAGTAATAGTAGCTTTATCTTTTATACTTATTAGCTTATTAGTAAAGAAATAGTTCAGAATGTTGAAGTCAAGACCGTCCAAACCGAGACCAAGACCAGTTCCCTGCATTGCATAGCACGCAATAAAATGTGGAACGAGATCATAGGTGCTTCTCAAAGTGATCTGAAAGATCCACATTCCCATTTAAAACACCCACATACAAACACTAAGAGCTGAAATCAACGTAAGCATCGCAGGGAGGGGTGACAGTCATTAATTAGGGTTATTGGTTGCATTTGAAGCAATAAGTTTTACTTCCAATCAAAGTTAGGATGTTAACAAATCAGACAATGCAAAAGCAATTTATTGATATTCCCAAAGTTATGGTCTTGACTGGTCTTGAAATAAAATCCCGAGTCCTCAATGTCCGAGACCGAGACAAGACTGAGTACAAATACGGTCGAGTCCGAGACGAGACCAAGACCATCAAAAAGTGGTCTTAGGACCGGTCTTAAGACCAAGACCAGTCTCGAGTACTACAACACTAGTTCAGAAAAGAAAATGGTTGGATTCTTTGCATTCTAGTTTTGAGTCAGTCCCACATACACTGTTCTGGTGTCATAATTACTCACCACCATGTGCACAATTTAACTTGTACTTGCTTCTGGGAAATCACTGACACTCTTCTGGATATGTTAAGAAACAGGCCATCAGAATCAGGACGATTGGGAGTTTCATCATCATCTGTTTAGATCTTTGATTGGTCGGTGTTGGAGTCGATTCTCTGCTGATGTTTACCAGGTGTGAAACCGACCTTGTGACTTCGCTTATTTCAGGCTTTCTGGTTTCCAAAGTTTTGCATTTACACCACAACATCTCAGACCCAGTGTGTCTGAAAAACAGGGTGAGGGAGCAGCCGACCCTGCAGGCTTGACCAGCTTGAGTGTATGTTGTTGTTGCTGAGCAGCAGCAGGGGCACGGCAGAAGGTGGATGGAGTGTGTCTGGTATTCCAAGAATGCACCATGACTGGTATTTTTGTCTGCATACCTCACAGCCCTTTAACTCTCCCTCACACACTCTGGGTGTCACTCACTCTGTCAAATGCCTTTCCTCATCTTTACTGAGCCTGTAGTGTACACACAGTTAAAATAATCTCTGTTTTTAGGATTTCTTTTCCCAACATTCATTTTGATGTGTCAGTAAGAATATACAGTACACCTTTCAGCAGTCATACTCATTTTAGGACAGTGAAGGGTAAATCCGAGCGCTCACTGTCACAACCAGCTGTTATTACAACACAATACACAAATAACCACAGGCAACTGCTCTTCTAAGGTACAATAGGATTTATTTACTCTAGCACAGATTAATAATCAGCAACTTCAGCCAACAAAACACTATCATTTATTCTAAGCACAATTAAAGCATGAAAGCGAGAAAGAGAAAAAGGCACACGAAGCACGGTATATCAGATCCTGGTTGGCACAGCTAGAAACAATGTAACTACCACTTTGTCACACAGTACCTGGCAGTAAAAGTTGCAGGAACCAACATAAGCAAAGATACACAAAATCCTAATTACCATTGTAAAACACAATAATTACCACTTTATCATAGAGTAACCGGCAGCGAACTTGCATTCAGCAACCGTGTTACTGGACTTGTGTCTTGATACAGTTACTGGCTTCACACAAGCAGCTTTTTCAAACTTCTCCATTTTAGGTCTCCGGATTTGCTGTTTTAGTCTGGACAGGAGGTGCACACGTAGCAAAAGGTCTGTGTTTTTAAGCTAAAGCATAGTAGTGTGGATGTAGCCTAAGATTTACACACTCTGGAGGCTGTTTTTGGAAAATCTCAGTTTGAAGAGAGATGAACTGAGGGCTGAAACTGAGAGGAAAAGATTTACAAATGTAACCAGTTTAACCAAGCCAAGCAGCTGATGAATGAGCCATTGATGATGCCAGTGAGCTAATGCAAGCTCCACTTCAGTGCGCAGCCTGAACTAACACTATGCTCCATTCCTTGGATGTAATGAAGGGTTTTGCAGAATTGTCCGATATTAATATTCTGTCTGATATTATGATTGGTATTTCAGTTGCTATTATTCAGTTCAGTGCTGTTTCTGTTCATCGTCTTATTTTAATTTTGAGGTGAAACGTGTTTCCATGATTACTTGGTTTTCGTATCAGTTTGGCTCAGTGTGGCATATTTTCAGCTCCTGTTACTGAATTTATTGCTTACTCATGAATAAAGAGTACTGTCTATGCTTTGGTGACTACATGAATATCCACTCAGCGTGATATTAAACCGTAACAGTTGTCCTCTTTCTCTCTGTCTCTCTCTCTCTCACACACACACACACACACACCACACACACACACACACACACACAGTCTCCCATATACTTCTCAGTTGACTAAACAAACAGTTCAGTTTTAGAAGCACATGACTGTCCACAGTCTTGTGCAGAGAGCCTACTGTCAGCTATTTGTGTGTGTACCTTTAACAAAGACTGATGTAATACATGTACTCTGTACACAGGAAGTATTACTGTATGCACACACACCTTTATATTTACAGGTAAATATGTAACATACAGTATGTTCATAAACATGTATACTCTGTCTTGCTTTTATGCAGCTCACATTCTCATACTGACTTCCACAGAGGCCAGCTGGATGAAAACAAAGGTAAGAGAGATTGATTTGTTGGAAAGGCAAAGGCACAGTTTTATGGAGCAACAGTCTCTTTTTGTCTCACTGTCTTTTGATTTTGCACTTTGTTTTTCTCTTCCATATCTCACTCTTTTTACTTCTCATCCAATTGCATGCATGCTATCCCTTCATTTTTGTCTTTCTCTACATATGCTGTATGTTAAAGAGCCTCATCCAACGATCCTAATCCATAGACTGTAAATAAGAAATGGACGTAGTCATGGTGACGTCACCCGTTGGTTTGTGGACTGCCGTTCTGAAGCCTCGAGTTTGGCCGATAGGGCGGCGCCATGTTGAGTTTTTGCAACCAGGAAGTCCCGGAAGTGACGATACGGTGGAGCTTACGTCCGTGTGCGGAGCTAGCGAGCTTGCTTAGCTAGGTGCAACTGTAACTCACGTTAACTGTCATTTTAACTGGGCTGATAACTTTGTCTAGCGAACAACAGTTTTAAACTAAATGTACTCACCAGAGAAAGTGAACAGCCGACTCCTAATAAGCTTTTTCAACGGTGCTGGTTAAATTTACACAGCGCCGAGGGTACGAGTCTGCTCTAGCCTGATTGACAGGTCGCCATGGTAACGACTTGTCAATCATAGATAATCCCGCCCTGAAACATACTCTGCTTTCTGGTCTATTTTAAAATAAATGGGACCATAATTTACTAAATGAACATCATTTTGTATTGAAGAAGACTTGAAACTAGCGACTGAGACCATAAACTCATCAGGAAAGTGTTTACTGGGGTAATTATTCAGCTGAGAAGTAGGGTCATTTTATTTCTAATGGAGCCGGACTTCTTTTCGCAACCAGAAGAGTCGCCCCCTGCTGGATTTTCAATAGAATGCAGGTTTCAGGGACTTCCGCATCGGCTTCATATTGTAGACCGGAAGCTTCCCGCTTGTCCTAACCGTTTCTCTTTCGACTAAATTACTCAAACTGCTCATAACTGAATGAACCTGCAGAGACACAAGATAGAGATGCAAAACAATGTGTGTATATATATAAAAACCTGTTTCTCTACTGCGTTCTTGTCTGTACTATCCCAGAATGCATTTTGCTGCCAAAAAGTGGAAATGTCGGACGAGAAAACTCACAACTGTAACTTATAATACTGCTGTTCTTGTGTGACATATAGTAGAGTACAAGAGTTTTGTATGTATGTATATATGTATATGTGTGTGTGTGTGTGTGTGTGTGTGTGTGTGTGTGTGTGTGTTTGTGTATATATATATATATATATATATATATATATATATATATATATATATATATATATATATATATATATATATATATATAGAGAGAGAAAACATTAGGGATAACAGGAGCAGGTTTAAATGACATACTGGAGTGTGATGGAAGCAGACAGAGCAGGAAGTTTGTGGTCAGCTTTCTTAAAAAGGACAGGATTGATCTGAAAATCTGACAATCCAGATAATGTAGAAGTTAACTAACCCCAGAAGATGGCAGTAATACAACAGCAATGATGTAAGCTGCTGTTGAACCTGAAAGAAGAAGAAGAGGAAGACAAACAGACAGGTGATTCTGGAGGGTTCAAAGTTGTAGATCGTGTAACTTTAAGTCTGATGTTATTCATTAATGAGCCATGTGGTGTAGTAACGTTATTCATTCAGTTTTCAGTGTTCATCTGCGTTAAATGTCATGTTCTGTAAAATTAGATTATTTTTGCTAACCTCTTGAGTCGCAGCATTAATGTCACCTAGCTAGTAGGGAGCCTTCACATTTCTGTTTGTTTGTTTGTTTAAACAGTTATTTATGTAGATTTGTGGGTCCTGGCAGAGACTTTATATAGAGGTCCTGGTCCTGAAGACCAACGTGGAGTCTCGCCTGGCTGTTAAAGGGAAAATACACCTGAAAACAGATATTATCTGCGTTAGTTAGCATAGCTTTAGCACTGTTGTGGAGGTCTCTTGCTGCTCATGATACTGCAACCCGACTGTGTAATCTTGTATTTTTTGAAAAAGTCATTGCAAATTTTTGACAATTTTAGCAACTTTCTTCAGTTAGCTACCAGTGAATTGTGTGTATAAATGTGGTTGCGCATTCTGCCATAACTAACGTTACTAAAAGTATTAACCTTACCGTGTTTAAAGTAAAGTCTTTCTGACGGCTGTTATCCATGAAGCTTTGTTTTGAGTCTTGGCAGAGACGTTTGGACTTGGAGACCCTCTACTCTCTTTAACAGCTTTAAACATACATAACATTGTTTTATCTGCGTAATACTTATATAGTTTTGTCTTAATACTCCAGGTTGGGGTCTCAGAGACTTCAGCTGTGAACCATGTTTAAATACAATTAATTTATTGTGCTTTTTGTGATATGTCTTGACACTGCTTTTAAGGCAGCACTACACCTCCAAACTCCCCCAAATGTGAATTGTGTATATTTGTATTTCTGTCATTGCCGTTGATCAGAATTTGCTCAACTTTGGGATCTCTTTTATTCCAAATTAACATCACTATGTAGAATTACTTACATTTCTTTTCTTGTGAATCATTTGTCAGTGCCAAGCCCATATAATTTAAAAAACATGAACCTTATTTGGTGAAATACCGATGCTTTATGGTCATTTCCATGTACTGTATTCATTAAATGTAGCTTACAAGCCTAGTTTGTGAAAAATTGAATGAGTTACCACAATGAGGAAATAAAGCCTCTGTCAACAAAGCAGGATTATGGGAGACAAGGTGAATATTTATCAAAATGTACTACCAGCATTATAAATGTGCAAAAAATTTATTTAATTTTATAAATTTAAACTCCCTGAACAATAGACATTCAGAACTTGACTTCTTCCTATAAATCTAATTTCTATCTTTAAATTATTTGTTGTAGTACTCTGATGTCATTGCTTCATGACCCAAATATTGACTTTGTTGTTTCTGTAAGCTCTCTCTTACCTGACAGAATGAGCTTTCTTTCTTTAAAGATACTTTATATGACTAATTGCATTTTTAATAACTTTTGCTTTTTAAATCCACAGGAGTGTGCCAGAAATGAGTTGCACTTTCCACCTCCTGGTTTCCCGCAGTGACATCTACCATGGCCGTTTTCTGCTTGTCTTGTCTCGACAGTCCGTGTTGCTCAGAGCTCTCAGCACTGGGCCCCAGATCAGCCGCAGCCTGCAGGAGAGCTACAGGCTTCTGCAACTGCCTGACCAGGGACATAGCAGTCCTGGGCAGGTGAAAGAGGCCTACTTGCGCCTAGCCAAGCTTTACCACCCGGACTCTGGGGCTCCGACTGCAGACGCAGTGCTGTTTGCTCGGGTGGAGGAGGCCTACCGTGCTGTGCTGGCGCATCAGAGCAAGACCAAGCAACCTGATGGAGGAAAGGAAGCAGAAGAGGAGGAGTCCAGAGGTACAGCACTTCCACACAGACACTACCTCAGCTACGAGGGTGTGGGTTCAGGCACACCCAGCCAGCGTGAACGTCAGTACAGGCAGATTCGTATTGACCGGGCATCTGAGCAGGTTTTGAATTACCGACAGAGGGAGCATGAGAGGGCAGCTGCTGCCGAGGGGGCGCTGGTGGAAAGGGACATGCGTCAGCGCAGCCGAAAGGTCCAGATCACCCAGGCTGTGGAACGGCTTGTGGAAGACCTGATCCAAGAGTCCATGGCCCGAGGAGACTTCAGGAACCTGAGTGGAGCTGGAAAGCCCCTCAACAAGTTTGAGCACAATCCTTATGCTGATCCAATGACCCACAACCTCAACCGCATTCTCATAGATAATGGCTACCAGCCACCCTGGGTTGTCACACAACGCGACATCCGAGAGACCACTGCTCAGATTCGAAATAGGTTATTGGATGGTAGGGTCAGGCTCGGTGACCCCATGACCTCCAAAGAGCACAGGCAATGGGAGCAGCTGTGTGCATCTGTAGAGGAGGAGTTAGTGAAACTTAACAAGATGGTGGACAATTACAACCTCATAGTACCGATGCTCAACATGCAAATGGTTCACTTTAGTTTGTCACGAGAGATTGACCGTGCTGTGAAAGGAGCCTGCCAGCACCGACTGGACCAGCAGAGAGAGAGAGACAATGAGAGAGAGAGGAGGAAGGAGGAGAAGAAACAAGCCATTGCAGTAACCACACCTAAAAATACCAAACAAGACCTGATGTCTTGGATGAAGGCTTTGCTCAGATTAACACACTAACACTCTGACTCTAAGTGAACAGGACAGTGATTTGAGATCAGTGGTTTATTTGTCAACCAATAATTACAGTCCATGGGGCTATTTCACACTTGTTCACCTGCTTATTTCTGTGTATGTCAGACACAATATTGCCACCAATTTTACTCTGTGTTACAACCGTATTGAGCAATTGTAGTTGCTGTGACTGTAAAGTGTGAAGAACTGCATGTGTTGATAACAAAGATTACAACATGAACCATTTTTATGATATGATGTGAAGTTGTTTCTGTGAAATTACTGATCTGAACATACAAACCTACCTAACACTAACTGTTGGTTGCTATGTGACATTAAAAGTTATGGTAATTATAAATATTGTGTTTGTATTTCTTTGTTGAGAGTGTTTGAATCTTGTTTAAGTAGCTGAATGTCTCATTCTAGTCTGGCAGCTACTCCAGTGTTGCAGGGTTGCAGATGACGATGGGCTCCTTGCTCCTGGCTCCGGTACCTGCAGCTTCCCTGTGCACAGCCTGAGCGATGACCCTGGACGGAATCCTCACCTTGGTCCAGTCGTGGGCGATGTACTGGTGGTACGGATCATGAGAGCTCTCCAGCTTCTTGGAGCGAATATAGCTGAGCATGATGCCGAAGGTGAAGAAGCTGAACATACCGACCACCAGGAGGATGTACATCATGCCCTCAGTCTGAGCGTGGGCCCGGGCTCCATCCACGTGGTGCACAGCTTGCTGGGTAGTGTAGTTCTGAGGTATTGGTGAAGACAGTACACTTGTGCTGTTGAGGCAGTGCTGCAGGAAGGAGAGCAGGAGCGACTGCAGCTCGGTGGTGTTGATGTGTGGCATGACTGACATCTGCTGGACACTCAGCTAACCGCAACTGAGGAGGAAGAGACTGTAAGAAAAAGTCTTGTCTCAGGAAAGGTCAGCCTAGAATTAATTTTGTTTTTGTATTATTAACACAGTTTGTATTTTATTAATATTATATCTTAATATAGGTTTTATATTTAGACAAACAACAACAAAAAAAGATGGAGGGGAATGAGACCTATATCTAACTGTGATTTTAAATAATTAAAGTTTAATTAATTAATAATTAAACTAATTTATCCAGGAAATAAGGAGATATCAATTTAATGTGTATTTAGGGACACTTGTCATATATTTAAATGATACCTCTGAAATGTGTTCTGACTACTACCCAACAAACTTCAGCTTGAATGCTGAATACACCTTTTTTGGTTGACCTTTCAGAGTTTGTTTTGGTGTTATGAGAGTGAATGTGAAATTGATTCCCACATATTATACCTACATCATTATTCAAGCTTGTTTTTAGTAGAAAGAAAAGCCTACCTTTGAAGGATCTGGAATCAGTTCCTGCTGTCATTGGGCATCAGCAGACATCGATAATTTCAAGTCATGTGTCTCCAGCAGGATTAGAAGCAGCTAGTCCCATAGCTAAACATCGAATATAAACGTACACCTCCCACTTTTCTTAGTCATAATGTGCCCTCCTTCATGCTCATGCTTTTATGTGGAAGAGATATGCAGCATGTCCAACATGTCAACACATTTAATGAAATGAAGAGGTCACAGGGCAAGGTCAAAAGCTCAGTGTAGTTACGTTGTGGTGTTGCATGAATTAAATGGCTGTCCTATACTGGTGCAATCAGCTAAAATGAACAGTTTACTGTGGATGAGAATGTTCAGAGTTAGCATATTGTCTTTAGATCAGACCTCATTCAAGCAGTGTCATGAAAATCCTAAGAAAAATATGTTGAATTGGCTTTAACATATTTATGTTATGACTGCGTGTGGCAAAGTCTACACATTATTAACACATTAATAATTAACAAATATTCAAAATTGCTTGTAGATACAGTTTTGTACCTGCTGAGCGGACCATCATCTTTTGTAGCTCAAGACTGGTGTTGAAGCCCAGTTTGTGAATTGTGTATTTAAAAATAAATAAATAAATAAAAAAAACCTCTAATGTTCACATTTTGCTGGAGGAGGAGTAGCGTGTGGTCATTTTCAGGACGGTGCCGGGCTGCAGCGGGAGAACAAAGCTGCTTTCAAACCGGAGGTAGTCTGGACAGTCTGCTGCAAAGCTCAGACTAGATTGAGTTACAACACAATCACCTCCAAATGTCCTTTAACTCTCTGTTGTAGTTGTGTGTGTTTTTGTATGTGTGTGTCTCTGTGTGTGCATGTTGCCTGAAACGTACAAATAAGTGATGTTTAAGGGAGAGATGTTTTTACTCATATTCTCTAGTGGGACTGGCAGAAACAGCAAAGGGCAAAATTCTGTCAAGAGATCAATGTATTTTCTCCAAAACATTATTAATTTCTCTAAATGAACATATTTTATAAAACACATTACACAGTATTTACACAAGAAATGTTGTGTCTCAGATGAACAGTGGATCATTGTCCAAGTTAATACTGATAAGATCATTAGTTTCTGTTTTTAAGTCATTGCCAACAAAGTAAATGCAGCAAGTGCAGTGGACATAAAAATTATATACAAAAATATTTAGTTTATGCAAGTTAATTTACTAATTTGGACAGATGTGGACTAGCACAAACATATAAATTTAGATTTACTAGAACAGTGTTGTTAAAGACATGCTGCTTAACAAACGCTTAAGCTTTGGGAGTGATGTCAATGTCATGATAAGTTTTCTCAGATACCTAGAAGGTCATGTTAATGAAACTGAAGAACTATCATTTGGTGTGTTAAAGACATGACGGTCAAAGTTCAGCACATAGAGATCTAATTTGTTACTTTGTTATTTTCAACTGATGGCAAAATTATTACAAAGACAGATTTCTCTGGCATGTGGTAAAAATAGAAGTAAAAGAGGACATTAGTTGCTACAAATGTCCTGGGTTGTATTAAGCCTTGCATATTTACATGGTACACGCCTCAGTAATATTTACTTAATAAGTCAGTCATTTGAAAGAATAGAAAATTCATGACTGGCCAATTGGATAACGGATAAACTTTTTACTTTAAGTTGTTTGGACACATTACTTTATGCTCTGGTAAATTGACATAGTCATTTTTGACATTATTCAACAATAAGAATAACCATTCATTGGATTCCCTACACTGAAGGCCATTTGTTTTTAAAAAAAACCTTTAAAGGCATTTTTTTCACAGATCCATCCAATAGTCTCATAGCACACCTTTGACATTGCATTTCACTGAAATCTAAAGGAAATCTGCCTATCAGCTTCTATTTGTACTTAACCATACAAGTTGCATATATGACTTCGCAGACCAAGGCGTTTAAAAATCAACTTCTCATACAGTAATTGTGTCTTTGTTAGAAAAATACAGTAATGAAGCTTGACTCTTGCAGAGATGATCTTTTTTCACCTAGTGGATAAAAATGACAAATAAAAATACTATTTGAAAAAATGCAAGGTAAAGAGAAAGACAGGTTTCATATGTGTCCTAAATCAGATATTGTGCAAGCCAGTAAATCTATATAATAGTGTCTTGAAAGCTAAACCTAACTCACCAGTAGTGTTACTCTAGCTGCACCCCGTCACAGTTGTCTTTTGATTCTATTAGTCTGGAAGTATAAAAAGAAAAGGTGAATTATTTAGATGTGAGAAACATCAGGGAGATAATCATAACAAATTCACAAAAACTTTTGTGACATTATATTTATTTAAAGTTAAATAAATATAACGACACAAAAGTTAAAGATTACTTGTTTTCCTTGCTAAATCAAGCCAATTGTGGTGAAGACAACTTCGGAATTAACATCTCATAATTTGGTCACAAAGTATATTGTATTAAAATGTATGGAACGGCCAGTATAAATCCAAAATTAATCACTTCAGTAAAACATCAACTCACTGTGCCTGAGCCTTGAGAGCTTTACGGGCCTCCCGAGCTTCGTGCTCCTCCGAAATCTTCTTATAACAGTAGACCATAACTATAATGAGCCACAGCTGCAGAACCACGATCAGCACGTACATCATTATCTCTGAGATCACCGCTGTCAGCTCCGGATTGGCTGGGAAAGAGGAACCAACAATGCTGCATTTTAGAGGAAACATGTCCACCAGGAGACACTGTGTTTTTCTGCAGACCCTCACAAACATAAAGTAAAGCTGCTTTAAAGTCAGAAATCATCTCATTGGATAAGACAAGCCTGAACATCGTTCAAGTTGACAAACAGGAAAATACTCTTGCTAATAATACATAGATCAGAGGAAAAATATGGATTACAGTAAAAAAAAAAAGTATAACTCCAATGACTGTGGTGATTCTCTGACTCTTCCTTATGGGCCACCAGTAGGTCAAAACTTTTACTTATCAGAGAAATGTCCCAATTATCTAGGCTACAAGAAAGATAGACCTAACAGGTTTTATTGATACAATGACATTTGGTGCAGACATTCATGGTCTTTGTGAACTATGGTGATCCCCTAACTTTTCATCCAGCACCACCATCAGGTCAAAATGTCAATTTGTTGAAAACTGTTAGGCTTTCTTTACAATGAGGATTACAGCCTCATAGAGCCCTTAGCATTGCTTTAGGCGCTATGTCTTGTTGTAAAGTCTAAAGATTCAGTGGACCACAGATAAAACAGTCAAGGCCATGAAGATTCGAGGAAATTGTCCTTGACAAGACACTGTCCACTGTGTCTTTCTTTTTGTAATTTCCTGCTCCTGGGAGACTGCTTGTTTGGACTGCAAGTGTGGCTCATTTGACCATGGACCTTTTTACCTGGCTTGTCATCTAACCTTAAGTAGAAGGTTCTTTGGATCCACATGCTGATTTTTTGGTGCAACTCATTCGATGGGATTTTCATACCTGAGAAACATTTGTTTAAATACATCTCCAAAACTGAGCCATGAGTCATGAGTGGTTGACGTGGAACCACGGTCTTATGGTTAGGTTTAATATAGTGGAATGACAAAATCGTTTTCAAAAATGGGCTGAAATGAGACAAAGCAAAGATGCCAAATAGAGGGAGAAGAAAACTGACAGCCAGTGGAGAAATGTAACTAAGTACTTTTACTACTTTTACTTTTTATTAAGATATGTACTGTACTTAAGTAACAATTTTGCAGGTTTGCTACCCCGTTTTAGAGTGAAATATGTTACTTTCCAGATTAACATTTTACGTACAAAAGAAAGGCTAGATTTATAGGATACAAAGCATTTTATACGGGAATGTTAAACCAGTGGATTCCAATATTTTTAGCTTGTGACCTATTACAAAAAAAGCAATGTCTTCCCCTGCCTTTTCACAGGTACACCCCCCTTACCTACAGCCACTACGCTGAGCTCCACCTCCTTCTCCACAGTAACATGCTCGTGATATTGCGACAGGAAGAGAGTGCGATGGACCGTGCAGCGGTACATCCCTGTGTCATTGAAGGTGACATTTTGAATGTAAATGGATCCTGTCTGAATATCGCTGTTTTGTGTCCCATGCCACTCCAGGCGGTCACTGAAATCTTCATGGAGGATGTCGGCACTGGGGTGCTCATAGTGGAAAATCTGAGAGAAGGTGGGTGGGGAAAGGGAAATCTATAAATATTCTATATTTACATTTCCTGCTCTAAATATACTCTTTAGTACTCTAACTTCTATTTATATATTGCCATAGGCCTAATACACATTTACTCTTTAGTAGTTCCAGTGTAACATCTTCTTCTAAAGCAGAAAACTACTACAAATGTTTATTCTTGTGTAAGTTTGTTGTAAAGATTAACTTTTCAAGTTAATGTAAAATGTTCTTGTGTTTATGATTGACTGCGGATGTCTCCCAAAAATGTTTAACAGCTGCTGTCCAGTTTCCAAAAGTTCATGGAGAGCTGACATAATACAAATGACAAATGTAGAGAAGTAAAAAAAACAGAAGACAGTTAATGACTTTGAAAAAGTAAACAAAGTTAAAAAAAATAGGCCTGCTAAAATGTATTTCCATCTGTGGTACTATTCAGCTTGATGGCACAGTTTCAAAGTTGCTCCACAAGGCACATGGTAGTAGATGAGAGACCTTTTGCATTCACAAACCCAACCAGATTTCACAATTTGGTGAACTCACATGCATGAACTCCTCCTCTCCCAGCGGTTTGAAGTGCCAATCTACGGTGGCTTGGGCAGGGACCTCCTCTCTTATTTTACAGGAGATGCAGCCCAGCAGGAATCCTTCTCCTGCCACGGCTTCAGTCAGGGAGTCCACCTCCGCACAGCCACCATAGCACTGAGACACTGCATGAAAAAAGAGGGAAGCAAAGAAGAAGAACATAAAGAAGCAAGTTTATTTGTATTGCACCTTTCAACAACAAAGCAATACGGCAATTTGACTTTTTAATGAATGTTTCTGATTTTGATTTCAATATTTCCAGCTGGGCCTATTTGTCGCAACCCTCCAGCTCAGAAGGCTTTTAATGAGTGTATTGTTGTTTTTATTTCTTGTCCTGTGTGAACTTACTGGAGTTTCCCCTTTGGTGATTAATCAAGCTTTCTAATCTAAAGTAATTCAAAGTTCTTTATACAAACATAGCAAAATAAAAAGACACATATAAACAGGATTTCAATAAAATCAGATAAAATAGACAATACAAATAAAAAAGTTAACAACATAAACATTACAATGCAAAAGATATTTAAAATATGTTTTGGATAAGTTTTCTGTAAGATAATATTTCATGACTCAGAGTAAGAACAGCTTCCCTTTTCTCTGATGAAATGTCTACTGTGATGGCTGCTGATTTTCTGAGTTTTATTCAACACCTAAAAATGTATATTCAAGAACATGTTAATGTGAAGTCTGATAATGAGACCCTTTTTTAGTACTTTATGAATGGCAGGTGCAGCTGGAAATATCAATCTATTAGGAATGTTGAAGTCCAATAGAATAAAGAATAAAACTATTATTATACTATTAATATTATATTATTATAGATTCACTTATTTATTACTCAAATATAAGAGTTTTTTACTATTAATTTATTTCATAACCATTTTTGTTATATCTTTTTTAATTCTCTTTAATCCCAACAGCAATCAATAAATCAAATGCATTGAGAACCTATGCACTCATTGCACATGAAAATGTGTTTTGGGGGAGTGGCTTTGGAGGGAGGGGTGGGATGTTTTCGTTAGATACTTTCAAAAGTAAGCTGTCTCTTGCTAGCTTTTCAGTTGTTACCTACCCTAGCTTAAATTTACAGTGAATGGATGGTGATGTAACCAATGTTTTAAGGCTTTTAATAAATATGCACGTCACTTAGTTTATGATCTATTTATGGTCTCTCTTTCAGTGATTACATTTTAGCCCCCCTCTTTTTTCATCCATCCATCCATCATCAACCACTTATCCTGCATACAGGGTCGCAGGGGGGCTGGAGCCAATCCCAGCTGACTTTGACCCTGGACAGGTCGCCAGTCCATCTCAGGGCCACACATAGACACACAACCACTCACACTCACATCCACACCTAAGGACAATTTCGGAGACACCAATTAACCTAGCCTGCATGTCTTTGGATGGTGGGAGGAAGCCGGAGCACCTGGAGAGAACCCACGCAGACACGGGGAGAACATGCAAACTCCACACACAGAAAGGCCGGGGCAACCGGGGTTTGAACCCACGACCTTCTTGCTGTGAAAACCCACGCCGCCCACCCCCTCTTTTTTCATTTTTAATTATTTCTTTTTTATGAAAAAGCTCTGAGGACCCTGAAATCAAAGAAATTCAGTTCACTTAAAGAACTCACTTTGAACTGTGCAACTTCAACCACCAACATCAGTAGTTAATTAAAGCTAAGGACATAAATGATTTTTGACTTACCGAAAAGACTGCAGATAACTAAAAAAGACAAATGGCATATCATTTCTGCTGGAGCAACGACCAGCCCTTGAACAAACTATTGGAACTTTCCTTGACGTAAACCTGCGTAGAAGTTTCTGTGGCAATTAAAATTAGATCACTGACATAAAGCCTCTTGATTCCTGATTAATCCCATGTCCTTCAATTCCATTAGTTCAACAATCTTGCATGTCACGTAGGCCAAAAAAGTGACTGAAAGCCTTAGAATACAGAAAGTGTTGACTAAAAAGACGTGAGTGAGTTTCTTCGCAGTAGTTTGCAGTCCCAACTGACTTTAAGGCAGCTATATTTAGAGCTTGTGAATCCAGGAGAGCTGGACGTTGTGAGTGTTGAAAGCCAGCAGGAAACCTGAGATGATGAGACCTGATCCATAACTACACAGCATGACTGTCTAAAGCAAGACTATAGCCCTGTTTCCTCTGGGAAAGTTTCTGTCATCCTAAAGATTTTCTATGCAGGCTTTGGGAATTACATTTTCTTTCATATTTTCTTACATATTATCGTTGCCACCGCTGAGTATATCATTGTCTGTCATCTGTGTTACAGTAGCTAAGTATGTAGCTGGCCATTTGTGCACTTTCCCAAGAGATGGTACACAACAGGAACATGCTAGTCAGCAAAATGACAGATATTTCAGATGAATTGAATCGTGATAAACATGGCTAAGTCCATTTCAAATCTTCATGAAGCTTATGTGTTTGTGTGTCTTTCATTTCAAAGTGTCCTTGGGATGTCTGATGTCTTTTCAGCCTTGCTTTGTGAACCACAGATCTACAAGATAATACAGCCTGAATTCCTGGGGTTCTGTTTAAGATTTCAATATCACTCTTCCCAAATGAAATGGAAATTATACTTTCACCTCAAAGTTTATTGTACTCTCACATGCTTTGTTACTGATCTGTGTTGTAGAGCTTGCTGTTTCATGGGTGGGCACTGTCTGTCCTTCAGCTGAAACACGGGATGATTCTTTGGAACACAGAACAATACTTTGATTTCTCTATCTTTGTCTGAAACTGTCATTGTCGGGTGACTCTGCAAAAAAGTGCAGAATGTTCAGTTCAAAATAGATACAACTATGAAAAGACAATTGTGCAGCTGGACAGCAGCGTTGTATCAATTAAACTTTTTCTAAGAGATAGGCCTACAAATTTTATATGATGCATTAGACTGTATGAAACACCACCAATGATTTCTATATTGCAAATTTATGGTTTATATGGCAATAAATCTCTGAAAGAGCTGTTCTGGGTGAATTTCACTTTATTTCAGAAAATTGCCATGACAGCTATTTTTTCTTTTTAAGAGATCTTTTAAACTGAAGATTGAGTTTACAATGAAACAAAGGCTTCACTTTGTGTTGAAAAGTGGTGGGGACATAAGAGCTCAGATTAGGGGTGTGATGATACACAAAAACAAGAGGAGAAGATTTTTAACACTATTTTGAAGAAATATGAATTGCTGAAAAATATTTATTTATTAGGATCCCCATTAGCTGTAACCGAAACTACAGCTATTCTTCGTGGGGTCCACACAGACACCAAATCGATACAATGTAGGACAAAATTACAATACGAGGTCTGGGGGTCACCCCCCCCCCCCCATTAAACAATAATATTCTGCATTCTGGAGACATTTTTTGCTCCAATTTATGGAATTTATGAAATGACTTTATTTATATAAAGGGAAACAAAATATTCAGCTGGCAGGTGACAATTCATAAATATAAAAATATAACAGAATATAATGCAGTAATCAGCAGGTTGTTTTATTTATATACACTGCACATTTGTGTCTTCTATATTTAAATTGCATTGCAATTTCCATATTGTGCAAATAATTTCTATAGTAAAATTTATATTTCTTGGTGCTAGCAATTTTTCAGAACATTTTTAATAAATGCTTTCAAAAAGTGATGGGGAAAAAATCAGCCATTTCAGAATGTGGTGTGGACATGTCCCCAGCGTTCCCAGTGTAAATGACACTAATGCATTGAAAACTTTAGTTTAAAATACAATATGTGCTAGGGATAGTTTATGTATTGAACAGTATGCATGAGCTAAGCACATTCCATTTGTCCTATAATAACATATTTGATGTTAAACAGGCTATGACATGTTTCATTGACTTAAAGATGTTGAAATGTTCTCCTCGATTGTGCCTAATTGAACAAAACTTCATTTCTTCTGTTTCTGTGTCTGTTTCTTGCTCTTTCTTTTTAGCCACCACAATCATATTGTTGCTGCGAACTATATTCAATAATTGTTTTAATAAATCATTTACCCACTCATTTCACAAACCTCTGTCTTGTTCATTTACTAACACCAGAAACATTTTGTAACTGTAGGATATAGTTTCTCTTCTTATCAGTTTGGATGTCTGATGTCTGCCGAGGGTCGGACAGTCTGTCAGTGCCAGTTGGCCAGTCAGAAAAACAAGGCCACTGAAGTCAAGGCTGACAAAACATTCAGACATTGACTGAAGGCCTCAGCTTGCGTGCTAACTACAGTGATTCACGTGGTTGGTACAGCCATTTGTTGACATGTGGTGGTTGTTCTTTTTTTCCTTTTTAAAGGTGAATGCCTCGTCACATGGCAAGTCAAAATTATATCCAGTCTAAGGTCATACAAATACTTTCAAAAATTGTAATATTAAAAAAAGATGTACAGGGGTAGGACGCTGTATTTTGCCAGCCAGGCTGTGTGTGTTTGCGTATATTGGTTGGAGGTCGGGGATGTTGCCGTGTGTAACCAGATGACACAGTGAGGCACTCAGCTCTTGATAAGGGTCCGTGCCTCTTTTAACCTTGTGGTAACCTATGAATGATAATGACAATAAAAATCTGTGAGAGCAATCTTGGAAATTACATGCATGTGACCAAGAGAGGGAGAGAGCAAGACCTTGAGGTTGGCACACACGTGTGGGGAAACTTCAAGGAAATGTTGACATACAATAATCCCTGTGTGTGTGGGTGTGTGTGTGTGTACTGTGGACTGTGTATGTGTGTTGTGTATATGGGGGTGGGCAGCACCTCTGTGACCCTACACACGCATACACACAGTAAGGGACACACCTCCTTTCTCGCTATGCTGGTGATGTTTTTTTTATTTTTAGCACAGATCGAGTTTCCAGTCCCCGAATCAGCAACCAGAGGTGCTCAGCAACACAACTCTCTGTATCCTGGAGCAGTTTCTTGCTCGGGCTGCATTTGTAACACAGACATCGTTCGCTCTGTTTTGAAGAGGAGCTATTTAAGCGTTGCAGGAGGTGGCCACGGGGAGTGAGAAGACAGATGATGCCCGGTAAACCTATGGAGAATTTGAAATTGCCTAGTCATTGTGATGCTCTGCCATCGATTTGAAAGGATACAGAAGCAACTGCTTGCTGAAGATCAAATCTGAAAGGCAGGTAAAGGCAAATTCATTAAAACAAAAGATGTGCACATTTCCAGGATATATGCTGGTAAATATAGTAGGTCCCTTAACAAAAAAACTGCTTGAAATGATGTAACTTTATTTCTATCAGGGCAGTGGATTTCTCTGTTTAACAGCTTCTAAAGTGGTTTTCTTTCCTAATATTATGGAAATAAACCACGATGGGGAGCGGGCATTAGAAATTAGATAAAGTTCAAGTGGTAGCTTACTTCCAGTGCCATACATTAAAACTATTCGGTTCTTTTGAATCCACAATAGCTGAAATCATTAATCATTTAATCAGTTAGCTGATCAACACTTATGTGAGTGGCATCTATTTTGATAATCCAATCATTAGCCTATTTAAGTTACTTTACAAGCAGAACTGGTAAACATCTGCTTGTTCTCGCCTCTCAGTTGTAAGGATTTGAAGCATTTCTTTGTCTTATGTGACAGTAAACTTAATATTTTTGGACTTTAGGAAACAGTGATGGACATTTTTCACCATTTACGCCAATTATTTTCTTGATTAATAAAGAAAATAATTTAAAAATGAATCAATAATGAAAAGAATCATTAATTACAGCCCCTAAATCAACAGCATTTCAGTTTCTGTGTTTAATAAACGAGTACATTTTGAACCCATGTTCATCATAAAATCTCTATGTTCAGGCACCATCTTAACTCAAAGTGTCTTGTCAATTTATTTCCTTTTGTTTTCAGCTTCAGACAAAGTGACCGGTTATTGGCCCTGTTTACAGTAGGTTATGTGTGGTGGAGGAGAAGATATCCAATATCCAGTACAGGCTGCATCCTACCCATAGATCATGAGACCATATGAAGCGATGCTGCAGGAGGCAAGGGGTGAGATGAACGCGA
Organism: Micropterus dolomieu; assembly: GCF_021292245.1. NCBI lineage: Eukaryota > Metazoa > Chordata > Actinopteri > Centrarchiformes > Centrarchidae > Micropterus > Micropterus dolomieu. The sequence continues at coordinate 8,550,511 of NC_060152.1, forward strand.
CTATTACCCATACACACTCTGCCACACTACTTTTCCTTACACAGTGTTATAGAAATTTAGTGAGGTACAAGATGAGGCATTTTAACCTACTTATCAGGTTACAAATAATGAATGCAGTGCACACAACCTCGTTAGACACAAGGGGTCGCAATGTGTTTGCCCATTAATTTTGCTCACATAACAGCTCCCTTCAAATTAACTCTGAAATTGTGCTAAAACTGTGGATCTACCATGGATGTTTTATATGATTTGTATCCTGCTTGTTGCTCATGGTGTACTGAGAAAAGCTGTTGTGGTCACTTCACGTTTATGCGAAAAAATAATAAAATCCCTGTCGACTGCTGAAAACATTGTTTTTCTTCGCAATAAATCAACTCAACTGTAACAGTTGGCTCAATTTGTGCATGTAAAGATTTGTTTTAAATTAGTAAACAGATTAGGATATATAGTCGATTGAGGATAAAACTAACAAACACTCGTCTGCTTCTCACGCCACATCCTCTGGACAGTTATTTTCCTGGATTATACCACAAAGTTTTCAGAGGGGTGTTCGTCGTATTTTGCCGGTGGTTGTTTGTATTTGACTGCATAATAATTGATGTTATTTATAATTTCTAGATTAATGTGAGTTATTAAACGGTTGGCTGATTTATTTCGTATTAGAAACACGTCGAAGGGGTCATACTTCTTTTTCTTGACGAGACTTCTCGTAACCCCCAACGTAGGCTACTAAGTCAATCCCCCGACTGACTGACTTTGTTCCTTTTCACTTTTGGCAATATAACCTATTATGTGTTACTTCAAAACGAAGTTAGTTACGCTCCTAATGCTAAGCTAACTTTGGTTGTTAGCTTTACATTTCATTTGATAACAGTGTTTTATACCAGGGTGCTTTTAAAGTGAAAATGGAAGACGTCGGCATAGTACTTTCTCTGCTGGAAATTAAAGCCTGCTAGCCAGATAGTCATCTTTTTGTGAGTAGTTGGCCTTCAGAGGTTGGACTCCGGGGTAACGTTAACCTTAGCTAAACTTGGTTGTCTTTAGCTTTAGTTGGCTAAAGACTAACTGTTCGCTGCAGCCGGCAGATGCTTCTTTACGCACCTAAGGATGTTGATGTGTTCCTGTGAAAAAGTGGATTTTAACATTACTCCCCGCACCGTCGCTCGGCTTGTTTTCGAGGCCGAGCAAGATAACAGAAACGGAGGAAACTCATCTAATGGAAGGTAGGAGTTCAACATTAAGTCTTCCAGGCTGCACAGTTTTTTTTAGTGCCATATAATTAAACTTCACCCGATTTCTTTCCTCATACCCCTTTTGTCCTTCGGTGTTTAATTGCACACATCATGTGAACAGATATCAGTGGCTGGCAGTGTTTCACATAAGTGCAGACCGTACAAGTGTTGAGTTTCTTAAGCCGAAATGAGCAGCAACAATGTTGAGCAACGAATTTGATATCGCAGGATCAGCTGTTCCTGTCCACTTGCTTCACGCTGCAGAAACATGTATTTGCTTGCGTGCACCGTAGTGTTCTGCATCTGCAATGGTCGTGGTCGGCGTGTAGTGTGCACAATCAACAGCTTGATCTGGCCTGAGTTTTAAGGCAGAAAGATCAGGCTTGCGTGGACCAAAGAGTGAAGGCTGCACGGGGGATTATGGTGGATTACTTTGGACAAACAAGTCCGTGCCAAGATTGTTCTTGTTCAAACAGATCACAGCAAATACTGTCCGACATGCTTGGGCCCTTGTCTTGGAAGTGCCTGCTGTGAAGGCAAACAATGGAGTGACACACACACACACACACACACACACACACACACACAACCCTTCCCTGTCTGAGGACAGGCAGTATGTTGTCATGTAGTTGTGACCTTGGTAGCCTGTAGTGGCATTTAGACCTTGTTATTGGCTGTATGAGCTGTGTATTTTCAAAGGGTGTTGTTTATGTCTGCTTCAGTGTCTGGAAGTTTCTGTGGTGAGTTTGTCTGTTTTGTTCTTTCTGGCTAGTTTTAGGATCAGCTGTGTTTGGAAATGCTGTCATTAAAAAGAGCACCTGCTTTTTTTTGTCCAGAGACTGGTCTTGGAGTGGATGAAATTTCTCGTGGTGTCTGTTACTGTCTACTGATAAACGCAAATTGACTGGTGTCTGTCAGTGCCATGTTCATCCAGTGTTGGCTATTTCTGAGTTGCTTGAAGGGAGAACATTAATAATGAATAATGCTGCTTAAATAATTAAAACAATTCTCCAAACCTGGGCAAAAAGAATGCACATAACATAAACTACCACACTGTAAATAAATCCTATTGATTGGCCTTCTAACGGGAACATGTCATCATTGTCATATGATACCTCATATTCCCAGAACTGGCAGAGGAGACAGTATCAAAGTCCAGACGCGAATAGTCGTAGTCTCGCAATCATTTGTTTTCGTGGTAAAGTTTCATTCATATTTTCAAGAAAACATTTTAGAAGATTGATAGTCAGAGATAGGACAGCCTTTTGAATGCAAAGTTTCTGCTCTTTTCACTCCTTAGGTATAGATACTTCCAGACACAGGTCTGTCTTTGTCTGAGCCTTCAACTCTCTCAGACGAAGATGAGCCTGACAATGCAAATATAAGCTTGAAGTCTGTCAAAAGGAGGAGAATGGCGTGCTGAAGAAAAAAAGTAAACACCAGACAGTGCAAGAGGTGCAGAGATGGAAGCGGTGAGGCACAGGAGCTAAACACAGAAGAGGGATGTTCGGACATTTCAGTCACTCTTTGCCAATATATACAGACTGAAAGACTGGAAAAGGATTGCCTAAAGAACACTGATTAAGAAGGCATGTGAAATTGTCTGAAAAGCCTCCTCCCAGCCTCCTGCTGGATCATTTGTGACCGTAAGGGAACGCCCACACTACCGTTTTTACCACATATGGGGAAATTTACTTAACTGATTTGAAGACATTTCCTTAAGTTCACAGGCAATGTGGAGAACACCAAATCCTTTGTAATTATAGCTAGTGTTACTTTCTATGTTGATTTATCCAGAGGAAGTACTTGATGTGTTAACCCATCCTGTTTCTACAAATGCAAGCATGACTGGAACATCTTGGTCAATCATGGGTCAGCCTCAACTCTAAAGATGCAACAAGCTCTTGTTGGTGAACTTGACTGAAAGAGAAAACTAACCCCTGGAATGCTCTGAAGATGACTATGTCCTCTCCTGTGGGACCAGATGCTATCACTCTGGCTCAGCCCATCCCCGTCCCCACGCTGACTGTCCTGCCACCATCCTCAGATACCGAGTCCTGGTCTCGGTCACCTAGCCCCAGACCGTTGCGTTCCAGCCGCCATGGTCGATTCCACCGCAGCAGGACCCGAACTAAGAAACGAAACGAGGACGAGCAAGGCTGCACTCCTAAGCGACAATGGGGTAAGAAAACGCAAATTGTAATAGAGGAGACTGCAGAGAAGGGCACCATTCAAAATCGAAGCTCCTCGCCCTCCCCCTCTGTGGCCAGTCAGATGGAGGGGGAAGAGCAAGGTCAGGACAGCCCTTCACAGGACCTCCTCCTGCCACCGTCTCGCTCCTGGTCTCGTAGTCCCTCTCCTAGCCGGCGATCCCGTTGGTCCCTCAGGAGCCTGCTCAGCAGAGACTCTGACTGGGAGAGCTGCAGGTTAGTGTGCTGGCAGCATTTGTTTACACTCTCATGACCAGAGGCTGAAAGTTATTATTATGCAAGTATCTGTACATATACAAGGAATTTGACTCTGGTTTTTCATTACTCTGTTACATTTATCCGTAAACTGCTTTCACGAAGATGGCAACAAAGTTGAACAAAACAGGTAAAAATAAACCCCTTAATTCATTCAGTCAACAGTTCTGTCTTCGAGAATGGGCTCACTTATCTTACAGCAGCACCACATAGGGTTCAGTGGCTTAGAACAAAGCGTCAGCACTCTGTTTGACTCCCTCAGGAGTATTCTACGTTTATAGCTCTGTAAAACCTCAGACAATTTGCATTCAGGCCTTCTGAGAGCAGATTTGCCTGCAATGATTGACTGGAGTGAGTAGCCTCTCGTTTGTGCATGTTGGTGGGGGGAAAAATAAAGTCTTACATCTGACAGATTTACGCTTGGTCGACTTTTCTCTAACGTCCCAAGAGGTTAACTATTTTAGAACAGGGTGTGGTTAATTAGCTAATGACTAAAACTGAGGACAGATTACACACTGTTAAAATCCTAATTAAGTTGAGTTGATTCATAGTACGCTGCTATGACGTCAGACAAAACAATCAGGCCAACACTCACATTGTAGAATTTCAGTGATGAAGCAAGCCCTTGCTATTTAAAACCAAGAAAACATACTCGACACATGACCTTTAATGGATTGGTATTTTAAAATAATAGTATAACCCTTAAGGAAAGATTACCTCTTTTTTTAATAAGCGAAACTGAAAGGTTATGTAAACTGTAAACAAAGAAAGTGAGACTGCTCTTGTGGCAGCAAGCAAAAACAAAGCTGGGTCGGTCATAAGGAGCTAGAGGCGGGGTTCATGCGCCATTTATCCTTCCGTCGAAGCATGACATCACCTTCAGCCAATGGGAGTGGACTCTCAGTCTGATGATGTCATGTGAGTCCAATCAGAGGAGGTTCTGGGCACCACTGCAGTGGACTACAGAGAGGGCAAGCAGAGGGTGATTCTCTCCTGTGCTCCATATAAACAGCTGTGCCCTTGTCCTCTTCATTTAAACATCATTTTATTGACCCAGTTATATTGTTTTGCAGGATATCAATGAAACGTAATATCCACACGATCTTGGGTAAATCCTAACACACATACAGGTTTTCAGAGTAATGCTCCAGCACACAAATGTCTAGTTATGTAAACCATAATTCAGAGAAGCCATAAAAGAAAGCAATAACCCTATTCACACTTGGCACTAAAATTTAGCTTTGGTTATCCAATCCTGGGTTTTCAGCTCAATTCAGAGCGAAAACACCCTGAGGAAGCCTTATTGCTCAAAAAACATTTGGACTCTTCTCACCAGATATACAATGTACTTACCTACAGAAATCTAATGCAGCAGGCAGCTCACAGTCTATGACCATGTTTAAGTATGTTTGATATTGAAGGAGCAGGATTTATGGTAGAGAGGGAGGAGTCCTGCCAATTTGTGCTATATAGTCTTTGTGATCCTGTAATAATTCTTTGGTTACCACATAGTAAATGTATTATATATTATAATACTATTATAATATATAATAGAAATACTAGAACTACTAGACTAAAGGCCCATGTTAACCTATTCAGACTAAAAATGCAGGTTTGTCCCATATTATGGTGTTGGTCTGAAAGGTGTTTAAGCTTGCTATAAAGGCTCCTTAGACAGGCACAACAAACTACTTGTGTCTATGTCTTCATCCAGTGTTGGCGTCCAGTCAGTGGACACAACTCAAGGGAGATGTTATCAGTGATTGTTTTCAGAAAGGACTCCAAGTTGCTAAGCTTGTGTGGCTGTAGCTTTTTTAGTCATGTCTTGTGTGTCAGTTTCCACCTAAGGCAATTGAGGACAACTCATTTTATTCTATAAAAATATCCATCCTTGCAAGAACTGACATGTCTACTAGCGTGATTACTTTCAGTAGAAGGCAACTGATGAAAATAAATTGATAGCTGTTACCAAAGCTGGGAACTCGAAACAGCTAACAGGTTAGTATCTTTGTGTTCTTGTGGGGGCTAAATCTATTAAGTGATCCACTATATTGATGTCTTGATTGTTTTTTATATAGAACACTGGTCAATAAAGGCGTACCTGCATATGATGGATTATTCAGTTTCTAGATTTGCTCACTGCACTATATAAGTTTCTAGCGTTTGAATGTTGGAGTTGCAATCTAAATGTCTGTCACCAGATTTGCAAATGTAAAGCTGCCATGACTTGCTTTGGACCAATGCATTTTCTACAGTACAGCTGAAAGGATAATTCTGCCTTGCACAGAGACCTTGTTCTACTGATGTAAACATGTTGTTAAATTGTCATAATGGCAGCTTATCACGTTTGGCTTTACAAATATGCCAAAGGGACATGCACTTTTCAGATGCCTTGTTTGAAGTGGCCCAGGCCACAATGATTTGTTATTGAAGACAAACTCCCCCTTCCACCTTTTTATATACAGGGCAATCAGTGCAACTGTGAAATCAATCTGTATAATGTGTATGCACATTCAGTGCAAATGTACACACACATTGTCAAAAACACCTGACTTAGCCTAGGTAAGGTCAGTTTTTCAGAGACAGAATGTAACTTAAAATGACGTATTTGCAAAAGACGTTTACCATAGCCAGATAAACCACACAGTGACCTCCGGAATGATTGTGTTTGATTATAATTGTGACTTCTCTTTATGTTTCTGCCATACCGTATCAGTGCAGCTTTGTGACTTTTCCTAGTTCACAGAGTCTTCAGTTGGTGTGTTCACATTCTATCAGATTAATCCACTTTTGACACTAACCTAGTTTCAGACTTTCTTCTAGGTTTCTTTCATTGTTAGCACACCGCCAGCACAATGAACCCATTTGAACCTATTTTTAGTGATCCGCTTCTATAGTCTTAGTTTTTGTATTATTGATAGTGTGCACCATGTGTATTCCAGAAGCTATACAATCTCCTAACTAGCCTAAAGACATTGATCTGTACTCTCAGAAGTTCACACAAATGTCTAGTTATGTAAACCATAATTCAGAGAAGCCTGCTCTCATTTCTCTTGCCCTGTTGCAGTGAGATATTTTTCTATAGGCAGGAAGGAAACGAATGTAGTATGTTTACATTGTGTACTGTATACCCACATCCTGTAAAAATGGTTTGGCTTTTCTTCTAAGCTGCATTGCGTCTTGTTTCTTTCCCCTTACTCAATATCTACCCGGCCACCGTGAAACTAACAGTATTATAGGCCACTGGACCTCGGAAAAGCAGATTACACAGAGAAGACAGAATGGTGGAGATGTGGGCCTGGCTCAGCCCAGTGTGGATTATGATGTGGACTAATCCAGAGGAATGGACAGAGAGATTGAGGGTTAAGGGATTTTGTGGGCTGTGGGCTTTGGCCAGGTGGATTCACTACAGGCAGTCATGGTCTCTGTATACAATTCTGGTCATGTTTAAGCTTTTGTATATGATGCTATGCTTAAGGGCCTCCATCTGATAGTGTCAAGATATTCATCACACAAAAAAACAACCTAACTTATTTTCTTGATTTGGTCTATAAAATGACTGAAATTTGAAAGAAAGTGCCCATGACAGTTCCCCAGAGGCCAAGGTGAAACTGCTTGTTTTATCCAACCAACAGTCCAAAATCCAAAGAGGTTCAGTTTCTTATCACAGTGGACTAAGAAGTCCAGCAAATATTCACATTTGAGAACTTCGAACTGTTTCACCATTTTGGCACCTTTGCTTAAAATTGACACACACATCATTCATCAATTATCAAAATAGTTGATTAAACCACTAATCATTTAATTATGAGGAGGATTATCCATAATATAAAACACATTGTACCTGTTGTGTTGCTTTGTCTTGCTGGAAATGCTACAGATCCTCACAAATGAATGCTGAAGCTTGTTTTGAGCATGTTTAGTTAATAAATGGAGGAAGCATGTAGAGGCTACACATGTGGAAAAAGATAACGGTGTTAGTGCATGTTACTGCTACCTGCTGTCTGAGGTACTGGTCCCTCTGAATTCGGCATAAAACCTCCTCAGTGAAGCACCATCTCACTGTGGGGGGGAACAAGGCCTCACTGAACACATGGAGCCGCCTCCCTCCCTCCCCCCACCCTCTCGCTCGTTGCAAAGGGGATTACGGATGGACGCAGAGACTGCAAGCCCGTTAACGGGTCCGGTAAGCGGCACAGGGAGAAGCGGTCCGTCGGGTACCTGGGTGTGAGGTGCAGGGGGTCGACCACGATGGGAAATTAACATCCGACCGCGGGACGGTGGACGATGGGCGCATTTCTACCCCGAAGAAAAGAAGGCGGAATAGCTGAAATAACACCCCTGTAGCGCTTGGCTTGCTTTCGCTGTACACAGACACACACCAGGAACGCCGGTGCCATATTGATATAATAGTGAGCTGCAACGTGTTTTAGTGGATATCAGCTGGATCGCAAACGCCTCATGACATGTTCGAGTAAGTGATATGAAGACGGTCTCATCTGCTGTGATGAATACTGGTGATCTGTCTTTGCTCCTCGCTGTCGCACGTTTGGTGTGGTTTTATGAGTCACAGCATGCAAATCTCACTAGTAACACGGGTGGAGAGGCACAGTTTGTGTAAAAGCACAGCCGCAGTCTGATATTAGCTGTATTAAACTGATAGCTAGCTGTGTGTTTATGTGCGTCCTGTCGGCGCCCCTCGGCCACACTGTCTGACTGGAGTCCCCCACCCATCCATCCATCTCTCTTCCCCTGACCATATCAGCCTCCATCCTTTTACAATCCAGTGCTTCCTAACTGAAACGAGTTGTGTTTATTCCTCCCGACGACTCGTGTTTGACTTTGTCTCGTTTCATAGTGTTTGTCCAGTTGTGGCGTTGCTGCACTGGGTAGTTTTTGGGTAGCCGGTGCTAGCTGCCCATTACTAGCTGCTCTGTGTCAGCTTTAGGTAATGTGTGAGGATATTAAGGTTAACTGCACCAGAGAGACAGCTAGAGGTTTATGTCGAACATTCTGGCAATGCTGCCGATTAGCCTTGTACATTTGTTTGGATGAAGGATTTAGCCCAGGTATGTAAACACATGCTGACAGTTTCACATCAACGTCCTGATCACACTCACGCTGTCTGACGGCATAAAGGCCTGTTCAAAGCGGCCGCTGGTCTTACGTAGGTTTACTTCAGTTAATGCTACTTGTCAATAGACGTGAGGTTCATGGATGGACCCCCAGCTGCACTGCTCCTTGTCCCAGCCATCAGTGGCCTTGCCTTGGGAATCATTTTTGTCTCATCCCTTTTCCTCTGGAGCGCCACTGAGAACTGCAGCCACCTCGGCAGGGTCCTAGCTGTACATTTTCAACCCTTTTTCTTTAAGTGTTGAAAAATGCTTTTCAAGATAGACCTGGCAAAGAGGAAAGCATGAAAAACATAGACCAAGACAACTGCCACACATCAAATACAGTATAGAGAATATTCTGTTTTCAAAGCATCTCAAAAAAAGTAAATACTAATTTAGGAGCAAATACTTTCAGCTGTATATTGTTCCAGAAGAAAGAGGCAGCGTATTTAAAAGCTTTGTTGTTGGGCTATTCCTTTTGCCTTGATGTGCAACTGTGGCAGAAGAAGTTCCCTTCAGGGATCAATGAAGTATTTCTGATTTGAAATGGAAAGAGAGTTTGATGGACGGAAAAAGGAATTCATTGTCAATAATGTGGCAAATTGTCCGAGGGATACGCCAGTTGCACCATAAATTAGGAGGAGAGACTGTACAGCAAGGCACTTAAGCAGAAACATCTGATTCATGGTGTCTGCTCAGGATTATGAAATGGACAGTGACGCATAGCTGTGCGTGCTTGAAAAACAGCAGCTAAGTTTGCTAATGGTGAATGTGGTCGTTTTTACTTACTGACGAATGAGGTGCAGCCATGGAAACTGATATGGTGTAAATTCAGCTATTTTATTAAGTCGCAGCACATATGGTGGCAGAAGTAGGATCACACTGAAGTGTATAGTGTGTGTGTGTGTGTGTGTGTGTGTGTGTATATATATATATATATATATATATATATATATATATAAAATGTAAAATCATGAATCAAGTGTTTGTGTCTTGAAATTGCATAGTGTAAAAAGATTTCTGTCAATTGCCTCTGTATCTCTGTCTTTACTCAAGTTCACCTGAAGGAAAACTATTTGAAAACTTGTAATTACAGCACAAACTCTCTGAAGCTCTGACTTGGTAGTGTTTTATTCTAAAGGAAACAGAGTTCTGTGTTTTGTAGTTAAACTTTTGGATTGGATAGTCTTAACACCCATTATTGAACGGCTTTAAAAATACCCTCACCATTTGGCTGCTGTCCAGCTGATAACACTTGCCTAATATGGCCTTTATCTAGTCTTCATTAGGCAATTTAAGATGGCATGATATTATCAAATAGTAAATGCCTGCAGCCTTTCTTCATAGCATGACATTAGGCATTACAGGGCAAAATTTAGCAATGAAAGAGTTTGCTCTGTTCACATCTGAGCTAAATTTGTATCTATGTCTTTTTTTTTGTCTCCAGTACGGCCAGTAACTCTCCACGCAGCACCCCCGGCAGCTCTCCCTCCCTGCGGCGCAGGGTCCTTGGGGGTGGCAGGGCCAGTGAGATCGAGGGAGGAGGAGAGAAGACCAGTGGTGGAGGAGGAGGTTCAGATAGCCCCCTGCCCTCCATACCTTCTGCTTCCTCCCTCACATCCGCCTACCCTCTTGCTTCTCGCCACTTCAGCCGCAATGCCAAGGTAACTCTGATTATCCACTTATCAAGGTCATCGTTACAGATGGGTGCTAAGCTTGAATGCTTAAACTACTGCTCCCCAAGAGGTCTGTAGATATGAAGACATGGAGAGATGAGGCTAAAGGCAAGAACTTAATATCAGTGATCCAGTTCAGACAAGGTATTGATATGTAAACTTTATGCAGAGTAAAAGACTACAATCTTGTAGCGTGTCCTTATCAAGATAAAAGTTTCATGATTACTTTAAAGAGTGTGATGTAAAACAGCATATAATAATAAGCAAGCAAACCATTGTGCACCATTCTGGCAAGAATTATCTAGGGTTGTGCAGAGGTGTGTCCGTATTTATTTATGCTTTAGAACGTAACTGCCGTGGAAAAATCAGAAAATACTATTTGTCTCTGATTCACTGCTTTCTTCTTAACTTTCTACTAACTTTGCTCCTTCGCTTTCATTCGCTCTCTAGCTCACTCAAGAAGGGAAGGGACTAACTTTGAATTGCGTGTTTACAATCCTACTCATTCTGCCTTTTTTAAAGACCAAAAATATTTCTGGGTGGGAAAATGGCATTCCACTTTCATGCTAGTGAATTCTCATCTACACCAGATATCCTGCAGTGAATGTAAATGTTTGATTTAGCCGTGTGAGCTATTATAATGTTAACTGTTTCTGTAATTTTGTGTGACAGGCTCACAACAGCTTGTTAAACTATTGACTGTTCATTTCAGCTGGGTAGTGAAACGTACCTTTTAAAATGGAGAAGTGGTGATTGTTCTGACACCTTAAGGTTACATAAAACAGGCTTAGCCTAGGGAATAGACTGGCAGAATCACATGCACTCAAATATCAAAGTGGGTTACTTCAACAACACTATGTATGCTGATAGATTTTTCATACCTGTATAAAATCAGTTTGTACTGTAAAGTCTTTATTGTTGCAGATCATTTTGAGTACTGCTCACTACTAAATAATATTCTTTTCTTTACAGAAAATGCAGAGCTGGTACAATGTAAGTACAGTAACATGCATTCGAGGGTGCTTGATTTTCCAGATGCTTTTCTGATTTTCCTTCCAGACAGGTGGAACTAGTTGTTACAGTAAAATGCTAATAATTGGTGTTGAATAATTTTGTGTTTATCCTTTTGGTAAAAAAAAGTGTTTTTCTCACTTGCTTAACCAAATATACAATCCAGCTCACTTCAGAATACTGTGAAGGCTAGTTATGAAGTAAAAACCATGTTCTCCTTTCTCTTTCCTGTCCTTACCCACAGGTTCTCAGTCCTACATACAAACAGCGGAACGAGGATTTTCGTAAACTCTTCAAGAAACTTCCCGATACAGAGCGACTTATAGTTGGTAAGTGGGACACATAAGTGTCAAAGGCATGTTGGCATATGATAAACTCTGTGCTGAGCTTGTGTGGGGAAGCTACACCATTCACTCAAGAAGATTAAATATTCAGCAAAACCCCTCACATAAAATCAACCTCTGGAATTGTTGAAATTGACCTTCTTTTTCTCTCCCCTGGATATTTCCTCAGACTACTCTTGTGCTCTGCAAAAGGACATACTACTTCAGGGTCGCCTTTATCTGTCAGAGAATTGGCTCTGTTTCTACAGTAACATCTTCCGCTGGGAAACCACTGTAAGTCATGCACACACTGTGTACACATATCGCACGCGCGCAGTCAAACACATATCTGTTTAAACCTAGTTAATGTCACACCTGCAATCTGATAAGAAGTCCTTTTAATGCACTTGTATGCAGATCAATATAGATACGCTCAGGCTCTTGGTGAGATAAGAAATACACACTGAAACATACACATGGAAAGTCTCTCTCCTTATCTATTCAGATCACTATCCTGCTGAAAGACGTGACCTCTCTGACCAAAGAGAAGACTGCCAAGCTCATCCCAAACGCCATCCAGATCAGCACTGACAATGAGAAGGTCAGACTCGAGCACAACAATATTTCAAAGAACTGAAGTATTTTAATTTTACTCCATTAAACCAACATAATATTTCTGTTATTAACACATTCTCTATCCTTTTACCGTTTTAAGTTAACTGCTGCTACAAAAACGTGTTTTTGATAGGGTTTACTTTAAATAACCAATTTTGCCAGGGAAGCAGTATGAAATTCCCTGACTCAACTTTGAACTTTACTGACAACGACAAAGAAAACATCCCAACAGAGAAAAAACACCTGTCAAATTTACTGTTAATATTTTCTTTCCTCCTTTTCCTCCCTCCTTCCTGTCCCACTGATGTTCAACCTCTCAGCACTTCTTCACATCTTTCGGAGCAAGGGATCGCAGCTTCATGATGATTTTCCGACTGTGGCAGAACGCACTGTTGGACAAGGTACAACCTCCTCTCCCACCCTCCAGGGGGTTTATGCCGGTGCCTGGTGTGACACAGCTAGTAGTTAAGATCTTAGAATAGAGCACAGTGTCAATAAGTAGGAGAAGGCCACAAACACAAGCTCGGAAGAACAATGTAAATCACTGTAATTTGAATATAGACATTTATTTGGACAGAGTAGGTGCAGAAACACAGCAGCTTAGTATTAAAGCACATGGCAACAGACAGCAAGATGAAACATGTATAGGTGGAACATTACAAGATGTTGACTCATCACTGTCAGGCTATTGACTTACTGTTTAACCTGCAAAAGGCTATCAAACAAATTACTAATTTGCTGCCAAGACCAATCATCAAATGCTATAGTATGATTAAAATCGGTTACATTGTTAACTTCAAACTTACTAATTTTCTGATATGGATGAAATGTGTAAAATGTAGTTTATTGTGAAGCACAATTCCAAAGTCTGACAATAAGAAAAGACCAACATATTGACTATTTGAATGTCATTGGTTCTAAAAGATGCATCTCATGTGATGCATGACCCTTATGGATTTATTCACTGTATTATGCAGGTAGAGAAGTGACTGCATATGTGTAATTTACACTGGGGACCACTTTTTAATATGGCTGCTGTTGTCCCCACCACTTTTTGAAAGAATTTCTAAAAAATGTTCTGAAACATTGCTTGTGACAAATAATGTTTAATAACAAATGAATATGCTGTAAGAAAGTTTATTTGCACAACAAGAATTGAATAGGAATTGCGATGCAATGTAAATATAAAAGAAACAAATCTGTGTTGTTCAAAAAAACTAACCAAAAAACAAAACAAGCTACTGATTTACTGCATTATATAAAAAAAACAAGCTGCTAATTACTGCATTATATTCCAGTATGTTTTCATATTCTGAATTGTCACCTGCTACCTGAATTTTGTGTTCACCATAAATTGGTGTCTCCAGAATGCAGGAAATTAAGTGTTTAATGCTCAAAATCGTCTGGGGGAGGCCCCCCAGGGCCAACAATAGTATGTTTCATCAAATATCTTCTTGTCTTGTTCTTGTGACCCCAAAATTGTGCACCATCACATCTTATGGCCTAAGTGTTTCGTAAACTGAGCCCTTAAATGTCCCCACCACTTTTCAACACAAAATGACGCCCTGGTTGGATGTACTTATTTTTATTGACTTAAATGTCACCTAATCTGTTGTTCAACTCATTAACAGAATTAATTGGTATTCGAGGGGCATTGATAATTAATCACAACTGTCACACTATATTTCACAGATGACACATGAACAGAGGCGTCTCAGACTTCTGATTATGCCTCTCTGTATCGTGTAGTCAGGGGTAGAGCTATAATAAAGTATGGCAATACATTAAAGAATTTCCCCTCGGGGATCAATAAAGTATTTCTGATTTCTGACATCAATGTACAAATCACTCATTTTAGTTTGATACTGATTAACTACTTAACAAGAGTTTTGTGTTTATTTTGCAGTCTCTATCCCCCAAAGAGCTCTGGCACATCGTACACCAGTGCTACGGCACTGAACTGGGCCTCACTAGTGAAGACGACGACTATGTCTCCCCCACCTCCGAACATATGAATGGCCTACTGTGAGTGTGTAAAAACATGCCCTGTATACGGTGCAGTGCATGTTATTTGAGAGTTATATATTGGTGATGTATGTGTGCAGGCATGTTAACACACTTAACAGACTGAAAGAGTAGCTAAGTAGTTTGTGTGAGGGAAATGTGTAATTGGTTATTTCTTTCTGTGTCATTTGTTTACATTTACAATTTCTAAGTAACATTTTTGATGTAATGCTTGTGTCAGCTAGAACAGGAATATGCTCTTCTATTTATTTCTTTTTTCCCCCCTAAATACTATTGATTGTCAAATAAATAAAAACCACTAAGCATCAATAATCATGCTGATTCTGCCTTTGCTAGTGCTGGGAATTTTGTTTACATTAAAACATTTAATCATCAGTTATGTAAATTACTTCCTTACTTAAATTACAAGTTTATTTAAAAAACATAAATACCCCCAGAACAACTGACATTTAGCCTGAGGGGGTATTTTTCTATTTCTTCAGTCTTTAACCAAATAAGTGGATTCTCACTTATTAGGAGGTGTGTGTGTGTGTGTGTGTGTGTGTGTGTGTTTTTGCCTCAAAGTCATTAATTATTAATTTAAGTTTCATGAACCAGTGTTTTTAATGTCAGCTAGCATTAAGTGCCCGGTTGGTTAAAGATTTCCCACTGCTGGCCCTAAATTCTCTAACAAACACTTGGCTCTTTCTCTTTCTTTCTCTCACAGTGTGACTTTCTCTATATGCATCTCTGTCTCACTCACTTCCTCTCCATCCGTTCTCCAGGCCAGGAGACGATTCAGTGTCGGTCACAGATCTACTAGACCTCAGCTCAGTGTCTGTTCCCTCCACGGGCAGCTCTCCCCCTCCGCTGGTGCCCTGCGGTCCAACCAGCTCTCCCTCATCTACCAACCTCGTGGGCTCCTCTCCGCCTTCCACCGCCTCCTGTCTGCCCATAGAGGTGCCTTCCTCATCTGGACAAAGATTCACAACAGAACCCATTGAACTCGTCTCGCCCAGCTTGCTATTATCCTCCATTTCCACCAATGCCTCTGCCCCGGGCTCAGCTACTGCCTCCTTTGTGAGTGTTCTTCTTGACATCCCCACGTACTTAGGCATACAAAATTGCAATAGCTAGTCTTCAGTGCAGTGTGATGCATAGTCTGGTGAAATTCCAGGTCTTTTTTTAAATTATTGCTTCATTAGCAAGACAATTGTTCAAGAATGAGAGACCTGCACCACCTACAACGCTGCCATCATTATGCATATTGGAAAAAATACAGGTTATTCCATACAGCTATAGACTGTACCAAATGCTTAAACAAAGAACCAACTTTCACTTTAATAATCCAAAGTTTCAGTACAGACAGAGAAGATGTATCCTGCTGGTGGTGTTTCAAGATGTCAGCTTGATATTTGTAGACAGCTGGTTAGCTAGTGTTAGCTACATGGCAGGGATGGACTGAATAAAGTAGAATCTACACACTGCTCCAGCGACTCCCATGGCTTCACATCTGATAACCAAAGATAATACCTCATCATTAAACTCAAACCAAGAGCTCAGATCAGTTTTATTTCAGTCTCCCTCTTGTAACTAAAAAGACGTCGTTTGGACAATGTTTATTGCACATAATGTATTATCTCAATTTAAATAGTAAAAATTGGTGTGAAGCTTTAGACATGTAGGATCAATGAATAATTATCTCTATCACTCATGATGTGATTGGTTGCACAGATGGAACATAATTCCTGTCATACAGGAGATTATAAGTTAATATTTTTGAGTGAGCAGGATCATCGTGCAGCTGTAGAGTGTAGTTAGAATGTGAGTTATTTTTTAATAGTCAGCACATAGGCTGACCATGTTAGACTGTGATCTTACAATCATGCTTCTTAATCTGTCTTTTAAAGCTTCAGCTATATTTTTCATCTTCAGTTGCTGGTCCCTGTGTTTTGTCCCCGTCAGATTTAAAGCTAATCAAATATATTTAAATTAAAATTTAGGCTACAGCTTAATACACAGTCAGAATCCACCACTTTATCACCCATTAAGGAAATGTAAGTCTGGTAAATGATAGTTAATGGACAACAGAGGAAAAAAGCTTAC
This sequence comes from Micropterus dolomieu, assembly GCF_021292245.1. Classification (NCBI taxonomy): domain Eukaryota; kingdom Metazoa; phylum Chordata; class Actinopteri; order Centrarchiformes; family Centrarchidae; genus Micropterus; species Micropterus dolomieu. The sequence continues at coordinate 8,567,057 of NC_060152.1, forward strand.
TTACTGACACTTTTCCTACACTCAAGCTGTTTGTTCTGTAGATAAATGTGCGCAGTTTTTATTTACTTGTTGCCATGGTGAATCAGACTATCGGCGCTCCATTGATGATGGCTTTTTTTAAATCCCCACGCACAAATTTAACTCATTGAAACATAGTGAGGGCTGATTGAACTGACTCTGACCAGCTGTTCTGGAACTGAAAACTCTGTGTTTTCCACCTCAGAGTTCATCAACTCATAGTTCAAGGTTTGGCTCAGAGTTTGTTAAACTTGCTTCTGACACAGGGTCCTGGTGGAATCTGTGTTTGTGTAATGTCAGTGTGTTAACAAGTAAATCATTTGTACGCTTGCAACATATACAGCATGTCCAGTACAAGCTGGCATTATTAGTGCTTAGTCATTTCATTTTAACACTCAAATTGATGTACTACTTTAATCTGTCTGCTGGAGTTGTTCTCCTCAATCATCTATTCACTCGCTCTTGAAACACTGCTGACATGATCCTTCTAGAATATCTCTGTCTTGTAAAACCCTGATCCAAATCCTGTCTATACATGTGATTTTTTTTATTTTTTATTAACTGGATTCAAATTACTGTAGTGTTTGGAACAGTCACAAAATAAATATAGGGCAACACAGCTTCTGTGCTTCAATAAAGGCAAACATAATGCATTTAATTTACATTTAAAAAAGCAATTATTATTAATTAAAACATAATAAAATGCAGTAAAATATAATACAAATAGACAAAACATTCTTGACAGGAAATACAGGCTGTATATAGGTAAGATAAGTGTTAAGAAATTTTTTGATTAGTCCTGTGTCCAATCAGTTCTGCTCAAAAACAGCTGCTGTGCTCGTTTCCCTGGCAGATCAAGACAAAGCCAAACTGAAGGGAATAAATGGAGTGCTGTGTTGACTGTGTGTCAGTCTCAGATTAATTGCACGGTTGCAGTGGTATGTCTGCTCAGGCCGCATCAACACGAGGTCAGCTCAGCTGAGGCCTCTTTACTCTCAAGTCATATGACAATGGGGTGATTTCCCTACAAACCTCTTGCTAACTCTGGTGCACTTTTTCCCCCCTAACTGCATCAGAGTCTGGAAGAGGGAGGGGACAGCCTGTCCGAGTCAGCCAATCACATGCTGCCCCCGCAAACCACCTCTCTGGGAAACCTCTCCTCATTGGACATCACCAACGATGATGAGCTGCCCACAGACCCCAGCAACTCCTCCGACACGCAAGAAGAGAGTGAGTGTTTTATTTGGGTGAACAGACCACAACAAGAACCCAGTAGAGATGGGGAAAGTGTACATTTTTATGAATATTAGATTAGAGGACATATATTTTATTTCACTTTTTGTTTTGTTTAATGATATACAGTGTGAACTAAAAATCAGTGAAAACACTTCGCTTAGTTGTTCTGAACTTGCAGCCAAGGTACCATAAGGGCAAGGCTTTTAAAAATCAACCACATGGGAATGGGGTTGCAGATTCAGTGTCAGGAATCATTGCAACTTAAAACTTATTTTGATAAACTCTCATGGGATGTCTTTTATGCTTTTATACTATTTTTAAAGGCTGGTCTTCTATTTGTGGTGTCTTCTGAATTTACTGTGCTCATTTAAGGTTGTTCAGCTTTACTGTGAAATAATTTTGTCTTTATGAAAGTGCTAAAGTTTAGTATTTTCCCTTTCTTCGCTTCTCTGTGAACAACACATTCCCTTCTGCTTGATTGCTTCCACCTCTTCTTCCTACCACGTCAACAGTAATTGTAGGGAAGCTTTTTCAAACACTAACATGGAGCGATTTACTGCTCTGTGTGTGAATCTGCCCTGAACTAAATCAAAAATGCTCAGTAGGCCATCACCCATTCAGGAATATGCAAAGACACAACCGCATCTGGGTTTCCCCTGAATTAATTTGCATTAAAATCCGTATCACAGCTGGAGGAAGTGTGATTATTAAAATGTAAAATTTACCTATATTACCAACATATATACATAAGTATGTACTCAGAGATAAGTTTAACATTACATTTGGAGGCATTTTTAGAACAGGAATCTGCACGAGATTCACAACTCGGAACATAACAGGGATCTTAAACCACAGCTAAAATATAGTGTGTACTAAATTAACCAGAAATGGGAACTGAAACACAATCTAAAGAAAAGTGAATCTTTTCTGTCTTTCATCCTGACCTTCAGGTGAAGTGGAGTCGTTCTGCGCTGACCTGAGCGGGCGGCTACACATCAACACGGCCGTCCGCATGAGTGTAGACAAGCTGCACGACCTGATCTTCTCTGCTGACACACACTTTATCCAGCACCTCTTCTCCCAGCGACACTTTACTGGTGGGTTAAACACAAATATGATGGTCAAAACTGTGTAACTGCTTGTACACAGTTGGTATGTAAGAATACAGGTTTTCTCTAGGGTTACACAATTGCCTTTGATTTTTAATGATGGATTATTAAGGCACTTTTTGTTTTTATTGGCTCATTGAACCCATGTTTGAGTTCTTTCTCATGCTGTGAAACTGTGACTTTGACTTTGACATTGCCCAGAATGCATTTCAGCATTAACTTATTGCATAATATAAAACGCAAGAGAGCAAGTTTTTCCTGTTAAGACAGTGACAGTTATGACCTGGTATTTGTTGTTGCTCTGCTACTTACTGGACTATTGAGGCTACTGTCTCATTCATTCTTTGTCTGGCACTTTAAACGGAAGTTTGCCGTTGGTGCTGTTGATATTGTGCCATTTTTCTGCCACTAAGCTCAGCAGTAGGTAGCACTGCATCTATTTGTGTTGTTTCCACAGTGTTAATTATACTTAGTTCACACCTGCAAACATGTCATCATCTACATTTTCTTAAACTGTGGTTTCTGGTGATGTTTTGTTGCTCTAAAGCAGCTGTTTGGGTCCAGCTGATAACTTCAAAAGTAGTAGTAGAAGTAGCAGTAGCTTTATTTGTAGAGCACTTTTCAGTACAGGTAACAAAATGTAACAACAACAATCAAATCAGCAAAAACAAGTCAGGATAAAATGACACCTATAAATAAGAATAGGCCTCACACAGTGGTTTACGACAGTCATTATATAAAACAAACCTTCAATATGCAAATAAGCAAAAAATAAAAATGGGCATCACACAGTAAAAGCCTTTTTTGTTATAATGTATCTTAAGAAGTTAGATAAAACCAGTAACGGACTGCGAGCTGTACCCCCCAAAACCCAAAGATATGCTGTAGCCCACTGTATTGTGCCACTAATGAGGGTGCCACACTGGCTGTTTACGCTGTGTTAATCACTCTCCATCATTGCTCTATCTTTTCTTTACCACATTTTCAGGCCCTGCTTTGACACTGTACAACTATTATTTTAGTTGATAGACAGACAGATAATCGAGATCATCTTTGCAGAAATGCAGTTTGTATTTTGGAAGTGCCTCTGTAGTGGTTTAAAAGAGGACAGCGGTGGACCTGTGGAGTTGATTTGGTCAGTGCCTACCCCAGTTGGAGGCCCTGCCCGCTTGGGAACATTGTGTAGCTCTAATTGGGGCATTTCTTTCTTCTCTCTCTTTTTTTTTTTTTTCTTATGAAGGAGCGTGGATTGACCTCTCTTTTTCCGCCTCTCTCTTTCTTCAACCCCTCTGAATCACATGGTCTCTATCCTTTTCATTTACAAATTGTCAACCTCTCCTTGGCTTTCTCTCTCTCATTTTCACAAAATCTCTTGGGACTTTTTGTTCTCTCTTGAGTTGCTCATGTTCTCCGTTTCTTTTCTCTCTCTCTCTCTCACTCTGTCTCTCACTCACTCACAGACCTGTCGGTAGGTGAATGGCAGCAGGACAGCAGCAGTGGGAATACCAGCCGTGTGCTTAGCTACACCATCGCCCTCAACAACCCCCTCGGCCCCAAGACCGCCCCTGTGGTGGAGACGCAGGTCAGTCCATGACAAACGCCTGCCATTTTTCGTTTAGTTATTTAGCCCTTTTGCACACAGGCTTTGCTAATGGCAAATAACCAGACAGAAACACTATGCTTATTTAGCTGGAACTTGAGTGAAACTATTATTTAAGTTGTATGTAATGTGTCTTGGGGATCTTTAAATTTTAGCTTTGTAATGGTTGGAGTTTCAGGCCCAGTTAGGGGTTCCAGTGCAGATGTCAGTTACTGAAAGTGATAATGTATTGTAACAAAAACCACTAATCTTACGCCTCATGAAAACAAATCAAGAATTTATTACATAATTTGGAAATAAATGTTACATCTGCTCAGACCTATATCTTTACAAGTCCTTCAGTTTTGTCATGACAACATTTTGTCAGACATTTTAAATCATTCAGAATTAATTAATCAGTCTTTGTAGCACTTGTGTTAAAGTGCAAAAACTTACTGTTGAAATGTTGTGTTGTACTTTTTCCTTTTTATACTGAATACAAAACATAAATCCTCAGAAACCCACAGAGAATGAAGGCCGGGTTATGCTAGAAAAGAAATGGTTTGTATGACATTCTGTCAGACCATGTCAGAAATCAAAACTCCAAATGGCCACACAGGAGGGCGAAGTGAAAAGCCACCTGAAGGGAGGAGACGTGAAATTGTTTATTGTTAGACGTGATATATAGTCATAGTGTTGCACTCGGTTGTTTACATGAAAAGTGAAAGAAAAATAATGGGGTGGAAAAAAGAGCTTGAGAGAGAAGTTCAAACCCTGCTTACTTTCTCACATCCACACAGCTGCCCAATCATAGCATGAAGCGACAGTGAATATTAGATTATTGGTTTCAGAAAGCTGGAAATTGTTGGACACAGCCCCCACACAAAGGTAACTAATAAGTTTGCATACTATTACATACCTCCCCTTTTCTTCCTGCTTCCAGACATTGCATAAAAGCAGCACCAAGGGCGAGTGCTTTGTGGTGGACTCGGAGGTCATCACTTCAGGCATCCCCTACCAGGACTACTTCTACACTGTCCACAGATACTGCCTCACCTCCATCAACAAACACAAGAGCCGGCTCAGGTAGGTTTGTAGTTGTTTTATTCATTTATATCCATCTAGGTGGGATTTTCTTTAACTTTGGGATCACCCATTGACTGTAAAACAGTTTTTACAATACTTTCATGTTGGATTTGCTGCTCTCCTATGAGAGCTTATCGGATTTCATGACAGATCCTGTTACTGTTTCATGATGATAAATGTACAACTTTGACTCAAAGTTACAATTTATGTTTAGATACAACAGTTAATAACGGTTTCATCCTTGATTTTGATAAAGGATGAAGAAGGGACCTGACACATGACTTCAACTAATGATTTTTAATAAACATCATCTAAGCATAAACAGCTGCATCACATTAAAGCCAGTAAGATTAGTGGTGTAAAAAGGGGAATAGGATGAGTGGGGAAATATATGTGGTACTGTTCTGAGGTGCTAAAGGAACCCTAAATATAAACCAAAAAGCATTGAAAGGGCAGCAAACACTGACTTATCGTATTAACCTGAGCAGCTGCTTAGAAAAGCAGTGAGTTTTCCACTTGCCTTGTCTCCTGCAAAGGGAAACACGACACAAAAATCCAAACAGAGCAGAGAAAGCACCGCCAAGTTTGATCACCTCTTTACATTTGATCTATAGGATCCTTGTTTACACGTGTGCTCTCGGTTTGCAGCAAAATAGATGATGCAACCTGTCTTGAGTGGGTAAGTCCCTCAGCCTGGGGACCAGAAAGTCTCGCTGGTATGAAATGTCCCATCAGAGCCTTCTCTTGCTGTTTTCGTAGGATGTCCCTTGCTGCTTTTGTGATACTTGAAAAAAGCTAGTTTGAACACTGAACAGCTACTGATGATGTTGCTTATTTATTTTTTTTTTTTTCTTCTCCAGACATTATTTGCCAAACATATTGTATTTGATTTGATGACACATCAGCATGTTTCCAGTACAAGTACAAAAAGGTTTAAATATCATTGGCACAAGTCTTGGCATCATTCTCACACAGAGGAAGAAAAAGAAAATACAGACACAATCGTTTTTCCACTCACAGTAGCCTCAATAGACTGTTATGAAATATGGCCGCAAGATATGGCTCATTTAAATAAGGGCTTTCACTGGCTTCCTGTCTGCTTCTCAATATCCGTAACTGTCTCACTAGTTGCCTTTTTTTAATTAATAATCTGAATAGAATCCAAAATGGAATAAACTGGCTCTACTCAAACTATTATTTTAGCCAAAATTGATACTTTGTTTATAAAGCTAATAATGGAAAAGGCTGTTAACCTTTATAGAATTACTTAAAACAATAAATTTGACCTGGAAAGACAAACCACTATCAGTTCTACTGTTTGTCATTTACAGCATCTCTCTAGCACTTTGTTAGAGTGGTGTGTCTTTCTCCCCAAAAAAGCACCTTTGGAACATGGAAACACGATGTCTTAGCCATAAAGTTTACTTAAGCCCTCATGTAAAAACTTGGATTGATCAGTTTCAAAGAAAATTAGGAAAGCAGGAACCACCTCAAGTTCCCGCTCGTTATGACGCTCAGGTTCAAAGTCATAGGAAATGTATGATATAATTAACTGAGAACTGTTCTGATTAATTTTAGATCAATATTCATAGTTTTCAGTCACGTGACATGCGTGGTGACCTGGACGGCAAAACAACAGACCAACATAGCGGCTCACACCATGACTGCCCCGTAGAGACGCCTGAAAAACAGTCAAATTTTATTTGGATCACCTTTCAACTTAAGAAAAAGAAATATATGAACACAAACGGCAAGTGTCGGGAACCTTGTGGGAACATTTTGGCAATGCAAAAGTAACAAACTCAAAGTAACAGTGTATCACTTGCTTATTGGTTGGCAGGCAGCAGAAAATAACGTCTTTTTTGCCCTCCAAGGAGCGTTTTCCCTGCAATGTGATGTGACGTGAAAACTTTTATTAAATTGTCTGTCAGTGTATGTTTTAAACAGGATTTGTTTGCCTTTTCTCTGCCCAGAGTTTCCTCAGACATCTGCTACAGGAAGCAGCCGTGGAGCCTGGTGAAAGCATTGATTGAAAAGAACACCTGGAGCGGCATTGAAGAGTATTACAGACACATGGGTGAGTCACATGGTTGGCCAATTCCAGTGTATCTCTGTGTACACAGTCTGTGGAAACCAAATTGACCTATTCAGGCAATTTTCTCTTTTGTGCGTAACCAAACAAAAGCAAAGTGAAACTGCATGAGCAGGGAATATTTGATATGAAAGCCCAAATGCACAGTTTCATGTTGCAGATCATATAACACAAGAGGGCTACTTATTGTCCTATTTGTGTGTTTTAGCCTCAATATATTTGCCAGCATCATGTATCTGTTAATAATGCTTTTGAGAGTGACTCTTAGTTCTTTGTTTTTAGATCAAGGAATGATTTTCACCATCTATACAAAACATTTTTTTTCAATGGCTTGCTTTGTATTTAGCAAAAGAAAATGTAGTTTGCTTATTGTTACCTTGTTTGTGCTTCACTGTGCAGAATCATGTATGTGCGAGTTTGATGTTAGAAGGCTGTGTTGACATTCATCTGTTGAAGGAGGAAGGTTTATCTGTGCTCATCTTCAATCTGAGTTAATACATGTACCTACGACTTTGAAATCAGAACTTGTTAGGAAACCACTTGTGATCCAATATGCAATTTATGCAAGTGTGATGTTGAAATTTGAAACAGTCGGCGCACGTACACTGAGAATTGACTTTTTACTGAAGTAGGAGACATCTTGTGTCCAGGCGTCAAACATTTGAAAAACATTTTTTAATGTGTCCTAACATGTCACTACTTTTCCCACATAATATGCACACATAATTCATCTAAAATGTTTCTTAAATGATGTCTGGTCAAAGGATAAAATACCACGTATTCAGTACCAGTGTTTGGTTGTTACAGGTTTTGATACTTAAGTGCTTCTGGCACAATTTAGTTGGTGTATTCTGATTGGCCCGTCTGTCCCTGTCTCTGTTCCTCCACCTTACCCTCCTGGATTGTACTTTAATTACTCCGTCTCTTTACTTTCCCCCCAAATGCAGAGAATGAGGTGTGCAAGCTGGAGACGCTATTGCAGACTGACGTTTCCGTGGTAACCACAGGTGAAGCGGTGGGGGCCGACGCTGCCAAGACCCCGCCGGCCCTGCGCCGCCGCAAACGTGCTTGCTCTCGGCGGCAGGGCGAGAAGGAGAGAGAGAGGGAGGGAGGAGGCATGGGCACAGGAGACCGAGGGGACAGAGGAGTCGGAGAGGAGAGGGACAGGAGAGACACCAGTAAGTCCGCCAGGATGCAGTTGTAGAAATGTTTTGAGTTGCTGCTGGAATTCCAATCCTTGCCACCGCCACCGACGTGACGGGGTCATTGACAGAAAGCCTGAATCCATCTTCTGTGCCATAGAACCCTCTGGTGGTTCTCTTTGGAGCTACATGACAGAAACATCAGCCTTCGGTCACTGAACATTTTACTGGGATCTTTTTGCTGTTTATGAACTGAAACGATAGTATTTTTAGTGGCTGTAAACATTCTAATTTTGATAACCTCTGTTAGAAATTTACACGGTGGGAACCTTGATCACTGAAAAAGTTTAGCCTTTTATTTTTATTCATTTTTTTTTAGGTGCTCCGTATATCAAGCTGGGAGAGCGCTCACGTGGTGGAGGACCCAACAGTATATCCACTATCCTCCTCATCGTCAGCTTCATGTAAGTTAAAGTGTGCTTGTGCGGTGTGTTTGTGGCATTGTGTCCATGAATAACCGCTGACTTTCTGAATCCCTGTTTTCAGCTTCCCTTCAGGCTATTTTTACTCAAGATCATTTGCAGCATGTTTTATCTTTTACTGCACACTGATCATATGAATCTTGTGTTATGTTCACTAGTCATCTCACAAACAATGAGTTACTCATTAACGAAGATAAATAGACTTTCTCTAAATAGAGAGTGGTTGTGAGATGTTATGTAAGAAAAGGATTTTCTGAGTGTGCAATTATAAAATGGATTTTAGTGCAGTCTACACAGAGAAGCAGCTGTGTGTCATTGCATGTGGACCTCCTTCTTAGTAATACAGTAAGTCCTTTCCTATTTTGTGTAATATAGATGGATTTTAGTGGTTCTTTCCTGATCAAATCCACGGTTTGATTGTATATCTAATTATATTTGCTTCCTGCTGTCTTGGTTCTATCCTGTCTGAATGCTCCCTCATTCAGACACTATCTTCTGCATACTAACAGCCTCACAATGCCTTTCTTGCCATTTCTCTTCTTTTCCCTTCCTTTCTGCAATACTTCTTGAGCATAGGATCTGTATCAGGTTCGTATGAGAGGCTTTGATTTTATACCACTGGCTACATAAAAAAAGAACTATGTAAATGATACAGGAAAAATCCACCCTTTGTATTTTTAACAAAAATTCAACTGCCTGAGGTATTTTTAAGTAATTTGTTTTTAACAAACCTCTAAAGGACTTGACAGAGGTTTGCTAACGACACACACACCAACTCCATGTATGTACGTGTGACACTCTATGCGTTCATGCTGCCATTTTGCTTTTGTATTTCATCCAAAAGCACCTTTTCACACCTGTAGTTCAGTTTTTTTTGGTCCGGAACAAGAAACATATTTAATTGTTGCCTCTTTTAGTTCTGATCTGCTTCATGTTCGCACTGAGAAACGAAACCGATTCCATCGACTGACTGAGTCATGCAGCACTTTACTGTGTCTAATAGTTTTCATTTATCATCTTTAGAGTTTACGAAAAAATAACTCATTATGAGCATTATTAATCGAGACTGCAACCTAACCTCATTTTATCAATATTGAGGACAGTTACTGTGTGGTCACTACATTTCATGTCATATTAAATGAGGGTGAGCCAAAGCTCAACATAGGTCTGTTTTAATCCTTTTTACCTTCTGATTGTTCAGGGAAAATCCCCACACTGATGAGCTGATGCACATCTGTATTACCATTGTTATTTACATAAATATAGATCGCTTTGTTGACAGTTCATGACCAGATATCTGCTGTCATAAAATCCTGTGGTCCACTTGTAATTGGACCCTCCTTTTCATTCATTTCATTCACCATCTGGTTGTTAGCACCAGAGTTTGATTGACAGTTGTCACAAACTGGGCAAATGAACCAGAGTTTGTATGAACTCAGTCGAACAGCTTTGGTGTGGAAGCACCATCATGCTGTTGTGTAGAGTAAGGGAAAGTGTTTTTGGTCAGCATACTTTTCCTCTACCTGATTTATGTACTACCAGTTCAGTTAAACATCTCCTACATTTCCCAGAATGACTTTCAACAACCTTTTTAAAGAATAGGACGTGACTAGTTTTCATCTGTGGGCTGAACGTGACGACGCTGAAATGAGCAGCTATAGCAGAGCAAGAAAAGGGTTAGCAGCCTTTCCTCAACACACAACATGGTTTGTGGCTGCATTGCATTCTGGTCTATGGTAGCTACCCCCAACGGAGAAATTGCTGCATGTCAGTAATGTGTGATTCTTGACAACAGTAGTCCTTTTTCAGGCATTAAACTGGAAATATTGCATGTCTTCTACTTTTGAGCAGTTATCAATAGGAGCAAAAAATCTGCACAGAAATAGTTTAACAGTAATAGTTGTTTACATCACTGACATTTGTGTCAGGGTGGATTTTTCCTGCAATAAACTTGCATCGTGTTTTGAATAGGTGCTGGGTTGTGTGACACAACACTGAAGGATTTGTGCCTGTTATTTTTTTTTTTGCGATGAGTATTAGCATTTTGCTGTTGATGTCCTACTGATGTTCTCTTAGTGATTTGTTGAAGCATTTTCACTGTTTTTGAGCTTTTTCACACCAGTCAGTAAATTATGACAATTCTCTCTCTGTTCCTTTCAGTCTGGTGGTGCTAGTGGCTCTCAACATGCTGCTGTTCTACAAGCTGTACGCTCTGGAAAGGGCGGCCCATACACTGGAGACATGGCACTCCTACTCTGTTGCTGACAGGTAAACACACCACACTGTTTTTCATACAAATAGAGACTCTATTATGGTGTTAATTGGCGTAAGGTTCTTCTTGTGGGATCTGAGGTGTGAAATATCCCTCACAGTTTTAAGTTACTGCATAGCAACAAATCATCTCTTGCTTTTTGTGAAGTAAATGCAGTGGAAACTGCTTATGGTCATCACATTTATAAGCGGTTGATTATTATAACCACATTTTAAGACAGTTTATGCTACAGACAGACAACTTGTTTGTAACATTTGCTAATTGCCAAGCTAACATTAGCTGTGCTTGTATAAAACATGCAGGATGACCGACTGAGGACAGAGCAGACTAAATGAACCCTTTCTACATGTTTACCTTACAGACAGGTGTACTGATAAAGTATTGTCTTCTTACTCGTGAAGGTTTTATTGCACATAACGAGCGGAGCTGTTGGCAACTCGTAGTTTGGAGCTAACTTAACTTCACCGTCTCCACAGCGACAGAGCGGCGTCTGCGTCTCTCTCTGCAGGGCGCTCTGTGTGTGTGTGTGTGTGTGTGCGCGCGCGACAGAGAGCAGCAGAGGCTGCAGCCTGATAAACAGTCCCAGGCCTGTTTTAATACCAAGTTTCGGTGCCAACAATAAATAAACATTAGTTTTCTTATCCATTGTGTTTCAAGATAATTCAGATTAGACTCTCGAGACATAACTACATTATAGGACCCACTAGTCTCGATAGCAGTATTGATAAGCTCAGACCATATTGATTTTCGGGTTTTGGAATTTTGGAACCGGGTCCTTTTTAGAACCGGGTCTTGATCCCCATCCACTAATGTTGCTCCATATGTGCTGGATGTGTAAAGAGATTTTACAGCTTGTTTCTGCTGCCCCTGGTGGTCCACAAAATCCCAAATTGCAGGTTTAAAAAATACGACCATACTACTACATACATACTTACTGACCCTGCACTTGTCTTCTTCTCCTTTTTCCTCCTCCACCCCTTTCTCCTCTCCTCTTTTTTTCTCTCCTCAGTCCTTTGCCTCAGACAGCTGGAGAGTGGGCTCAGGTCTTGCAGCTTCAGAGGCAGTTTCACCAGGCTCAGCTCAGCAAGTGGCAGCAGATCCTGCAGTCCTCGGTCACACTTCTCGACCAGGTAGGTGTGTGTGTGTGTGTGTGTGTGTGTGTGTTTACTGTGAAGTTAAATGCTGGTAGTGCACGTCTGCAGGAACCAGTTAGAAAGAAATCTCATGCAACTGCTTGTGGTCATAATGTGATACATTCTCTCTGCATTATATAATCCAGTATATCTGACCTGACCTCTCTTTCTCACCACCCCATCCATGTTAATCTCCCAGATGAAGCAGTCTTTAGAAAAGCTCCACCGGGGCATCGTGGTCCCGGAGGTACAGCAGGACCCACCCGATGACACCCTCACAGAGTCCCTGACTGACGCCTGAGCCCTGCCTCTTCTGGTCAGCACCCCCCACCCTGTGACTGTCTCACATCTCTGGTAGAAAAGAGGGGCCTGGTCAACTTGGATCAGGACACAATATGCTATTCCCTCATTTCCAAATCGAAAACCAGGAATGGGACATGTAGGGGGCACTACCTACCTAGGGGATTACCTACAACTCTCCTCGCCTGACTGACTTGAAATGGCCACGTTCGCCTTCAGCCTCAACCAGTAATAACTTCAATGAACTCATTCAGACTGGAAGCTATCAGGACCACAGCAATAATTTACCTACAGTTCCTCTATATTTAGTGTATGAAAACAGGCCACTGGTGGGCCGATTCAGACCATCCACTCCACAAGAATCATAGACATTTCAAAATGGCCAACTGTGTTTCAGAATAACTTGACCTCCTTAATTTTCAGAACCCCACCCCCATTATATGACTATCACAGACTTCAGCTCTTCTTCTGACAGGCAACATTTTATAGGTGCAATGGGAAGGGATCAATGATTGTGGAAAGTGGTCGCTCTTCCACTTAGTCCTGGGAACAGTTAGATACCTTTTGCCTCCAGTGAACGCCTGCTGAAACAAAATGGGGGGGGGACACCACCTGCTGTGTGGATGAGACAAACACCCAGAAGGAGAGGGGAGAGTGCCGTCCCCAGCAGGGCGCCTCTCTCGCTCTTTCTGATCTGACAGGGATTTGTTCGTCCATGTCAGAAAGGGGATGAGGGACATTACAACCCCAGACACTTTAGTTTTCACCCTTATTTTTAGATATAAATTATACATTGGAAGATAAACACCCTCCCACTCCTCCCAGTCCTGCCTGGGTTTTATCTTTTTTCAAAATTCCTGTCTTGGGTTGGTTGTTAAGACAGCAAGCTGCATCTGACTGTTACAGTATTTATAATTACCAATGACTTTTGATCTGAAGTCCTGTCCTGCTCCTTAAGAAGTCATTGGGTGGGTGTTTTGTGCTCTGAATTGCTGTTGCAGTGCGGACCAAGAGGAGCAACACGAGAAGCATTACTGTCACAGCAATAACGACAATTGTGATTCTAGTACTTTTTGAATGTTTCAAAGTAGTATATAATAATAATGATAATAATAATGATAATAATAATGTGTTGTGCGTGTGTAGAGGCAGTGAAAAAATCAAGCAAGGAAGACTTGACAGATGCGTGCGTGTGTGTTCATGAGGCGTCCTCAATGTTACATTTTCAGATGTTAAATTTTCATATTAGCGTTTCAAGAGTTTGTTTTTGGAGATTTCTCTTTCACGTTTGGTTGCTCACTCTTTGTATCACAGAGCCAGACTTTAACAGTTTAGGATTTACCATAGACTTGATCAGGTAGAAACCTTAATATCAGAACAGTCAGCTACTTCGTTGTCCAACTGGGCCGGTGTTTCAAAACAAAAGGACCAACCAGAATTTTGTAGGCTTGTGTGAAGAAAAAGGGAATCGGTTTCCTCAGTATTGTTTTTTTTGTGTTTGTAAGATTAATTTGACTCACTGTTTTTATTCAGTTCTTTTTTTCTTTTTTTTCTTTCGTTTTCTATCTTTATTATTTTGTCGTCTTTATTTGTTGCTTATTTTGCCAGTCCTCTCCATCCACTGGATTCAGGCCTCTTCTGATGATGTGAAAACATCTCACCCATCTGTTCTCCCTCTTTGTTTTTGTTTTTCTTCTTCTCATCACTCAAACCCACTCTTCCTCTCTTTCCTTTATGTGCTCTTCCCCTTAGCCCCACTCTCTCTCTCTCTCTGTCTCTCTCTCTCTGTCTGTGTGTGTTTCATTGAAAATGGCGGCTACAGAAGCATGTTGACCATGCTGTGCGTGGCCATCCGTGGATGACAAAAGGGTGTAATATTTATTTAGGGAGGGAGGGGTTGGATGGGGGTGGTGTCTGTGGTAGATTGAGAGAGCGAGAGAGAGAGCTGTATGAGGAGCAGGGATGAGAATGTACTGTAAAGATGTGATTGTACACCACACCATGGAGAGAAATGAAAAGTTCTAAAAGATGCAACAACTCCTTGCTCATCTTTGAGTCTGTGTGTGTTTTTACTTGAAAATATTTGGGAAAAATGTATTTATTTTCACTACTGATCTAGCTGTCTGTTATTAGGTCCAATAAAGGTCAGTAAATGGTTAACAAAAATGGCCATCACAATATCCCAAAGCACAAGTTGACATTATTTAAATTGGTTGTTTTGTCCAACAGTCTAAAACCCCCAAATATTCACTTTTATATCAGAGAAGACAAAGGAAAGCCACTGTTCACATTTGAGAAGTTGGAAAAAGTGAGATTCAGCATTTGGATTAAAAAAATACTCAGATTCTTCAGGTAATTCATTGTATCAGGTCTAGTTTCTCTTGAGTCAGTAAAAATCTACTAATAAAAAAGTATAAAAAAAGTATTCCGTTAACAATCATATGACAAAGAAAGGCATCTTTCATTTGAGAAATGTTTGGCATTTCTTCTTTCCTAAACATTCCTAACATTAATTGATTATCAGATTACTTGCTGATCAATTTTCTGTCAGCCAGTTCCACTCTATTTTACTTTAAAGTAAAAAGCCTTTCTTTAAATTAAATCAAGGACGGATATAACATTACTGAGTTCACACAGTGATAAGAGATCTTCTAAGAGCAATTCTCTGTTCAGGAGAATCCAGTCACGAGGTGAAAGTCCCGACTCAGGGATTTGTGCTCGTGCTGAGTTTGCAATTTTCAGCGGTCTTTCAACAGATTGACATTTCTGTGTAGCCTGAAAGTCACAGTGGCTTATCTTATCTTGAAACCAGAGGACACCAGTTTAAATCCCTGAGTCGACTGAGAGAAATTAAATTAAACCCCCTGAACTCAAGCGGCTCTTGTTTAGCAAAGACCAAACTCTTGGATAAGTTAGTAGAACATGCTTGAAAAATACTGAGGACAAAACGTTTGCCACCATCAGTTCATTGCACAGAATGAAAAACCAACTACAACGTTGGGGAATTACAGTAGTAGACATGAAAGTTTGATCAGAGGCACTTAATTGTTTTCATTTTCATGCTGTTACATTATGTCCTGCTCATTTTAAACACTGCACACCAGTGGAAAAACAATCAAAAAAGGTAAGACTGTCCAGCGCAATAGAGGAACATTCAAGAAGTTCAAGCAGAAAGTTTTTGTCCTGAGCTGCAACTTCTACATTTTCTTTTTCGATCAATTGACTTGGTCTTAATTGCTTAATCTAATCTTCCCAGAGCCAAAGGTGATGGCTTCAAATTAGCAGTTGTTCCTGATTAAAAACAAACAACAACTTTTGCTTGATAAATGATTTCTGATTGAGCCATTGATTGGAGTTGAGTAAAATGGTGTAAGGCTTTTCACAAGTGTCTAACAAGTTTGTATCTCAAAAGGTTGTGTTACACCACCTTTATTTGACCTGTTATGACCTGTCGAACAGGCTCGTAACTAAATGCTTTAAGCGTTTGTGAGTGCCTGATATGAGGAAAGAAATGTTAAATTATCCCTAAGTGTTAAATCAGGAGTTTTTCTCCATTCCAGCCTTTTCCAAAATAGCCTCTGTCTGCTATACTGTTATTATGTAGTTACGATGACCCCTGTGCCCCCACACTATTTAATCCTGGATCAAGCATTATTATCGTGAGGTGAAACCCATCCATCTGATGGTCTGTACAAGTTAAAATATATTTGTTAATTCTTGTTTGCTCAGACCCAGATGAGCAAAAACGTACCTACAGATCACATGTGTCGACACATGCTGGTCTTCAAAAAGTCATGTTTTCCCTTAAAAAATGAATGTGTACTTGCTGGTGTTAGTGAATGAAGTATTAAATAGGATTTTGGAGAAGCATAGTTTCATGGTTTACAGATTTGGATGGAAATAAAATGAAGTGTGAGCTGAAAGCCCTGACACCTCACTGCATATCAACCACCTCCATATTCACCTTTTATGTAAGTAAAGAATTCCAACAGACACGTGGCTGATTTTCACATGAATTTTATTTATTTCTGTGAGTCACTTTTTCCTATCTCTTATCTTTTTTCCTTTTTTTTTTGCCAACCAACACCTGCACATGAAGTGAAAACTGCAGTTTTATTCATTGCTGATGGTAAACACGTGGACACAAAGCAGACCAACAATGTGGTGTTCATTTCACTGGTTGGTTCATCTGTGTAAAAGGTGTTTAGATGATGTGAACTGATGCATACCCTAAAAAGTAAATCCATCAGTAAGTGGTGTATAAAATAGCTTGAATGGCTTTCATATAGGACGTCATTTGTTTTCTTGGCTTTTTTATGCTTGTTTCTCATTGGACATTCTGTTTGTACTGGAAAAAAAATATCACAGCCTTTGTATATTGCATCAATAAGCATGCAGTTATTATTCTGTATAAATTGAGCAGGTTGTGTGTGTCCCCTTCTTAGTATCTCAAAATGTATCAAACTCAGTTTTAGTACAAAAAAGTTGAACAGTAAACATGTAGAACGGCAGTGTTTGGCTGCCATCTAGTGTTCAGTCAATAACTGGCCATCTGGAAAGAGAAGCTTATGTTTTTTTGTTTTACAAACACTAAAGATTTGTTACAAGGCTTCAGCTTTTTCCTTTTCCATTTTGGTTGCCACTGGCTTCACGCTGGGAGGCACACTGTACAGGTTTTGTGGTACATTTGCCCACGGCAGTTCATAGCAATTTGACAAGCTGTTAGGTTTCTACAAAGACACTAAGACATCTGTGTGAAATTACACATCGGCAGGAAAGTTTCCATTGTAGACAAATTCAGCTAAAGGTGATACTTTCACATCACTCTGGAAAAATTGGTAAAGCTACATTTTTTTCTTTTCTCACACATTTTGGGTGTGATAGAAATTGGTTTGGTGTGACAGGGGTAGGCATCATCTTTATATATGAAACAGGAAGTCACACTTGGGCCTGAGATGCCATTTTCTGCGGAGATATTTTCTGAGCTCTAAAACATGCAACTTCAAAGAGGAAATCAAAATGAGCAGTGAGCCTGCTGCATTACACAGCCAGTGTAAACAGGGTGGTGGTGTGCTGAGAAGGCCTGTAATGCTTTAATTGAAACAGGAATTCCACTGACATTTAGCTTTAGATTGTTGTTGCACAAAGTATTGGCTGATTTATCATTATGAGCTCTCGGGATCGAGTAAAACACAGTAAAAACATCATTGCCTCGTTTGAGAGTTTAAGATAAAACAGGATCTCATCTCAGTTGCTTCTCCAGTCCAAATGAAACATTAAAAACATGACCGGCACTATGTTTTTCTATGAAGTTTAACCTAAAATTGACAGTGGCTAATGACTGCATGTCCCTTTATTTGAGAACTAAGAACTACATTTTCACAAACACCCCGCAGTGACGAGCTAAACATTTAGCAGAATTCATGTTTAACATTGCTCTTAGTGAGCTCATGTGCGAGTGTGTCATCCTGAAGGAAAACAAGAGAGAGACACAGTAAATAGAGAAAATAAAAGGTCTAGATGTGTTGTCAGTCAAGGTATGACCGTTAATATTGGTTTGCCAATTTATTAGACTAATAAATAAATCGATTAGTGTCTTTTAAGTTTAGACATCGGCCTGTTTTGTGGCCACTGCTGATATGATAGACCTGCAGTTATGTTTTTTTCTTTGGGGTTTTCAGTTATTGTGTACAATTTGGTTTAAATGCTGTTTTCTGATGCAGATTTTAATTAAATTCAAATACTAAATACATATTTTTTGGGCAAAATGAGGACAAAATATCAGCCATTGTAGAAGTGTTTCCTCAATCCCTCGCCAAACGAGTTCACACATTGCTAATTAAGCCTATCAACAGCAGGTCAATCTCTTTGTATTTGCAGTACACCCAAGTTTTTAAATCTGGTGTCTGTGGCGACAGGTAATGATTCTTTTTATGCCAACCAGCAATGACTGGTTTGTCAGAGCTGAACGGGGGAGCAACCCAGAGCCACAGAGAGCTCCATGATCCGCCATTGCTGTACAAAAAGAACATTTCTTATGGAGATTTGTTCATTTTGTTTATTTCTTTTTATAAAGATTGTATAGTTTGTGTTAATATGCTGTGCCATTGGTGTGTGTGTGAGAATGTTAGTCCTCCTTTCTGAATAGCAGTTGGCACCTTGCATGGCAGCCACTGCCATCAGTATGAGAAAGTGTGTGTGTGTGTGTGTGAATGTGATGTAGTGGTCGGAAGACTAGACAGGTGCTTTTAAGTGTAGTTACCATTTACCATTTAATAATAGATTATTTTATTGGAACTGTCAATTTTGATGGATTTTATTTTTTGTAACTATTTCTGAACACAAGCTCATCTGACAGCATATATCATGAGCACGAGTCAAGTGTGTGTGTGTGTGTGTGTGTGTGTGTAATTACTCTCACTGCCAGAAAGTAAAAGTATTTTTTGTTCTCAGAATGTTTTGATTAAAAACAGTTATGATTTGTTAAAAGACGGCTTTATATAACCAGTCAAACACAGTGTAATGGAATATGACAAAACTGATTAATGATTTTAAAAACAAAACTGTGACAGAACATCAGAAGCATGGTGTCGGTTGTTTTGAAAAGCTCAAAAGCATGCAGATAGTGGTTATACAATGTAGTCTCATAATATACTCTACATGTGTTAAAAGATTTTCTGTTCATACTTATTGACCTATATACAGTACTACTCTCTCTTTCCCCCTCTGTCCAGTTGGGCCACCCCCAGATGTCTCCATCCTGTATTTCAGAACGGGATATAGCCCAGTCCTTTCCAACCTTTTCCAGAAAGTCACTTAAAAAACCTTTCTATGAAGAGCTTTCTCCTCTCTGTGGTTCTATTTTTCCATCATGTGGAGAGGATGGTGGGAGGTGAGGGCGTGAAAGTGGATGTGAGAATCCTCAAGGAAGTCTTCCTGATTTCTTTCTCAACCTGAAGTAAAAAAACACAAAACTGTCAGGAAAATGAATAATGGATTGTAGAAAACACAAGATCTCAATCAAAATATGGAGAGGAGACGGACAAAAGTGAATAGTGAATAAATTAAGTAATTTGAGGGCACAATTTATCATAATTTTGAGGGTAAAAATAATTGAACTGAGGGAGGGAACAAAATAGGTCAATCCCACAAACTGGTAATTGAGGGGGTAAAAAATGTTCCCTGTGACAATTATATAATGGCTGGAAAAAAGTTAAGTGTAAACACACTGGTTGTGTTAAAATAAAATAAAATCCAAGTCTACTCTTTTCCTTAATTTTTCCTTCATTGAATCTGTTGTCCTGCACCTACATATAGGATGGGGTGTGCACACAACTACCTCTCTATCTTAAAGCAATCTGAGAAGAGAAACTCTTAGGGACACTTAACAAGTTGTAGACATTGCTTCATTTTAAAGAGTTACAAGCAAAAAAGAGAAGGAAAAGACTTGCATGGCTAGCTCTTATTTAAGATGTAATTGGACCATTAAAAATAAACAAGATATGTTTATAATAGTATGCTGAAAATGTTTTACTTTTGAACCCGTTCTGCCCTAATTGTGGTAACACTGCAAAATAAATAAGAAAGAACAAAGAAGAAGAAACTTAATTCAGACATCAAGTTTAGTGAGAATCCAGACCTACCGGTGCTATTCTGCCACTTGTACACCTGCACAATTATCTTTACTTTCTGACGCTATAGCTAAATACTCAGCCCTGAAGGAAAGAAAGTGGAAGAAAGGAGAAAAGGGAAAAACAGACAGTCAAGATCAGTTAATCAGAACAAAGTATCATTTCAGTGAGGAAAAAGGAAAAGTTTAGTTATTTTGAAAAGAGCAGACTGAAACAGATTGTGACTCTGCTGTCCAATGTGTGGCAGAAAGGAAAAACAAGGGTGAAAGGGGTTGGTGGGAAACCAGGACATTTGGACCAGCAGGAGCTGGACATGAAGGACTGACACTGGAGAGAGGCTGGCTGTGTGTGTGTGTGTATGTGTGATTCTAAGTGTTACTCACGCGCTCTCTCTCAGAGCTTCCTCTCCTGCAGCTGCAATCTTCCTATAGCAGTAAATCATCTCAACCACCAGCCAGAGCTGCAGCCCGATGATGGAGACATACATCATCACCTCAGACAAGATGGATGCCATTCCCCTGGTGACTAGAGCGACAGAGAGGGATGTAAGGGGAGACATGTTGTATTGGTGTGCTTACAGAAATGGGGTTGGGTTTAATTTCTACCATGAAAAGGATTGGGGCTGCCCAGGCCATACATTTTTAAAAGATTTTAGTCATAATTCATGACCCCCTGTGCTGAATTACAGTGCATCATTGTCAGTCATCAGTGCAATTCCTCACTTCCTGAATCCCGCTGCAGAAGCAGTTAACCTATCTGATGTCCACAAGGGCTCAATGCTGTAAAAGCCCCACAGGATAAAGGTTACCCCTCATCATAGCCTAGTCACAAAACAAAAAAACTTGCTTGTGTCAAATAATGACAATTCAGAGGATTAAGCGTTGAACGGTGGGGGACTTTAATTTAAATCCGATACATGTCTTTTTGTCAAATTCTCCTCAGTGTCTGCTAGCTGTCTGTTCTGTGTGTGTGCTGAAAACAAATCTGGTGTTTGTACCCAGCTCTGGCCCTCTGGCCATGTGCCCTGGAAACAAACAAAGTGGTCCACACCACACCACAGAACACCATTCGAGTCACCCATTATTTGTGTGGCAGAAAATTACTTAAGCTTACTTTCTAGTTGGCCAAAACATGCTGTTAGGATGTTAGCTATAGTAGCAGAAGAGTTGTGAGTATCACTCATAGACTGTATATAAAAATCACTGTCTGGAACTGGTGTGCTGGCTCTGGGAAACCGTCTCTGCATGTTAGCTTCACAGCTGCAACTGTTTGCTAACCCACAACTTAGCTAACGTTAGTTACATTACTTGCTGTGTCGCTCTATATCATGGTATTTGTTATGTTGTTGGATTTCTCCAGAATTGCTTACTCCACATTTAAAGCACCCATTTTAAGTTTAAGTGACCATACTTACCTGCATTAACATTTTATTTTTTAACTTTGGGGCAACAAAACAAGCTAAAAACACATTTTTCCACTTGTTAAATATGTCAATGTGACAAACTTGTGGCCACCTGAATGTTACCACCTCCAATTAGCACTTTTTTTCAGGAGTAAAACATCGGAATCTTTATCAGTTAAATGCTCCACTATGTTCACCAGCTAGTTGCTAATTTTGTCCGATTGCATATTACTGTAACCGACATTAATACATTTACTTGACCACTTGGGGGCAGCAAAACAAACTCACAAACAGCTGCCATTTTACACATCCAGCAGATTCAGAGCAACACTATGATTCATTTTGAGTCCTGTTTCTGTCTACCTGGTGAATATAAGTCTGATTTTCACTCTCTTTTTAGCTCTGTTTTGGTCTCTACCAACTCTACTTAACATAGCTGCTCCACTATATTCACCAGCTAGTCGCTAACTTTATTTGTCTACTGTTTGGTGCTGAGCAGGTAGTGTACAGTGGGTTAGACAGATTCATTTGATCTATTGATAATATGAAAATATTGATTGGAGCAGGGTTTATTAATGGCAGCTGTGACAGTATAGTTTGCTAAAGGAAGCATGTATTCTGTTCAAGAGTGTCAGCACCATTACACGAGGGCCCTACTAGTGATTCATCCCTTTAAGCTGCTGCCACGAACATGTTGGTTTAGACGTTTCTATTTGGGTCATATCTGTTTGGCGAATTATTTTAAGCTGTGTATCCTCTTGGATAAAGCCTTCCAAAGTTTTGTTTTATTGGAAGTTATTGTGAGATCTGTCTTTTTTTCATTGCATCTCATAATTCAAAAACAGAACTATATATTAATATAACGAGGTGAGTCATGAAAAGGTAAGTAATGCTTAGGGATAATGAATAAATAAATAAAAATATATGAATATTACAGTGCAAGAATATTCCTGAGAGTTTCCTTCTTGGATATTTATGATACTGTATGTGGAAGAAAACCACATCTGCAGCACTGCAGCTTCATAAATATAAATTTCAGCTCTGCTTACAAGGCTGTTTTTCCTTTTGTTTGGTCTGGGACCTTCAAGAGACACACAGAAGACAGTGTTTATCTAACACAGCCACATGACATAATCAATTGCTGTGTATATACTGAAACAACAGAGCTGCCCTTACTTGTTAAAAGAAAATCCTACATGAATAAATCTGTGATGTTGAATGTTATTTTCTGATTTTGTGTTATAATGTACTTTTAAACTTCATCTACTACAAGAATTAGAAATTAAACATCAAAATAACTTAGCACGCAGGATGTCTTGTGATTGCATTGCACTGTGGTCTTAAAGTGGTCATATTATGCTCATTTTCAGGTTTATAATTTTATTGGTTTAATTTTCAAAAACACCAAATTTTTGTCATACTGCACATTGTTGCAGCACCTCTTTTTACCCCTGTGTGTTGAACGCTCCATTTTTAGGAGTGAAGAATCTCTTGTATTCGATCTTTGTTGGGAGTTGCACAATTGCAGTACCTAGTTAAGGACTACAGCCAATCAGAAGCAGAGTAGAGCGGGTGTGTTACAAAGTGAGGCAGATATGTTACGTGAGTAAGTAAAAAAAGTCAGCCTGGGCTCATAGTTACCGAACTGCTAAAACTGGAATATAGGACTTCAATAAACCAACCTTGTTAGTCCGAATATAAGTGCCCGGAGGCATTACCAAGATGGCTGCGGAGTTGCAGGACTTGCCTATAAGAACCTTGCCTTACTCACAACTCTCCTGCTACTATAGCTAACATCACAACAACAGCATGTCTTGGCAAACGGAAAAACTAAGCTGAATGTCTGTGGGCAAGTTATTTAACGTTACTTAACGTTACTTGTCCCATGGGGATAAATAGTGTAAGTGTTTTGAAATTGAAACTGAAGTTGAAAATTGAGACTCTTCCCCTTCAAACATGCACAACATTATTCCCCTCTGTCCTTACGTTGTGGCACCACGTTAATGACAATAAGCTTCCTGGTTTCAGTTTGAAACTCGTAGTTGGGATACTCGAGGGTGCGGCTGAATATGCACTGGTAGGTTCCTGTGTCATTGAAGGTCACATTGAGGATGTAGATGGAGCCGTCCTGTAGGTCCTTGGTATTCTTGCTGCCATTCCAGTCCAGACGCTCCTCAAAACGTGAGTCATGGATTACAGGCATCTGGTCTTTATAAGTATATAACTGGAAGAGATTTTCAGAATGGGATTTCTTTTAAAAGGAGGCAAAGTGAAAAGAAGATTGTGAATCATCAGCAAAGTAATAACAATGGTTGTCAGGCATACAAGTGTTGAAAGACCATATTGTGGTTAGTGTCTCTGTGTATTTTAATTCTTTTGCTACAAATGCTTTGCGTTATTGCAAGTATTTAGGCTGAGGAATGTGTGTTTCCCTCCTTACACGCAGCCTGCTGTGAAAATGAACATTTCCACACCTGAAATATGCTTATACTTACACGAGGGATAAGGCTAGCTATATTCTGTGTTTTTGTTATTGTCAACAAATCTAATTAAAACAACAAAACAAACAATAGTGAGTGGTGATGACGCAGTGGATTAAGACACATGCTTGGTGTGAGAGAGTCTGGTTCAATTCCCCACTGTGACACATCCACCAATGTGTCTCTGAGCAAGACACCTGTCTGTGGCACCCAGACCTAAGCTGATTGGTTCCTAATTAAGATGTAAGAATAAATATTTAAAAAACACTAACTGATTTTTTCAAACAGCTGGGCGCTGTAGTTTTTAGCAAAAGTTACTCAGACAGGAACAAATAGTTTATTTGTTGGGGACTATTTTTAGCTGTGGATTAATACACATTTCATACTCTGTGTTTATGGTAGTGAGTTTGACTGAGAATAAACTACACTGTGTGTGTGTTCACGATAATGAAGGAACATGTCACTGTTTTTGGAAAGCAATGGCAACCTATAGCATGGGATTGTGTGAAAATGATCTTCATCCAGTTCTTCACAGCTTGCTCCCCTGATTGGTGGCTCTAATAAATAATTATTTAACAGAAAAGGCCATGAACAAGCTTAGGTGTTAAACTCTTATTAATGTATAGGTAAAGGTATTGATTTGGTACTTTCACTCTGATTGTTGATTATTATTTCAGGTAATTCAGGTGCTTTAACAGCATGACTCTTCGCTAAGCCACGCCTTGAACATGCAGCTGGCCAATCACAGCGCAGTACGGGACTCCCTCTAAGTGAGGTCCAACGCTTTCATGGCTGCGCTCCATTGACTCCTAGGCAAAAGGAGGTGTTTTCTAGCTTTCTTTTGCTGTATTTTTCGAACATATGGTGAAACGCTGTTCGGCACTTGTAATAATTACAGTCGCTACCCAGAGAGGTTGAAAGGAGAAGTACGATTTATTCCCTTTCCAAAACCTACAACATATCCAGAAAAATATAGGCTGTGAATTGTTCCTAATGTAATGTTAGTTAGCTGACGCTAGCTGACTTACTACTGAATGTACTATATAGCCCTTTTGTTCTGCTTTTTGATGATTGTAGTGAATAGAGACTTACCCGGCTGTACAGGATCAGTGTGATCCTTAATAATGTTGTCCTCTTTCTCAATAGTGAGATAATGTGGTGGTTCACTTTTACTCTGAGATCGGTAGGCATTAGCTTCTATCATTATTTTTTTCATGTCAGTTTGAGTCTGTTTGACAGTCTGAAAACAACCTTCAAATTCACAATGCAACTGCAAAACTGCGTGCTTCCTTCTGATCTTTTTCCCCAAAAATTTGACAATATTTCTCCTGCCTGACAGGTCCGACAGTTTGTCGGTCTTAGCAACAGTAACTAAGGAAGCATGGCTTGATTGTGCTGATCTGATGATGAAGTGATTTAAAAGACCCTGCCTCAAGACAATTGAGTCTGTGTGTTCCCCTGTCGTGGGTCGTAAATATATATCCACGCATTAAGTGGTGGAAAGTAAAAGTACTCTACTTTTAGTACATTTCTGAGATACTTGTACTTACCTTCTGTATTTCTATTGTATACAGTAGGCTATTTTATTTTATACATATATCTTAGTAATTGTATTTTTGTGGCCTGTAGTCCTATTTATTAGTAAACAACAACAGAAAGCTGCTGCTGATTTCTCCTGGATGTTTGTAGGTGTAAAAAACAGATTGTTAAGTGTTGTTATGCTGCCAACAAAGACTCTCTGCCATCAAAAAACTGAAATCCCTTTCTGTTGCCCCACCCCTTCTGCTGTTGCTGTACACTTCTTGTACTCTTCTCCTTTACAGCTCTACCTGTTATTTCAACATACTCACTGTGCCCAATAGGAACAAACTCATACGCATCACAAACAACACCTCTAAAATAACTGAAACCCAACCCCAACCTCTCTGACCTCATCCTCTCAACCCATTCTTCACTCTGCCGTAGATACAAATCCCTGGCCTGGAAACTGGCTTGCTATAGCAGGAGTTCCAACCCCTCTGCTCTGTTCAATTGGTGTCAATTTGCGTATAAATGTGCTTTCTGATATGGTCATGTTGTTTGTATTTAAATATATGTGCGGATTGTGGAAACAGATTTCCTGAAAAGGACAATAAGGAATCTGATCTAATCTAATGAATATTCACAACACATCCTTTAGCTGGTCTCCACATCACCACTGCTGCTGCTTTTCCATATCGAGCGAGCTGCAGTTATGGCCTCACCTCTGCACTTTGTGGTGAATTAGTGAATACAGATTCTAAATGGGCTAATGGGATCACTCTTGCTCTAGGTATATACTGTAATGGCCTCTTTGCTTTGCCTGCTTTGCGGACTCCTTAGGTAAGCAAAAGCAGTGTCTTCCAGTCGACACAAAGGGAGGGGGAAAAAGCCCATCATGAAAAATGCCAGACTCGGCTCTCTCTCATGATAAATGCATTGCAGTCTTTTCCCAGAAGAGGAGACGAATGTAATGATAACTAATTACATATGGAAAGAAAAGTGGTTGCATTTAATGTAAACTTTTTTTTATTCTTGACACTACAACTGTGGGATTTTGCAGGACTACTTACAGCCCATTTACTCAGCAGCAGGCTTTTGCGCTCATTAAAGCTCAGGAAAAAATTGAGGTTGGTTTCCTGAGTCAGGCCTTTTGCAGGAAATTCAGGATTCATTTTTATTTGTAATTTTAGTTTTGAAGGTAATTCACTAATGAAAGTTCAGCCCTTCAGTCTTTAAGTATATGTATCTACTGGTTGATTTAATTTCTTGTTTCCACGAGAAGGGAATGAGGTTTGTTCCTGTCTCTTGCTCGTTTTTTAAGCAGAACTAAGAGGGATCACTCTAAAGGTAAAGTATCTCCTCCATTTTAGCATACCTGCATATTGGCTCCCAGTGGATTTAAAAACATTGTGGTTTTACCACAGAGTGTTACATGCCAGCCTATTTCTTGGCCATGCACATTAACTTCCAAGAGACTCCGGTGGGTGCTGTGCAAACCCCATTGTATCAACAAAACTGTACTTGGATTTTGTTACCTTTGGACAGAGCCATGCTAGTTGTTTCCTCCTGTTTCCAGTCTTTGTACTATGCTAAGCTAACCAGAGCCTGTCTGTAGCTTCATATTTACCATGCAGACTTGAGAGTAGTATTTATCTTCTCATCTAACTCTCTGTATAAATCAAATAAGTGTATTTCCCAAAAATGTCAAACTATTCCTTTATTCCTTTTCTTTGAGAACCACTTTTTCAAAGCTTGCCTTGTCATTTATCTTATTGCTACTCACATGGGAGAAGTTAGACTCATCTGAAGCCTTGAAGTACCAGTCGACGGAGGCCTCGGCCTTGACCTCGCCCCTCATCTTACAGGAGATGCAGCCCAATTTAAAGCCTTCGTTGGCCACGGCCTCTGTGTTTGAATCCACCTCCACGCAGGCCCCATGGCAAAGAGACGCTACAGAGTGAAAAGGACACAGTTAGAAATCTCTTGTATCACTTTATTGCTCTTTGTCTATTTTCAGGTCACAGGGTTCAGAGGTGAGAGCCGTGGGTGGCTGTCATCCTCTATTTTCATGTACCCGTGACTCGGGGGAAAGCTTGATACACCAGCAGCGCTCTGCTGTTTTATAGTATCACAGTACGTGCAAGCAAACTGTCGAAACAGCTATTGTGAATTTTTGCGTGCTTGCTCCCAATGGTTCTTGCATGCGTGTTTTTTTTGTTTGTTTTGCATCGGACACAGCTTATTTTCTTGCATTTTTTTTATTTCCGCTCATCATTTCAGTTCATATATTGTGAAATTGATTGATTTGGTTTTTAGTTTTGTAGCAATTTACATTTTAAGTGTTTTTCTGTCTGTGAAACTGAGTGGAAATAAAGAGGTTGCAGTGAGCGATACTGGTTTCTTGCATTCTGTTGGTAACTGAGCTAAATTCATATATAGAAGCGTGAGTCTATATATGCCATCATCACCATGACACATACTTCTCATCGGCCAGGAGTTACACACCTGTAACTCCAAACGTTTCTTTTTCACACTGCACCTTGCAGTGTCCACTGAGGCCTCAGCATGGCTCTCAACCAATGATCTTGTGCTATTCTCAATTTTCATCTTTGGGGATGCTTTTGTTTCGAATTGCAAGATGAGGGGAGGGAAATGAGGGGGAGGACAGGAAACACATAGCAGAATGCTGATCAGAATAACTCAGGGTGAACTGAAAGAGGGTGCACATCATCCGGTGCCTCATATACACAAATATATAAACACAATAATCTATATGTTTTAATCCCTGGTATACAAATATTGCAGTGCCAAAGTGAGACTTGCATTGAAGAATTGCATCAAAAGAGAAAAAGAGATGCCACCCCACTGCAGAAAAACATGGAGGGGAGGAATGAGGGAGGAGGGAAGAAAGAGAACGTTAGCACAGGCCTCATTAGAAACAGCCATTTCTACAAAGCATGGGGAGATGGGGAAGCAGGAGGCAAGAGGTCTAATGGTAGCTGAGGCACTGCAGAGAGAGAAGGGGAGAGAAAAAAGGGAAGGAGAAAAAGAGAGTGTTGAGAACATAAATTAACACTTCACAAACCCAAACGTAAATGGACCAAACACAGACCCGAACCCAGCTGGACCCGAGAGCGACTAAACCCGAGCCTGAATGTGATTTAGTGAACCTGAACAGCGGCTAAGCACTTAGTTTCTGCTGATCTTCAGTCTCAGATTTGCTGTACTAAAGCCACATTTAAGCAAATAATCGCTTGAATTTGGTTAAGATGGATAAAAATGCAGCACATTGATGAAGGATCTCATTTCATCAGGTCCTATTAGGCCTGCTGAAAACATAAAGGTTAATGCCTTGTTTCATTCCAGTAAAAATGTTGCTCTCACCAGGTTAATTGCTGAGATGTGGGAACGCAACAAGGCATCAAAAATGATCAGATGATCACACTGGTTGTAAATATCATACCTTACAAAAGACTTACTGGTTCATTTCAATTGTGTGCTCAGAGTTTTTCTTTGCAATGATGGATTAATACTGATATCTGTGGTGCACTCAGTTTCAGCTACCTCAAAAGAAAGTGGTTTTGATCATTAGTTCCTAACTTTTTTTGTCTGATGCACCCACACAGTCCTGTCAGATGAGCTCAATATAAGATAAGAAAGATTTTATTGATCCCACACTTGGGAATTCACTATTCACTACATTTCAAGTATCCCTTCATCAACGCCAATCTTATTTAAAATGTATTTGTTGGAATTTATTTTTAAATGGAATGTTATTTAACTCTATTAATTATTGAAACACCAATATTATTATAATTTTTTTTTCATAGGCTACATGACATTTGTTTTGTCGATGTTGAGGCTTGGCCTAGTTTGTTTATCTTGGATTGGGCCTTTCGACTTTTCTGCTTATTTGCTAACTAGTTTTCAGGTGCTCTCGATTGCCTTGGGGTTTACAACTCACTCATTGGTTATTGTGACCATAAATGTACCAAAGATCAGCCTCCACAATCTTTTCACGTATCCCATAGGCAGCTGCAGAAGTAGTCCACCAACCTGGTGTACATGTATCTCTGGGTCGGGACAACCTGTCTACATGTCTGGGTGCTATGTTGGAGCTTATTTGTTGTGTTCCCAGAACTCTGAAATTACTTTGGTGAGTACAATGTTATAATCACTGATAGAAACAATGGCCACAATAACTCAAGTGAGGAAAACTTGTCTGAACCTACAAAACAGGGTTCAGTTAAGGCTGGGTTCTTGGGTTTTCGGGTTTTCTGGGAAGAGGGTCTGCTGAGGATTATAACAAACACACCTGAGGGAAACAGCATTTGCAAATACTTTTCCTGAACTGCTTGGAGAACCGGTGCACTTATTCATAGAAAGCAGTGCAGTGATTGGAAAATACAAAGTTGTATTTTTATTTTTCAGTTTAGTCTCTGCTCTAATTAGCTTTCCTGTCTGTTACATATGTGACCTGATTGTGTTAATTACAGGCTTTTGTAAGATGCATCAGTGCTGCAGCTCAGTTGCCAATTGAGGTTGATGAAAGTATTTGATCACTTAATGTCCCTGTAAAATCTCACGGGACTAATTGACATTTTTGTAATTAGAGACTAAATTTTAAACATTAATGTTCAATAATATATATTTTGACTCAAGTACTGTATGTGAGTGATTCTTTCACATCAGCTTCTACTGTGTAGAAAAGAAAGAGACAGAAAGAGATAGAAAGACAAAGAGACACCAGACACACAAAAGAGCAAGACATCCCATGCAGAAAAGGGTTTGAGATGGATGGCGTATTGACTGCTCAGAGAAAAGGAGGTGAGACCTGGAACACAGACAGAGGAGACATTACAGTGACAACAAAGCACATGTTTGACAGACAGCGGGAAATAAAAGGATGTCTGAAGACAGAAGGGAACACTTAAATTGCAGGACAGAAGCATAAAAAAGAACAGAGACAGATGTAAATCTAGCAGGAACAGCAGCACACACACACGCAGAGTGAGGCAGTAATCCTGAGGGAGGTTAGTGACGTAGGCGAGATTGTGCAAGGTGAGCAAGGATGCTGCTGACTGTCTGAAGCTGACACAGCAAGTTAAGAAGACAGCGATAAGACCCAGCAAGAGAAAGACGAACATGCAAGCAGACACAAAAGGAACTGCACATCCAAAGTGCAGAGTCAGAGCCACCAAAGTGCTTTAGCAACGATTCTCACCAACAGCACACACATGCAGACAGAGCATCAAAAATGCAAATCCATTGCGTAATCTGTGGATTTCTGGATTATGCAACGGATATTCCAGAAATTGCAGATTAGGAGTTTTTTTCCTGACAGGAGGCTGGCTCTTTAATCCATCATCTCACTAGCTGAATACCGAAGAGCCCTACAAAGCAAAAACCTTATAGCATTAGCTGCACAAAAGACCATCCACTCTGAGCAGCGGAGTCGGGGTAGGGGGTCAGTGGGGTGGCTTCCTGGGCTCTAGCCCCAAATGTTTTCTGAAAAGCCCACAATCTTTTAGGTTTTTATATAAACTTAAACTTTGTTTCATTTCCCCTCAGACGCTCTGACTGGACCGGCTAATGGGTAAATATCGCCATCCAGCCTATAGGTCCCCTCTATGTGTGTATGTGTCTTTCAATCACTTATGTCACCTCAGTGAGCTAGCTAGCTAGCTAACCAGCTTATGGACTATGGAAACAATGTTTTTCACGAGGAGTAAACCTCAGCCACCCTCCACAGAAAATGGCTCAGCAGCATCAACAACTGAACAAGTTACAGGTGTGAGTGAGTTGGTGAGGTGATAGCCTAACATTGCCTGCTAGCTAGCTAATGTTAGCTCGCTAGTAGAGATAAGCTTTATGATACTGAAGGTCCAAAGCTTGTTTCACTCCTGTGAAACGCACTGTTTCAATTCATTCTGCCGGAGCTTGTGTCAAATGAAGAATATTATCTGACTGCTGACGTTCAAAGCTTCAGACATCACTGGTGCTTGTTTTACAGCTAAACTCTGTGATCACATTAGTGGGATAAGAAGAGAGGAGAATAATAGAGAGATATGGTGATGTACATTAGAAAGACATAATCCTAAGTATGAAATTTCCTTCTGTTAGAAAGTAATAACTGTACAACTATATGCCAATTTAGTGAATTGAATCACTCTCCAATCACATCACATTGTGACTCATGAAATATCAACCATGAAGTTAAAAAAAACACAGTGACATTACACCAAAAAGGTACATTCATGATTGTGTCAGTAAAATCTAGGCTTTTTTCACAGTAACACTTATATTTAATGCAGTATACAGATTTAATAATATTTGCCAAATTATTATAGCATGGATTAAACATTCATTCTGAGGACTCCAGCATAGTATAACAAAAACAGGTTTCAAGATTAGTAATGCTGTTTACAACAAATTCCTACCCTACCTATGTTAAGTAGGCTAAATTAAAAATACTAATATCAGACAATTTTTTGCCTCTTTTTAGGTAGCAGGAGTAAAAATTAGTCCTCAGTGATTGTTGTTTTATAATGATAATTGATCATTTAGCTTATTTTATGCAAAGCGACTCACAATTGCTATATATGTCAGAGGTCGCTCGCCTCTGGAGCAGCTAGGGGTTAAGTGTCTTGCACAGGGACACATTGGGGGGTGTCACAGTGGGAAACCCGGTTCTCCCATACCAAAGGCATGTGTCTTATCCACAGCGCTATCACCACCCCATGGTTATACTTTCATGATGACATCCAAAGTTGGATGTAGGCTCTACAGGATGATTTTTTCCCTGTGCAATTATCATGTTTTGTTCAAAATGATGTACAGATTTTTGGATATTGTATTATCTCAAATGGCTTGAAAAATGCATATAGCTGCTGTAAATGGTGAAAAAATCTCACTAGGGGATCATGCCCCCAATATCTGCCTGAGAGCTAGCTAGCTTAGCATGTTGCTGGGCACTAAAGGAAATACAAAAAAAGAGATCATGGTTATTTGCTAAAAATGAAAGAAGGACAACAGAAAATTGCTGAGGCAACAGCAAAAAGAGATGAGACAACATCTGTTTCCATGGATGGGCCACCACAGACATAAACACACATACTGTAGGCATACATAACCTGGCATTTCCCTTGACACCAAGCAAGTAAGTGTTTTTCCACTGGAACAAGTAGACAGTAGTAGACCAGTGAAGCACACTGCTTTGAGTCTCTATTTCATTTTACTTCTCAAAGCTGTTATATTGCCGTGGCTGGTGAAGCGATGGCAGGCTGGTTTATCTTTATAGAACAAGCCTGAAGAATCCCTTACTGTCTTTATGTCTTTTCTTAAAACAGCTGATCCATTGGTTCAAGAGCTCAATTTCTGGTCTGTGGTGTTCGAAAACCAAAACAAGACACCCAACATATGTCTTATTGTGATTTATGAACAAAACAAAAATCTCAGACGTCTTAGTAGCTCTCAACACAAGGGGATAAAACTATGACGTTAAACTTATCAAGTGTCGCATTACATTCACTTCTTTTTCTGCCAAATTATGGAAAATAAAGAAAACAAAAACATCCCACACACAAACAAAAATCTCTTTCCCAAAAATTATTACAAATGAGCAAATATCTACTGGCATATGTTATAGAGTAGTGTTTCCTTGAAAATATGTTTATATGCTTGTAATTTGCAACAGCAAATACGTTTTCAGAGAAACACATTGCCACAAATTACAGTTTTTAAATTCTCTATCACTACAGTATGCGTGATATGGTGCAGATGGAGATTTGTCTAGTTTCATGTTGAGCTCACAGAATTCCTTTCTGTTGTAAGCAGTGTGTTCTGCAATTCATGCTGAAAGGCTCTTAGTGCTGCATGTTGAATGACATTTTGTTCTGCAAGATGAAAATACGAATCTATTGAAGAATGAAGAATGAAACACAAGGCGCACATTCATTCTTTCTAGACTCAGTAGTCTATTCAATTTGTGGCACTCTGTGAGCTTCTCTTGTCCCATAATATTCCATGTAGGCTCAACAAAGCTTTTTTTATTTGCAGACATTTTGACTTGTGGAGATTTTTGAAAGAACAGGTGTGACTAGTAATGTGAATGATGGCTTTGTTATATTGTGGTGCTCTCTATGGCCCTGGTGTTATGCATGCTGGCTTACTAACATCATAATCTCAATCGAGCGAAGCCCCTTTAATGTTATTAGTTGCACCTGTGCTTAACCTGGCTACCTGGTGAATGTAAGTCCAATATTCACTCTCTTATAGCTCTGTTTTGGACTCCACCAAGTCCTGATAAAATATCTGGCTCTCTGTTCACCAGCTACTCTCTAATCTTTGTTTTTTTGTCTGCCTGCTGAGCCAACAACGCCATCTTCGTTTTTTGGAACTGAAAGTGACCATGATCGGACGAGAGGGTGGAGCTAGCTAGCTTGGTTAGTAAGGTGCATACGTAATTCACATTAACTGTGATATCAAGTGGGATGCTAATTTTGACTAGCAAACACAGGTTTAAAGCAAAATGTACTTTGGAAGAAATTAACAGCCAACTCATTAGTGTCTTTTAGTACAACGGAATGCTGAACAAGATATTTTGAAGCGATCAAAATGTTACGGAAAACACACTGTTTAGGGGTCAAAGTTCTTGAATGAAAGTGGCAGCACCCCAAAAATAGGTTCCCAGCTAGTTAAATGTACACAGTGAAGTGGATAAGAGTTGCCTCTATCCTGATTGACAGGTTGCCGTGGTAGCGACTTGTCAATCACAAGGTTGCCACGGGTCTATTTAACCCTAGATGGGACCATCCTTACATCAGGCTGTATTGAAGAAGACACGAAACTAGCGACTGAGAACATAAATTCATTAGGAACGTGTTTACCGAGGAAATACATTTTTTTTTTAATTTGTCTGGTTTGGTGGACACTCTGGAAACTTAAACAGTTTTTCACATAAGTCTTTCACAGTTCATACTAGACAAACTCTAAAATGATGGAGGACAAGCTGATACTTAAATTTACTCTTAAGATTTAATACTTCAATGCGAAATGTTTACAAACTGATATAATGGGAAATGAATAAAAAATGGTATCTGTCATGTCACTTTAGTACATGTATTCAGTGGGTCAATATCTCAACAGATGTTGTTCTCATGACATGTACTTTTTTATTTTTTTCCAGATGGGTCTATTTTTTCCACTAAACACAAGCAATGTGAAAAAATCACACCAATATGTAATAAGCTATAAACCAATATGTTAATAAGCACTGACTTCACAAACAGCTTTTCATAAGCATTTTCCCACTGTTCAGATGAGCAAATAAAAAGTAATATACTTAACTATATTGACAGTATTAACAATAATCATTGATAAATCGATGAGTTCCTGGCTCTACATACAAATTTAACTTTGTGGAAGGCAATCTCGTCCTTCAAACGCCCCTTTCACTCCCCTGACTCCCACCCCACTTGAGGACACCCTGGTATTACAGACTTCTGTCACACAGCTGGATGAACAGGGGCTCAGGTGTGCTCGTCTGTCTGTGTGTGTGTGTGTGTGTGTGTGTGTGTGCGTGTGTCTGCCTGTTTGTCTGCTGTGCGTGGCACAAGTTAGCAGCACACAGACAGCCTGAATTAGGGCACAGCATCTCACTCCAGATTTGAGGGTTAGAATGAATCTTGCAATAAAAAAAGCAAATAGAATTAATATGAAACTCTTTACAGTATTACATTTAGAGGCTGCAGAGTCTGACAGCAGCTGCAGATGGGGCACAAGTGAACGGTACAGTTTTAAATAAAATCACATTCATGTTTTTGTTCAGATTGCAGGGCCACTCAGATGTAGTGCATCAATCAAGAGCTCCTTGTTTACAATGCCTGCTGTTTGTATGAGGTGATGAATATAGATCCAGACATCCTATCTGCTGTATGTAGCAGCCATTGCGAGTTTTGTAGAACAAGCTTGTACAACCTATGACATGATATTTTATCAGGGGTTGAACTGGAAGAAGTGACTTTAATTGTCACACAAAACCTGCAGAGTCCAGATTCTGTTTGATTCTGTAAGCTATAACTGTTAAAAAATCAGCAAAAAAGCTGAAACATTTGCTTTCACAACATACACCTTTTATTCTAATGAGTTGGTTCCTACTTTAAGAGAACAGTATTCAACAAAATTCCTAAAGCGAAAGTACATACTTTTAAAACACTTGCTGCACCCCTCAAGTAGTTATAATTAATTCATGTTCTACCCACCAAAATAATCAGCTTGTCTGTAATGTAATTTCCAATTTGTGCAGATGCAGTGGTTGGGGTGGAGTGATGGAATGGACATGAATCTAAATGGCTTGCAACTGAGAATATGGTGTATTGTTTAAACATCCTGTTGACAGTGCTCTCCTTTGACCATAAGTTTGTGCTTGATCCATTTGCAGACTAAATAGCTCTATGCTGCCACTGCGGAAGCAAAGAGTCTCTCTGCTGCATGCATTAGGCTTTATGAGCCTCTGTTCCGGCTTGAAAGCAAGGACACACAACTCCGTCAATTCACTGTTGGGTTTGTGTCATATTTGAAGACAACATGGAGAAAAATACATCTAATAATAACCATTTATTGCATGTTGCTCATAGGGATTTTTCTATTCTCATAATTAATTACAACATTTTACAAAATCCTTTATAATTTATGCATCTTCAGTCCTGATATTCAGAAACATATTTGAACTCTTTTCACCACATGGTCTGTCCCAGATGAACCTGCAGCTTCTAACATCCGGTTAAAAAAATATTTTCTTCTCATCTTGAAAGTGATTTGCTGTATGTATCCAAACTTTTTATTAGTGACATTTAAAGCACACAAAAACCCATCAGCAACAAACACTCAACAAATAGAATAACAAGTTTACTGGTAATCCACAGATTTTTGCCGTTTCTTTCGTCGGAAGAGACAAGCAGTTGCAATGAGATCCGTGGATTCTTGTGAATGATCATGTCTGAATTAAAGCATTTTTCATTTGTAGCATCAAATGATATTTCTTGATGAGTTACAGGGATATCTATGTGTGTTTTATTGTATTTTGGGGCAAGCCATCTCTTTACTTTTCCTGTTTCTTCTTTTTCTGATTGGATTTGCCCTCTGCAGCCATCGCCAGCTTAATTCAGACTGAGGTTAGTGTGACAGAGCGTGGGTTATTAAATCACCCTAGTTAATATTTAACTGTTATAATACATATGTTTTCTTTCCTTGTGCACTGCTGCCTTTCAGAAACTTCTTAAATTCCATCTCATGCTTTTGTCACACATGCAAATGCACATTTCAAAATAAATAGGGCACAACTGCTATTTCTATCAGCCACAATCTGTTCCTTTACTCCTTTTTTAGCAGATTCTATCCAATTTCCTGTCTCGTCTTATATCCTCATCCCCACTGCGTTCAGCTCCAGATGTGCTTACTAGCTTCAGTCCTTAACTAACCCACCGGCTCCTCGACCAAACTGTCTCTTTCTTTCAATCGAGGTTGTATAACCGTCTTACTTTTTGCCAAGCTTCATTCAGCTCACTATCTGCTTCCTGGCTCAACTTTCTGCTGCTCTG
Organism: Micropterus dolomieu; assembly: GCF_021292245.1. NCBI lineage: Eukaryota > Metazoa > Chordata > Actinopteri > Centrarchiformes > Centrarchidae > Micropterus > Micropterus dolomieu. Next base: position 8,604,140 of record NC_060152.1, read on the forward strand.
CCTGCTTGTTTCAACTTTATATCCTGGATATACTTTCACTTCATTTAAAGGAATAACAGCAGTTCTATAATTATTCTATATTTTTGAGGGTATGAATCTGTGTTGTCTTGTGCAAGTATGCGTGGTTAGTAGTATAGCAGTGACTGAGTGAGAGACCAAGAGCAGCTGGCTGACAGTGATCAGTAAATCTCTCTTTTAATGCATTGCTTCCTTGTTGAGCTCAATTTTAAATTGCAGTGCTTAAAATGAGATTATATGATGACAACGTGACAGTAGAGTTTTTTTCTCTTTAACTTGGCTTGGGTCTGTGAAAGAAATTAAGCTAAATAAATAAATAAAAGCCTTTCAATGAAAAAAAAATGTTTTCATGTGTGTAAACCATTTAATATGTTTAATATGTTTAAATTGCTTCCTGTCATTTTTAATGCATGCCAATTGATTGTTTTAGAGGCCATAAATAAAGAACCGTGGTTGTGATTGTACTTTTTTTAAAGACAGGCTTGTTAAAGATTATTTCCTTGCTTCTCTTCCTGTGGGTGTCAGGAGACTGACAGTAACTTAAAGGTGATGGATCATATAACTCAGGCAACTTTCATCTCAGTGGAAGGTACTTTTCGCGCTATAAATGAATAAATGGCAGTAAATGGCTTCTTGTGAAGGTGAGAAGTTCGTGATCGTGATATCTCAAATGATACAGATACCAGCAGGAGGAGTGGAACTATTAAGGGCAACTTAGATGTTTGGCTGAAATTTAAAGGAACATATTCTCTTTTAAAAGTCATGATGCTAGTGTCGCTGGGCTGCAGTAGCACATAGGGTGCACACACAGTAGAGACCTGACTTGAGTGACACACACCAGCTGCGCTGTGCTGTAGAAATGCTCATCTTTCTTACAGCGCATGCATGAGTACCTTCAAATGAAAAAACAAACAAGTGCCAGGAACAGGAACACACATCTATAATGGGAGCAACAGAACATGTTGAAATTGCATCTCACTGAGAACAGCCATTGCTTTGATCTAGAGCTGAAATGATTTGTCGAATAATTGATAAGTTGAATGACAGCAAATTAATCAGCAACTATTTTGATAATCGATTAAAGTTTAAGCAATTTTTTCAAACAAGGACACCAAATATTAACTGGTTACAGCTTCTCCAATAAAATGTTTCCTATCACTGTCAATTTAATATATTTTGGTTTTGGACATTTGATGATTTCATGGATGGTGTTTAAGAAGTTGTGACTGGCAATTTCACTGTTTTCTGCCATTGTAAAAACCAATTATAAATCCGGATCGAGAAAAACATTGGCATATTAATCAATAAGTAAATGATTATTAGTTGCAGCCCTATACACACACATAGATACACACGTCAGAGGAACACTATGCCCCAATGAGAAATGAATGATCTACATTGTTCTAGACCTTTGAATACACAAGTAGCTTCTATATCTAAATGTGTGTGGATGTGTGTTTGCATGTACACATGCGTGCGTGTGTGTGTGTGTGTGTGTGTGTGTGTGTGTGTGTGTGTGTGTGTGTGTGTGTGCTGTCCATTTTAACAACGCCACATGGCCTCATCTCATTACTCGAAAAAATAATAAAACGTGAACAGCTGGGCTTTTAGCAAGCAATCCAGCACAATGATGGAACAACAAATACTCACTCGAACATCTGCATCTGAACACACAAGCATACACATCCATCCATCAACACACACACACAAGAACCCGCAATACATTGACCACAAACAGAGCAGACAGCGGCAGTGAAGGCAACATCAGACAACAGGAAACACCTCAACAACAGTAACAAAATGCACAGTCAGTGAATGGGGTGTGTGGGGTTGGATGGTGGCTCACCCTCATGCCAAGGTGTTGCCTTTGTGGCATCGCCATGGCAACACAACTACTGTCCACTCACCTTGAAGCGCCAGGAGGGCCAGAGGTAGCAGCAGCAGGTCTTGTGCTGCAGACATCCTGACAGGAGAAAGAAGACTTGCAGCAGCTCTCAGCTGCGTCAAAACACACCGTGCTCACACACACACACACACACACACACACACTTCAGAATGGGAGACACAAGACAGATCTACAGCAGATATTCCAGCTTGGTGATGAAAACCTCAGAGCACTAAAATGCCAAAGATGTCCTGATGTCCTACTTAAAAGTCTGGGAGGTGACTATTTCCTGGGGGACTCTGGGGTGTGGTCCAACCGGATGTCCTCTACTCCTCCTCTTCTTTTTTCTCCAGCTAATACAATGGCTGGACGGAGGGTTGGGTGGGCATTTTTGTGGATCTGGTCTTCTTGAGCACCTGACGGCTGCAGTGTGGAAGGCGTGTGCTCTGCTGACTTGTTTCTTCACCCTCACTGGACCCAACTCACTCTATTTTGCTGGAGAGTCTCTCTAGCTTCTCAGCGTGTGAGCGTACAGAGTGACCAGAGGGAGGAATCATTCCGGGTTTCAGGTTTCGGCCTCTTGTTACTCTAAAAGGGTCTTTGTTCAACTATTTATACTCTGTGGCACTCAAGCCTGTTTAGCTCCACAATGAGACTGTGTGCACCAAATATTTCCAGTATCCTGATACAGATAAATCGCACTGTCAGTGAATAACATAACATAAAATCTACTGGAAGACTGATTAGCTGATCTGATAGGAAACGATGAGGTGTCCGATGGAATCTGTGCTGAAAATGGGAAATGCAGCTTGTAAAAGAGTTGTGCAATGGAGTTATAGTGCAAGTGTGCCTGTGACAGGAGCTGCACTCGCTGACCTTTCCCACATGCAGGACTACAGATCTGACCTGGGCAAAAAGGAGGGCCAGTGCTTCATAGAGCCACAGTGTGAGGGAAATGGCAAAAGCAGCGTGAAGTATCCTCGTGCTTCTTTCCACCTCTCTTCAGCTTTGGGTGAAATTACAATTCTGACTTTTTTATTGTTATTGCCTCATATCAGTGTTATTGCTTTCTTTCTGGAGTCAACGCAGCAGTTTCACAACTATAGGCTTCTTCAGATAAAGCTCTAGGCAGAAATCTAGTGCAGAGTCGGGCTGACTTATTCAAGTGAAATCATCCGCTGTTTGTGCACATCAGTTAAGCCATTTGATTGGTTTAGCGGCTGTCTGGGCATGGTCCTCTCAGGCTTGACCGCAACAGCACAGGTGGCTCTGGTGCTCTGATGGATCACCACCAGCACAAGACACGGGTCTGAAAGCGGGCTGGAAAGCATGCACTGAACAGCTAAGGGGTTTCTTTACACGGCTGCACGCCTTCTGTGCGTCTTTGGAGACTAAAAAAGTGCGCTATTAATTTGTGCATTCCAGCGGTGTGACTGAAGTGAGATAGGGCGTGATTGTTTTTGTGTTTAAAAAAATCGGGTGATCATAAAAGAAACTACAATCTTAAATCGGTGATTTTGCAAAAACAAAATGCATAAATGTGTGTCCTCTTCTTTAAAGTCCAATAACGCAGCAGAGCCGAGCGCTGCTTCTCGGCGGTCTCCTTTACCAAAATCCCCCAGAAATCTGCGCTTTTCCCCTCACTGATATCCTCGAAACGCCTCGTCCTATTGATGGATCAGAGGTGGACTGCTTCCATCTCGCATCAGGCAGCCAGATGCTTGAAGTCTCCCTGCTGTCACACCGGGAAGTACCGGAGAGATTTGAGGGTCAGGGCGCAAAAAATCTCCTTCTTCTTCTTCTTGCGTTCAAGAAGAGACGGTGGGAAATGTCTTTTGGAGACCTGTATATTCCTCCTGGAGATGCTGACCGGGTAGTCAAAACAAAGAGAAGCGGATCAGGGACACACACACACACAAATCAGTAACCTCCAGAAATTACATGGTGTGTCAGGATGCGGCGCTATTCAGTCTTTGGCATGGCTGAAGGCTGAGTGAGGGAGGTGCATGCAAGAGGAGGAGGAAGAGGGAGGGTGTGATGCATTGCAGCAGAGGGATGGAGAAAGAGGAGGAGGGAGAAGTATAGAGCCGTTGTTATGGCAACAGGGATTTTATGTGATGTTTTCATCCCTTCCAGAAACCCCCACGTGTTGGCAAAGAGAACAGGGATGTCACAGAAAAACTATCTGAGGAGAATGAAGTCAATAAAGAGAGACCTATTTTGCATTTAGCCGACTTGATAGCCTACATCAGAGTTAGACCTACAGCTCGCCTGTCTGCTTTTCAGCAGCAAACCCTATTTGTGTATCTTTAACAGGAGGCTCAGCAATTAGGGCTCACCACAGCTGGATTATGACGAAAACGGTTAGTGTGCTAGACTGAATATTATAAATGAGGTTATTGCCACACTTCATCACAGTTAGACATTAAGTTACATTACAGTAGTGAATGGGTCTTCCACTGTGATATTGTCCTGCGTTCTTATGTTGCATTATTCTATGGGCTATTATGTGGGGTTATGTAAATGTACAGTGACTGCTGTGTAGCCTCCCTGAGTATTGGTAAAATGACAATAAATGTAAACTGAACGTTAGGAGCAAACAGTGGCAGATCTGCCCCGCCTTGCATCACTATACCGTACCTGCAGGTTTTCGTAAAAACTATTAACAAAACTTCAACAAATCCCTGTGCATTCAGCGCAACTTGCAATTTTGAACAATAGTCACAAATATGTGCCAGCATCTCACGTTTGCCTAAATAATTACAGCAAATTACCGTTTTATTGTGGTTGAACATAAGGAAATTGTCTATGAACGATCACTTTGCCACCGCAAAACATACGCGGAGAATGGCAGGAATGCAGGACGTTAGACAAGACAAATTGACTGGGATTCAACACCATGTGTCCCAAAACAGGGTAAAAGAATCAAGGTAAGCTGGTTTGAATGTGCATGGAAATGGTTAGGGTTACACCCACGAAATCCTGGAGGGACTTTTTAATGGTTCAACTATAATTATAAAGTTAGAAATAGCACATCTACCTTTGCAGTTTTCACTAATTCCTACAATTTTATTGCAAAAAAAAAATGCCCCAAAACATTGCAACATTTAACACAATTTTCTTTAGAAAAGCTGCCTCAAAATCAGGTATTTTAGGCTGCAACAATCACAAAAAAGGCCCTCCAAATCCTGAAGGGACTGACTATAGGCTAGTATAAACAAATCACTCCACATTTGCTTTGTATCATTACATCATTTCTTGCAGGCAAAAATCAACACTTTGGCATAATATTGGTGATAGCCGACACAGGAAAGTATGGATCGCGTTAGCTGTAATGTAAGCTGTAAAGTAATGTGGAAAGCCATACAACTATTTTGCACTGTATGTTATCAGCAACTGCTCGGCGTTAGCCGGCAAATTAACCTTTATTTTTGTATTTCACCTTTATTTAACCAGAAAGAAAACTCATTGAGATTAAAAATCTCTTTTCCCAGAGCGTCCTGGCCAAGACAGGCAGCAGCACAATTAACAAGGTAGCAGACATTAAAACACATAACATAAACATAAAACATATAACAATTTATGATGGGAATACTTGGGGAGTTACAAGGTCATAAAATATCTACAATTTCATATATATTTACCACAAGTAATAAACTACAAGGATCGCCCCAGTAATCATTCATAACATCTACAGCCAGTGTGTACAGCCTCCATGTCACCTTATCTAATTTGAGCCAACTAAAGCATAACATATGTCACGTGCTTTGCAGTAATGTTAGTTTACCTGTCCAATAGGATAAAAGCCAACTCTGTGTCGGTTTTGTTGGTTTCAAAACAAAGACCTGATTCCTTCACACAAGAAGCAGAATAATGGCTGTTCCAAGCAACATGTGGCGTGTGGTTCATTTCTATGAGAGGTTACAGTCAATTATTAATAAGTGATTTCATTGAAAAAGAACATAGGCCTAAATGCCCTTTAATGAACCTATCTGACTCACTGGATGCTAAAAAATATATTGATATTGATTTTGCAACTTAGTCCATTATGCATTATGTCTATATACATTATGCTGTGTTACACATTGATTTATACTGTAACTGCTTACAGTAATCACAAGTCAGTGTCACTGTCAAGCTCATGTCCTTTGAGCTAACAGTTGTGCAATTCTGCTTCTGAATAATCTGATTCATCATTTGGAAGAAAAAAATAAATAAATTACATGTCTGTCCAGAGGCCTGTTGATTCATATCCATGTTTAATACAGTATCTTTTGTTAATATTTAACAAATTGTAAGGTACAGTATACATATACAGTATATTTCGACTGCTTTAGCTAATTTTACATTTACTGCTGACATTTAGTGGCTCTCTGGTGAATTTCAAAAGGGTTAGTCAACTTAAAACCAATTAATCCATAACTACACGGTGTCAGGGTTCTGATGAGTACACACAGAAGAGAGACCAAGACACTAATGCTGCATTCTAGGCAACTCAGAACTGGGAAATTTCCGACCTCCAACTAGAAAAACTATCCTGGAACGCCACCTGAAATCGGATTTCCTACTTGTGAACTCGGAGAAAATATATGTACCCCGACTTCACAAGTAGCAGCTGAATTACGTCACAAAAAACTGTCAGTGCCCATGGATGCACACATTGTAAATGGTAAACCATAAACTAAAAGGCAACAAAAAGTATATTTGCATGTATTTAAATTAAAATAATACATACAGTCATATAGTAAAACCTGTTCTGCATGTACACTGATGTAGAAATATGTTAGGCCTATTAGGTAGCTGGCTACAGTAAAGAATCTCATAAAGTCGCCTTCTCTGCATAAAAGTTATTGTTAAAAAGCCAAAACATTAGGAAGTATAACCTACAACATTGACTGACTTGAGGGTTACCAACTGATGTAGGGGTACACAGAACTAGTAAAGTAGGCCATTTCTGTCATTTGTTGCAGTTAAACTGACATCCTTTTAATTAACACCTAAAACACTGCTGAGGGTGCAACTGTGTGTACACTTTGTCACGGTCAGCCATGGTTTCACTTTCGGCGTCATGCACCACCATGCACCTGGAACCCTTTGAGGTTGGAAGACATGGCACAAGAGCAGAGATTCAGTCCCAGGGTTTAATCCAAAACATGGAAAAACAAAGCTTACAGATAGTGGTGGCTGACAAGATCCAACACAACTGTACACGTAACTCCAAAGCAAGCAGAACACCATTCAAACGACACACAACAATGACAGGACAGGGACTGAAGAGAAACACCAAATATATATACACAGGGGTTAACGAGCAGGGCGGGAGCAACACAGGTGACCGGTATCAGGACTAACAAGGCAGGCAGAGAGACAGAAGGGGAAAACAGCAGAGAGACTGGCTGGCAGGCAGATTACTGGAGGGGGAACAGACATAACACAAGTTGCTGAACACTAAACATGGACCATATCAAAGTAAGCAGTAACAGATCAGAATAATAAAAAACAACAAACTAATCCAGACACAAGCAGACAGATCCCAAATACACTAACAACAAGGAAGACAGACTGAAGCAAAGATAAAACAGAACTCAGATTAGACATGGGCAAAACGCAGAAGTACACAGACCAGGAGTGAACACTAAAGTACAGGACTAAGAACTAAGCCACCAAACTAGGAACTAAGATACGAGACAAGACAGATACTAAGTAACTTAAAGATGCAGATGAATAATCATAAAGGCTACACAGAGACTAAAGCAGAATGACCAAAACTGGCAGAGAACATAAATTGACATCTAGCAAACAGACAGACAACCTTCCATGTGTCAGACGTGACACATGGAAGGTTTCTCATTTACTTTCCTCATCATTTTAAACTGTCAGGTTTCAAACCCACTCTTCTTCTGCATTCTTTCTCAGTCGTTAAACCACATAAACAGCCAGGAAGGATCATTTACACACCCTCATACAACCACATGTAACATGACCACAGTTTCACAGACTTGCTCTATGAATCAGTCCACTGAGCGTGTGTGTGTGCTGATCTCTCGATTTGGCCATTTCATTATGCCAGTAGTGAGGATTACTTTGCAGATTGCATCCCTGTCCCCTCCCTGACAAATGCACCATTCCTGCGTGTGTGTGGGTGACCTTCCTGTCCTTAATTCCACCAGCATCCCTTTTCATCTTTTTAAATATATGGATTAACTGCAACAGAACAAGTGAGGATGAAAACAGAGACAGAAAACAAAATAAAGAGTAAAAGGGACAATAAACAAACAAACAAGAAAATAATTGATTACACTGCTGTATCTCTCATACAACGCATGTTGGCACAAATTCTCCAAAACAGAGGTGGACGGCACACAACAGAGTATATTGCTGATCAGATGCAGTGTCATATCGAGCAAGATAATCCAGAAATGGCTGCCAGAATTTATTAAGACTAATGTAAGATACTAGTGAGCTCAGTCTTAAACTGAGCTACAGTATCTGACTTCCAGTCTTAAAATTACTTTCTTTGTGATAACCATTCTGTACATAACAGAGAAAACCCAAAATAGTGCAATCTCTGTATCAGGTGCCATCCAGTAAGATAAACTTGTTCACTCATTCACAAATGTAAACTTATCTTCAGTGATTCTTATACAAAAATCATGTTTGATGCACTGATAGACGATGCATTTGACTTAAGAGGTCAATTGAGTCTATTTTAGCCACAGATTTTGCTTTTGAGATTTGCTCATTTGATTAATTGTTGTTTAGGTTTATGCTTTATGTTAAGCCAATGCCATGTGGGTTTATCTCTAGTTATCACATAAATGATTCACAAATGTTTAATATGTAAAAGAAAAAAAATGCTTGCCTCTTTTGTGCAACTAGCCTCAGTCATCGTTAGAAATAGAAAGCGTTGTGGAGGAACTAATGGTGAAGAAGAAGAACAGATTTCTGAGGAAGGAGGAAACTGAGGTTACAGATTTCTGATGAAGACATAAAAAAAAACAACATTCTAAAACAAAACATATGACTAGTATCAACATGGGTCTGTACAATCAACCAGAGAGCAGTAAGAATGCATAAATTAGAGAAATAACTTTGTTCTTTTTGATATGCATTTTAGATTGGTAGACAAATTATTGCAGAAGTTGTGGTTAGGCAAAGGAAACAATAGATGCAGATCATCCCTCTAAGTATTTGGAATAAGAAGTGATTTGCAATGATGTCTTAATAAACAGTATATTACAGAGACATACATTGTTTTGTGGTGTGCTTTAGTCACAGGGACCCTCCACTTTAAAATCAGAGTCATCAATGAGATTATTTTAATGCCTTTAACACATTTTGCCAAAATGTTTGACGTGCATGTTTCAATGCCAAAAACGTCATGATGTATTTGATGCTGTCATATCATCACTTGCTGCATCCCAATTCATTTCAGGGGCTGACACAGTTTACATGATTTACATTATATGCCCCAGTAGTGTTTCTGGAAAACAGTCCACACTTCATGTGATATATACACCAGTGACTGTTGAATCATTCAAAGGAAAGCACCTGGTAAATATGACGTAGTCCCGTGATATTTCCCAACTTTAAACGTTATTGACAGTTGAAAGTAGCATTGGCTCTGATGTGGGAGGCACATTTTAATCACAAGCCACCGTGCCTTGCTTTATCTTCATCCACCCACCATAGACTCCTAGTTAGACACAAAGAAAGAACAGATATTTCTTTGTTTAGGAAATCCAGAAGCTTACAGAACTGCCAAGATTGTGGATGGATTAATAATGCAGAACACAAGAAAATCATCCACCATCCATCCATCAGTGCTATCAATAAATTGTTGGGACGGCTTTGTTGCAGCCTGTGTTTAAATGTGCACCCCACATCAGATGTTCTGTGAGCCAATGATACTGCCACACTAGTTGTATCAACTGGTGTCGAAGCCTGGGGTCAAAGCAGGGCAACTTGCACGGGGAGTTAATAATGACTGCCAGGATGCATCATGAAACAACTGACCGGTTCAAAATGGATTTTGGGATTCTGAGAGCTGAATGTGTCCTATAAATGTGAGGGAAAGAGAGCAACATTTCTAACATGGGACAGCCTTGTGGAACCATTACAATGCCTTAGGACTTTGAAGGCTGCCGCCTCTGAATTCAGATGCAGGTAAATATTTGACAGTGGTTTAACTTGAATTGACTGCGGCTGGTCCCTTTGATCCTGAAAATGCATTGGAGAGACAAGTCTCTTTTCTCTGATGCCAGCATGGATTTTCATTGCCAAGTATCTCCGTTCCAGCCAGATGTTGACAAACTCAGCTTCTGCACATAGGCAGGGTAATTACGAGGCCCAGCAGGATGGTGATGGGCACCAGGAGGAGACCTATATACATGGCCCATGGTTCTGGAAACATCTCCACACCTGGCGTTGAGAAACACAAAACCACTGCTATTAAGTATAATCCTAAAATTAAATCACACATTGATGCAGTGTTGGATTAACTGAAATCCTTTCTTGTGTAGAAGCTAATTAAAATGAAAGGGGAAATGACCAAATTACAAAAAAAAACAAAGACAAAAGGCAAAGAAAATGCAGCCAACATTTTTCTTAAACAGCAATAGCAGCAGAAAGTGAGCGCTTGCTGCAGACTCACCAGAGGTAGTTGTGGGACATGTTACAGAAACATTTTTAGCATATCCATCTTCTTCTAGGGAGAAAACATTTACATATTGTGAGTCTTCACTTTAATGTTATCATATTGCATGATTTCTTGGTAATGAAGCATCTTAAACATAAAACTGCCTGCAGTTTTAAAATAACGCTCACTGATGTTTTCATGCTTCGACATTTTTAGCTGAAAGTCTTGAGGGAGAAAGGGAAGACAAGCTTTCTTGCAGATGTTAGTGGATATGTCCAGATGTTGGGAATAAATAACTGAAATTATGCTGGAACCACATATGTCAGAGTTAATGTGAAGATTGTGTTTGAGCCTGCAGGGCACGTATGACATAATTGGGTAAAGAGAGTGTTTTGTTTTATAATCTGCAGTACAGCTAAAGGATCATACTGTTTAGCTTGAACAGGCCCCCTTCACATATTCAAGGAATTTTATTTTGGTCTTAAGGCCTTGATTTCCTTTGGTAAAGGCATAAACTTCCATTGCAATGAAAACTGTAGACTAGAATAATTGATAAAAAAAATGACATACATTTTGACTCAAAAGAAAGGACTTAGTATTACAGATTATTACCAGATGGATGGTAGTGGAAGATGCTTTTCATTATCAGATTTTTGTTCAGGTGCAGCTGACACTCATATTTTCCAGCGCTCCTCAGAGAAACAGCCTCAGAGAGCGTGACGTAGGGCAGAGCTGTGACATTCTCTCCTAGAGCAGATTCAACAGTTTGGAGTTTGTATCCATCATGAAAAATGGACAAAACTAATCGAGGATCCTGGGTCACGTTTACTTCACACCAGAGCAGAGAGTCATTGTGACTGGTGAGGTTAAACATCATTGTGTCTGAAAAGAGATACAGACAGAAACACAGGATAAGAAAGAACACTCAAACACAAGGTTTGAAGGTTTTGTCTATTTTCCTAAAATTCTTCTCAGTCCTCTATTTTTTGTCACTGCAATTTCCAGCTACCATGGAGACATTTTTATTTTCATTCACACTGAAAACCTGGATATTAATAAAGATTTTTTATTTGCCTTAAGAAATTAGCTTAAGGCTAGAAATTGGACAAACTGTTCACATGTTCTGCAATAACCTTTTAAATACTTGTTTGCATGCAGGTTGTCAGCAATCAGAGACTGGCTTATTTTAATTGTATTAGTGATATATAAATAGTGCCTTTTCTGATTGCTGCAGTTAGAAAACAGGCTCGTCAAATAAAAGAGCACACCTTCTTTCTCTTTGTGCAAATTTATCTTGAATTTGCATTGTTCCGCTGTGAAAACAGACGTATTTGTTTATTTCAGTTTGAGATTTACTACACCTTTTGTTTGAATTATTTTACATACAATTATCCCTTATGCCCTCCTCAAATCTTGCACCCTCTGGACACCTTTGTGGTAAAAATGTACATGCATACATAAAATAATTTTACATCAATATTTCTTTCTGCTTTTTTTCATAATTCACTTCAAAAACTTCTACCCTGCTCAAAACTGCCAAACATTTAATGATTTTCACCCTTTAAATTCCAGTTTATTTACTTGAACTATTTCATTATTTATTACAAAAAGCACAAAAAAATCATTATTTTCCATAAAATAAATAGTAGGGGGATGGGGCTTTAGTGATAATTAGAGTATTGGATGTGTCAAAGAAAGACTGAATGATTATTCATAAATACAAGTGAGGGAGTATTTGACACTACATAAAAATACTAATGCAATCAAATCAATTTTGTTGGTAATATTTGACATATCCAAGACTCCAATTACCACCAAAGAACCATCCTCCTACTATTTCTTTTATGGAAAATAATTCACTTTTTTTGTATTAAATAATTAACAATTCAAGCAATTAAACTGTCACTGAAAGGGTTAAAATCATGAAAATCATTAAATGTTTTTTTAGAAGTAAGTCATTTATGAAAAAAAGCAAAATGCATAGATAGAGTACAAATGACATGTGACACGAGTAAAAGACACTGGAAAAAAAAGTCAGGTTATTGCAGAAAGCTGACTATAACCTGCAAATCCTCATCCCTGACTGGACTGCAAAGACTTAATTACACAAACTTTAATTGTATTTCCTTTAGAGTTGCCACATTCAATGCAGAAAAATAAGGGACACCTACCACAGTGGGGGCCACATATACATATATATATATATATCATATCATAACTTAAAACATGTTTTCAGGAAAGGATTAAGATTGATACCAATGGACATTATAATAAGCTATCTGCTATTGTATTCAGTGTGAACAGATGAACTCTCTATCACAGCTCAAAAGACTAGTGTTCATATTGTCATAGCTGAATACACAGCTATGACAGTGAAACCACCAAAAAATAGGATATGAACTGTATTTTATTAACTTATTAAATCAACATGTCCATAACTTATGAACTATAAATAGGCTAAAACAAATGCTTAGATACGATTTGATTGGAAAGACTTGTGTGCAGTATTGGAGCACGTAGGCCTACTTCCTTTTATAAATGTTTTCTTGTCACAACTTGTGCAGCACTGAGTAGCTGTTTGTCTTTCAAACTATGAACAGGAGAGTGATCAAGAGCTCACTCCTAGTGAGCTCCACAGAGCACCTGTTCTTGTTCTCACTTTGTTGGTATCCTTTCCACATAACCAGTGGATGCTGCGATGCTGATGTGGCTGCTGATGGACAGGATGAGAAATTGCAAATGAACTTAAGTAATTGTAAAGGGTGGTGTGAACACAGACATCTACAAACATTTCTAAATTTAATTCATCACCGTTTTTATGATTGGTGACTGACAGGCCACCGTGCACCACAAAGAACACTGGACGACCAATTATGCAGTTTGGCTTGATACTCATCAGGTAGGACATTTGATTTCTCCCACTCTTGTCGTCATCGGTTCTTCTGCATCCGCTTTCGTTTCAGAGGGGACGCGGGGGGGTGGGGGGTTAATCAAATCAACAATGGCCCCGAGTATTACCCAGTCAGGGGGAGAAAAGGACAAGTCCCTTATTGATTCAAAACGGGACGCGCTGTTTAGTTCTCAAATACGGGACGATTCCGTATTTTAAGGGAGGGGTAGCAACCCTAAATTTCCTTTAGTATTAAACCCAAGTAATGCTACTAACATTGTGATACAGATAGCCATGTAAATGTTATTTAAGAATAAATTCACTAAGACTTAGGCCTTAAAAAGAAGTAGCCTACTCAGATATTTTACTTAAGCAAAATTAATACCACACTATATGAAAATGTTTCTTAAGTAAAAGTACAAAGGTATTAAAATCACAAAGCACTTAAGTAGCCTACTCATTATCATTTTTCAACTCATTTCAGAATAATGTACATCACATTATTTGATTATTATTGATGTGTTAATAGCTTTAATGTTGCAGCTGGCAAAGGTTGGGCTAATTTTAATTTATTTGTATTTATTTTATGTATTACTTTACATAGGCCTACTGATGGATAGCTTGTGAATTTCCCCTGGGGTCCAATAAAGTCTCATTGATGTAATATTATCATAATTTATTTATGTATTTTGTATTGTTAATCTGAATCTGCAAAGATTCAAAGTAACTGAAGCTGTCAGATAAACATAGGGGAGTAAAAAGTACAGTTTTTACCTCTAGCAGTATAAAGTAGCATATAATAGAAAAACTTGAGTACAAGTACCTCATGATTTGTACTGCCCCTCAGATTTTCTTAATCATCCAGATAAACCAACCTTTGTCCTAATTGTCTGGACTTGAACCAAAAGCCTGAGATTACATGCAGATGTTCAGACTTTTAAAATATTCTCATGTCTTTCTCTCCCTTTGACGTATATTTCATTTGGTACCACCTTTACAGCAATAAACTGGAAACGAATAATCAAAAATCTTGTATTTACCATGAACCAACAGGAAAGTTCCATTTCCTATCTTCCTGAAACTTTTAGCCCTCTGTGTGGTCATGGAGAGTTTGCAGAGGTATTTCCCGCTGTCGGCCCAATGGACATTCTTGAGGTGTATGGACTTGTTTGAAGAGTTTGCATTGTTGTCCAGAAGGTCTACACGTCCCTCATATCTCCCAGAGGGGAACCACACTTTGGTTCTCACAGGGCCCTGTGTTACGTACACCCAATACAGAACCGGTAAGGTCACCATTTTCTCACTGTGGGATATGTTGAGCTGGCACGGCATCATGACATCATCACCCAGAGCAGTGGTAAGCACTGGAGGCTGGTGGACTGTGACCAGACAGCAAGTACCTGAAAAACAGCCATCAAAGTAAAACAATATCAGGAAGTTGGTTAACCGTAATAATCTCAGTGTCTCACAGTAATGCTCAACCTCCACATGGGTGGTTCTATTAAAATCGTGTTAGGATGCTTGTGAATATAGCCACAGGCAGCAACTGACAGGGTTGAAGCAATATGAGTTTATGGTTTTTATCTGGGAATTTGACCAACCAATTTTCAGCTTAATAAAGAACACAATTTTGAATTTATGATCATATGATTGCTGCAGTTCCACTTTTATTCTACACTTCAGACAGCTGGAAAATACTGATCCATCTATTGAGCACGTTAAATTCACAGGTAGGTCAAGCCATGCCCCAAAACAACAGACAGGAGAAGTATATGGATATAAAACCTATGACTTCTGAGGGGATGTTTTATAGACTGAAGTTTGGGGTCATGCCAACTTTGCAGTCACTGGACCCAAAAAATAAACATCCAAATCTACACAAAGAGATTTACCGCTCAGGTGGAACAAGAAACTGCATGTTGCCAAACTTTTGTTCAGACTTAATATTTAAAGGAAATAGTTGGGCTTGAAATTTTCCTAGCAGCATCAGTACAATTTTGTTTTTGTATTAAGCATCTAGTAGGAGGATATGTGTCTTTATCCACTGTATGTTGGCTTCAGCAGTCAGTTGTTGAGGTTCCCATTCCCCTAAACACAACAGCCAAGGATTTACCAAAAACCTGTCAAGTAAAAGTTGCCACAAATTCTTTACATTGTTTTATTATGTTAGCCAAGAGTTGCTGCACGATCTTCAAAGGGTATAAGTAATCGAGGATAAAATAATGATACAGAGAGAATGTGAAGGCCTGATGCTCAGTCAGTTTCACACCCAGCGATTATTATAAAATCTGAGGCAGGTTAAGGCACAAACCACATAACTGCAACAACATCCTTTAATCACTTCAGGCTGGTGATCTTTGTTGCATACCTCTCTCTCTTTCTCTCTTGTCACCTGTCTTCCCTTACACTGTCTCTTAAGAGACAAAATATTAAAAAATATTTTGTCTCTGTCCACTAACATCAAGTTAAGTTGGTTGGTTCTCTCTGCCTAGTTTTGTCATGGAACTAAAACAAATTGAGCAACTAAGAATCAGACAACAATTGTTAGAGACAATTCTTCATCTAACTTGAAGCTTGTTGTTGTTGTTACTGAAAAATACACCAATACAGGATTTGTGCATACACCACAATACCACTGCTAAGAAGGAAAATAGCATCAACTGTCTCTCCTCATTTGAGAAATAATTTGGAATTGCCTGCAAATGAGCCTACAGAACATTTACGATTCAAAAAAGGATCCCTTTTACAAACACACACATTTTTATCTGCAAGTCAAAAATCTTTATATACTGTACCTGAAACCATAAAGTAGAAAAACATCCATTGCCTGTCAGACAAAATTATCTTCAACATGTCTCGGGACAAAAGAAGACGTTACCTCCTTTGAGTGCAACAGATGAAGCACACGCAGGTCTAATGTATTGTCGTTTTGGCTCAAAAGTGAAAGCACAGTAACAGGATGTGGTACTTTTTGTTCTTTTAATGAATAAAGGAGAACAAGGACTTGTTTTCGGATGTGCGAACAATTTCCATTTAAGTTCCAGTTATTCACACATTCTGGAGCTTTCGACTGAATCACAGTCTTCATCAGCAGGCTCAATTTTCAGGACACTGCAGGTACTCCATAATTCTGAGCATTTTTGGGACAACTCGTTCGTTTTGGCTTAAAAATTGAGCTTGACAGTCCAGTCTTGATCTTGGAAACAGTGATCGACAAAACAATCTCCACTCAAGATCCACTTACTTGCTGGTTCTAAAGATTCTGACTGTTTCGCAAGCAAGTTATTTGAGATTGTTTTATTGTTTCAAAGAAGCGGTATGTAACGGTAGTAACTGTTATGCTCAACTCTTGGGACAATGTGAACAACAAGCTCTGAAAAATGTATCTGCTGTTGAAGACCATGTGATCAGAAGCTGCAGTACAAGCGAGTAAGTGGACCTTACTTGTGTCTGCTGCTGTTTTAAGGTCAAGAAAGAACTTTCAATTTCATCTAGAATAACAATTCACATGCAGAGTTCTTTTCTTCATGCAGGCTTCACTTTACCTTGTTTTTCAACTGAGGCGACCGACCATGATGTAATGATGCCTTTTAAACAAACCACGATCCTCCCACGTAAGGATTGACAGGCCAATGAATTGCTGATACACATGACCCACTTTTTCCATGTGCGCTCCCACACACGGGAAAGGTTATAGTTCTAATCCAGTCGTCGATCTTTAATATTAATCAACTGTTTAACAGTTGAGCTCTGAATGGAAAGTGCAGTGGTGTGCAGATGTGTGAAGACTTTATGCACACCCACTTGCACAAGACAAGGCTCTTTGGGACCGTTATACACTTGCCTGTGGTGAAGTTGTATAAAAACAATAAAATAACTCTCAATTTTCATGTAAATCATACAAATTGTATGTCATTCTATAATTTTTGGCATTCATTCTTTTACCTTTATATATTTTTTTAAAGATGGGAAAATGTGTATTTGCTGGGTTTTAGCAAGTTACTCATAGATGGCGAGGTTAAACGAGTATGTGTCAGGGGAGCTCTCTTCATCTACAGTTTCAATCTACTCCCTGTCACCCACTTAAGGGTCCCCTCAGTCAAAACTAACAGATATCCATAGACATTAGGCCTACACATCATGAGTATGTAGGCCAACTTGTAGAATGATGTTCATGCTGTTCTGATGATACTGCTTATTCATTGATGCAGTGTTGCTGAGTCTGTGTGACTCTTAAGTGATTTTACGTATGTTTTCTATGTTGAACTTATGCTGCAAAACCTATTGCAATCAGGGACAAATTTAATATAATTATAATTTGAACTTGAACTTGAATGAGGAATGGAAAGTTCTTCTTATGCTCAGTGATGAAAAGGGCCACTTCTGTTGAGTTCAGGTGACCATTAGAGATGGAAATTGAAAAAATAAAGTGCTAAAATGCTGAGGAATATGAGAATTCCAATTTCAACAGTAAATATTCAATTATTTTGACGTTAGGTAACGAAGATGGTGGAAAGATTACGGTGCACATACCAGGCACCAAATGTTCAGAGAAGAGGTGAAGAAAGAGATCATCATGTACAACAATTTCAAACTAATAACGGTGGTATCAAATCTGACAGTTTGTCGGTCTTGATTACATGTTAGAAGAAAATGCCTTCTGAGGTAAAAATGGGCTAGATCAATTACAAGATGAGAGAATTCATTCCAAGCCTAATCAACATTGTGTCAACTTATTTGGCAAGAGAAGAGAAGATTCTACATAGTAAAAATATATAGCCTACACACTATATACAATCAATATGCAATTAACGTTCTATGTAGATGTTTAAATATTTACACATTTTAAACACAATATATGATAACAGTTATCTGCAATCAGATAAGTAAAAAATGTAATCACAAATAGTCAGTTAGGCTTGAAGGAAACAGATTTCTATATATATAAGTCCCGCACTCTGGCTTTTAACTTGATTTATCTCGATGAAAGTAGTTCAGGGACAATATCTCTAACTACATGCTCCGATACAGTAGGTGGCGTTATGCTCCTTATAAGTAGATTAATGGCAGCTTAAAGAAGACGAATAAGAACTCCATTCCCCATACAACCTTCTGCCAACGTTTTACGTATTACGTCTTTTTTACGTTTTAACGTCAGTTGGTAGGCATATTTCAACATGGAGGACATCGTAGCTGTAGAAAAGAGCCCGGTATGAATTAGGAAGATTGTTTCCTGTTTTGCAACTAACTAATTGACAGAGTTTCTGTGGTAGGCTTTTGTAAATACACATTTTTGAGTGTTGCTGTCAATGTGTTTTTTGTTGCTATCTTTTACCAGTTGTTAGTTCGTTGAAATTGCAGAAACGTAAACCTGCCAATTCATTCTCTACTCATTGCAGTTGATATGTCACGCAAGTTAGCTGTTAGCATTAGCATGATTTTAGTAGAGCTCAAGACAAACAGTGTGTTTAAATTAAGTTGAAGGTTTTATAAAACTGTATCCACCAAAGATTGATGTTGATATGTTTACCGATGCGTTGAAACGGCTGTTATCTGTAACGTGTAGGCTAGTCGGATTGTGTTTTTACGAGCGGTTAAGTTAGCTAGTTGTTAACGAGCTAAGTGTAGCTAAGCTAAGGTTAGTGTTGTCTAGTGCAATGTAAAAACCTAGCATTCAGTTGTTGTTTTTGGGAATGTTTCCATAAAGTTAAATTTTTGCTATCCTTCGATCCTGAGCTGAAAGTAGTTTGCAACGTTACTATAAATATATAAATTTCTGTTTGTTGGGTATAATACAAGCTCATCACTGATGTGTGAAATACAATAGTTTATAACTTACATGTGAAATGTTGTTGTTTTATTGTCACTCACAGGACGAAATGCCAGCAATACTGACCTCCAGACCTCAGACAGGTCTGTCCTTTCTGGCACCAGAACCAGAAGATCTTGAGGACCTTTACAGCCGATACAAGGTCTGATTCATACATTTGTTTAGTTTATAATCTGTCCAAATTAGATCTGTAGATTTCAAAGGTGAATGATATGTTTTATTTTGTGTGTTCATGGATAACAGAAGGCTGTGGTCTGCTTAAATTCAGGTGTATTTGATTCCAATACAGAAACATATAAATCAGATGACTTGAAACAAACTTGTACAAGTTACCCTTTTAAAACCTCAGAAACGCTGCCCACATCATTATTTTTCAGTGACTCTAGAGACATTATTTAATTAAAAAATGTAAATATAGTCTGATTAGAACATTTTGCACAGATCATATTTACATAATGTTCACCTAATATATACTGTCTACTTCTGTTCATATTGAACATTTCAGAACAATTAATTACTTTGCACCTCTATAGCGAGAGACAGGTGCGTCAGAGGGGGTCAGGTATGTCAAAAGTTGCAAAGAAAACTCCCATTCTAGCACCGAAACGTTGTGTCAGTACATATATTTTTTAAGTTAGACATATTGAACATTTAAAAGAATATCTGTTTCGGATATTAACTTTTTGGTGCATCTGACACTGACACTCAACATTTGAGCCCAATATTGCTGTTTGACATAACTTCAAATAGTTTTTTTTTAAAAAGTTATGTCCTAGGACATTTTATTATTTTTTGAGTGAATGGGGGGGAAAACAGTTCCCAAAAACTACTGTATCTCTGAACTCTCACACATAGGCTATTCTGTGTGATCTCCTTTTGATAACTAATGCCATAAGTAATGTAATATTGTTTCACTTCCATTCACTGAGCCTCCCCTGAAACCAGTTGGAGACCCCCTAGGGAGGCCCGCCTCACACTTTGAAAAATCCTCGTTTACTTAGTAATGTATGATCCTACATATAGTTAAGGGTGATGTTTGTTCTTAAATGTTCATTGTTTTTAGTGGTTCTTCAACTCTTTGTGTCTACTCACAAGCCAAAAACTTTGGTCTGTGATCTCCAGCAAGCAGATTTATGATACTTTCATCTCCTGCAGGCTCTAAATTTTCTTTGATCATCTCCTTTTGTTGTATATTTGCAGAAGCTGCAACAGGAACTGGAATTCCTGGAGGTGCAGGAGGAGTACATCAAAGATGAGCAGAAGAACCTGAAGAAAGAGTTCCTCCATGCCCAGGAGGAGGTGAAGAGGATACAGAGCATCCCACTTGTCATTGGCCAATTCCTGGAAGCTGTTGACCAGAACACAGCCATTGTTGGTTCCACTACAGGTACCATTAAAAGAAGAAAAAACAGAAAAAAACCTAAATGAGAAAGACCTACATCTACTAAAAATAATTATGTGCTGGCAATATTAATTTTAAGTTATAAAAACATAGAGAGGAAGCTCTGTTTGACCCTGCTGACCTCAGAGCATCACCTCTACTTCATGTTGTTCCAGCAGGAAAGTTTGCAGGATGTCCTGGAGATAAAAAGTCTTTGAATATACACTAGAGGTCTTTACAAGTCAAAAACACTTGAAAACCTGGAAAAAAAGGCAGCTGAATCATTGCAAATCCCAACATTATTAGTACTCAGTTTTTGCTAGTGTTGCATGCATGCATCCATTTATATTTATGTATTCTTCTTCGTGTGGCAGTTGTGGTCTTAAAAAGTCTTGAAAGGTAATAAATCAATTTTGTGTAAATTAAGGCCATTACAAAGTATTAAAAAGTCTTGATCGGCATTTAACAGGGTATTAAATTTTGTAGATATTTTTGTCTATGTGAACATCCTTTTTGTCCAAATATTTATATTGAATAGCCAAAATTACTAGACAGGCAGAACGTATCGCGTTATTATTCTGTGTAACGTTAGGCGCAGAGATCTAGGATCTACCGTGCGAGCCTGTCACACTCATACGCCCCTAAAATAGATCCGTGCGAACCGGAAAACGAGCACAACAGACCATAACGTTCCACCACGCCGGATACCCAATGCTAATTGTTCAAAACATGGTTGGACTGAGCTCTGTGGCCGCTTGAACTGCCCTGTTACTCAAAAACAAGAGCAAGATGCGCTGTCAGCAGGTGAAGCGGTAAGACGGCAGACAACAGGGAAAAAATATAAGCAGCATATTGGTTTGGCTAACGTTAGCTGGCTATTTAGCTACATCTGTGCCTTTTTATTGAAAAATGTTCAACTTTTCATAAAGCGGATGCGCTCGTCATTGTCACTTTTCGTGAATAGATTAATCACAGCCTGGACGGAGCTGGATTATTATTATTATTTTTTATTTTTTTTTATTTGATTTGCTACAGCAGACTTTCCAAATGTTGAACTAATCGTTCTGCCTAAATAGTTATGATTTATTGACGAGTTAGTAGGCTACTTAAAATTAAAGTTAGAGACAGACTAACTGTAGAATATTTTTCTTTCACGAAGTTAATGAATAAAAAAACAACCCCAAAATGAAACAGCTGTAACTGGAATTAATATTATTATATTAGTGGTAAGCTATGTACTATACTATTATAGAATATAGATTATACTGATTATAATGAATATAGTTACAACATATAATTAACTTATTAATATAAAACTAACAGTTTACTATTACTACTACTAATACACTCACTCATTTGTACTAGTTCCTCCAGGTTGTGGATCGAGCCACTGTAGTGGAAAGATTTAGCCAGAGCCAGGATGCCATTGTGCCAATATGTGCTGCTTCTAGCCTCCTCCTCCTGAGAGCAACATGTTCCCCTTGTTCTATTTTACATCTGTTTTACCAAAGTTTACACAAATCATCTTTAGGATGCAGACAGCAGCTGTTGATTGCAAATGTCTGTGCTACACTGCCTACACTAAAGACGTTATCCATCACTCAGTTTATTCTCTTCACCTTTGTTCCCTTCTGGCCTATTTGAATTAAGTTGTATTGATTCAATGGTCGATGAAAGTTATCACAAAAAGAGTGTTTAGTTTTTAAGTTAGTTAAGTTAAAGGTGGGTTGTGTGGTTTTTAGTGGCTTCTAGCAGTAAGGTTTCAGATTGCAACCAAAAGCATACGCTTTACATATTTGTGACTGAAAATAAGTTACAACTATGTCAGGTAGTTATCAACTGTTCGGCGTTTGCGGGCAAGCTAACATTATCTAGTTTGAAAAAACTAAAACACAAAATCACACTGTTTCACATGTTTTGCTGTAATGTTGCGCACATAAACATCACAGCCTGTTTAAGACAATGGATTTTCACGGGAAATCCAACAAGTCCTTCATATAGAAAACAATAGGCCTTAACAGGCTGTTATAGGCAACTGAGAAAGTAGGTGAATGCCTCAATTTTTAGGTGAGGTTACAACCTGGTCACGTATAGGCAATAAAATGTTATAAATATGTTTAAATTCCTTTTAAAAACTCCACAATTCCCCTTTTGTGTGAGGCTGACTTAACCGGTTACAGCTCCAAGTGGCGCGGCAGTCTTAAATTATGTTGAAAAGGTCTTAAAAGGTGTTGAATTTCACTTCTGGATTCCTGTGTATATACCCTGTAGAGAAAATCTCAACAGAAGACATGGCTACTACGTGGGATCATAGCATTTAAAGACACACTAGATTTGGAACTGTGCTGGACTGGTCCTTAAGATGTTAGGGGATAGATGTGGCATGTTAAAGCTGCCATCTAGTTTGCAGTCTGAACACTAAAATAGAATCTGTTGTTTCCTGTTTCCACACATTTGTTATTTTGGTATGTTTTGTAACTATTTATTTTTAAATAAATAAATTAATAGATAAAGCTGAGAATGAAAACCTGAATTCATGGCAGATGATGCATTCAAACTGTAAATGTGAATGCTTTATCATGTTGAGGCTTTCAAAGTCTTGAGGGAGAACCTGGAAAAGATGTGCTGTGCGCTGTCAAATTTTAATTATTCAGTGTGAAGTACATGTTTTAAATATGTAATGAGTTCTTTCCCTGTGTTCTTTCTCCTTTTTATTTAACACTGTTCCCCTCTCAGGGTCCAACTACTATGTGCGCATCCTGAGCACCATCGACAGAGAGCTGCTGAAACCCAATGCCTCAGTGGCCTTGCACAAGCACAGCAACGCCCTAGTGGATGTTCTCCCTCCTGAAGCTGACAGCAGCATCATGATGCTGACGTCAGGTAAAACACTCTCTCCCAGGGGATTTCTAGACAAGTTTATGAAATGGCTCCTCAACAAAGACGACCGTGGTCATATCTGGAGACTACATTTCTCTATTAATGTCATAATTTTGTTTTGTTGTACCAAATAATCAATTCACTCAATTCTTGATCAGTTAGCCATTTATCTTATCCATTAAAGATGTGGTATTATGCTTTTTGTTTTTTTCCCTCTCCTTTATTGATTTATATACCTTTTTTGAGCATGTAATAGGTTTGCAAAGTGAAAAAGCTGGAAGTCCAGCCCAAAGGGCGTTCCCATCTCCCACAGAAAACTGTGCTTGAAAACAGCTCATTTATAGTCCAGCCGTTTCCCTGTGACATCAACAGGGATGAAAGCTAAAAGCGCCTCATATAACGCTCGCCAAGCGGCTAGTCCGACACGCCCTCTAAAATACCGGTGGAAAAACATTGAGCTGCAGCACACACCTCCTCTCCCTTCCAAACACTAGCTACCCTCCAGGCAGTCAATGGACATGAAGTTGTTCCTGTGATGTAGAGACAGAGCTCAGTTATAACTTTATGGATGAAAGATACATTTGTTACAGATTAATAACTCACCACTCTGAAATTGAAGTGGTTTACCGGCTTCTTGCTGACCCGCACCTTCTCTGCTTCTGATTGGCTTGTAGTTCTTAACTAGGAATTGCGCGTGTGCAACTCCCAGCAAAGATCTTTTAGAGACAAGATGTATCACTCATAGCTAAAACGAAGCCTTCAACACACACGGTGAAAAGAGGAGTTGCAGCAATGTGCAGTATGAAACAAAATATGTGGTTTTTGAAAATGAAACCATGTAAACCTGTTCTGGTTACGTCCGTAAATAGGAACCTGAAAATGAGCATAATACCACCTCTTTAAAATTCTTAGACATTGTCATTTTCTTCTAAGCTGTTGAAGAAGGTTGGGGATTTTGAATAGAGTTTACTGTGTTTAAATAGCAAAGCTGATATAACTTTTCTTTTTTCTGTGCTTTTTCTCCTAGACCAAAAGCCAGATGTGATGTATGCTGACATTGGTGGTATGGACATTCAAAAGCAGGAAGTCAGAGAAGCTGTAGAGCTGCCACTCACACACTTTGAGCTCTACAAACAGGTCAGATATTCAAGTGAAATGGGACATTCTGACATGAAAACCGGATTTTACACTGCTTGTCGCAATGAATGAAATAACATGAATTTGCTCTCTGATGTTGAAAACCTGTGCTAGATACTTAATAACTCTGGTCTATTTACTTTCTCAGATTGGCATTGACCCACCCAGGGGTGTCCTTATGTACGGACCTCCAGGTTGTGGTAAGACTATGTTGGCCAAGGCTGTGGCACACCATACTACAGGTAAGCCCTCCACATCAGAGACCTGTATGTGTTTGGCACTGCACAGAACCTAAACCCTTGATAGACAACTGTTGGATATTTTCTGAGGATTAGTATGTTGGGCTTCACCAAATCCAGCCAGTCCTCAAACGGGCATTGCACAACCTGCTTAGCGTACTGGCAAAACAAACACGGAAAGTAACCAAACACAACAGCTGCTAACAGCGGCTGTGAAAGATATCAATTCAAACAAAATCCATTTCCCCTTTTTTATGTTGACAATGCATGATGGTTTGAAACACTAACATTTTGTCATTACTTGATGACACTGATTACTACAGAAGTGCAAGTGATATCTACAGTAGCTACTGTAGTTAACTTATAGATTATTGCTCAGGATAATGTTCTTTCTGACAAATTAATCATTGTCTAATTTTTTTCTGTACCCAGCGGCGTTCATCCGTGTGGTGGGCTCTGAATTTGTTCAGAAGTATTTGGGTGAGGGCCCTCGTATGGTTCGTGATGTCTTCCGGCTGGCAAAGGAAAATGCCCCGGCCATAATCTTCATTGATGAGATCGATGCCATCGCCACAAAGCGTTTTGATGCACAAACTGGAGGTATGAACGTGTGTGGTTCACAAGCCACAAGCCAAACCAGTAACGTGTCAAAGACTGTGTTCAAACTCTGGGCAAGGTCGGGTTTGCTATTTTCCCCCCTTCAATCAAGATTTGTAACAGATTTCAGTTTTTATGGACAAACACAACTGTAGTTTTTCTTATTGAAGTCATTATTCTTATATTTTAAGAGATGTTTGTGTTCCCTGATTATGTCCTTGAAAATGCAGGTGCATCGTGGTAAAAATCTGACCCTCTGACCTTGTTGTTTTTCTTCTGCAGCTGATAGGGAGGTGCAGAGAATCTTACTTGAGCTGCTTAATCAAATGGATGGCTTTGACCAGAACGTCAATGTCAAGGTAAATCAAGTTCAACTGTCAGAGGAAGCTCTTAACTTTCCCCCTGCGACTGTGCCATCTCTGTACTTGCTGACTTGTGGTGCCAGTATTGGAGCTTGAGCACTGTCACTCTGCATTCACTATGCCATTATCACTATGTCTTGTGTCCATTCATTCAGCTTAGCAACCAACATTTTTTTAATTTTTCAAAACCTGAAAAGGACATCTTGACCATAAGATATTTTAGAATGCAGCTCTCAGAGCTCACAAAGAAATCAGTATTTAAAGAGGGTGGCTGCTTACTTCTAGGAAGAGTTTTTATACCCTATATCATGAGATGTTTACAATTCATTACAATATTTACATGGCATCTTTTGACATTTTAAAACCCTCTTAGGTGATCATGGCCACCAACAGAGCAGATACGCTGGACCCTGCCTTGCTACGTCCTGGTCGTCTGGACAGAAAGATTGAGTTCCCCCTGCCTGACCGCAGGCAGAAACGTCTCATTTTCACCACCATCACCAGTAAAATGAACCTCTCTGAGGAGGTCGATCTAGAGGACTGTATCCTTTTGGGCTTTTCCTGACCTTGGATTGCATTTATTATGTGTACAGTAGATATGTTTGCATGTGTGCAGTATCCTGTGGGGTACATGTGTTACTTAATGAGTCTATTTTAGGTGGGTAGATATTTAGTTCATGATGAGAATTCAGCTTAATGTCAGGGATGCTAAAATTGTATTATTACCACTGTAAAACATACAACAGGGTAGAGCTCATGTTAAATTAAAGCCAGTTTATGCAGTAAAAAAATGGTAAATCAACAATTGAACACATAGCTAGTAAACATAGTGTGAGATGCTTTTTCTTGCTGACTTGTGAACAAGTATTTGTTCTTCTGTAGTGTCAAAACTGTGGTATGCAGGGACATTGACATCCCATGTGACTGATAACAGCTCTCTGTGGATGCCACCAGACTCAGTTTATGCAGGACAATAAAGTTGTTGTTCTGGTCTGTTTGTGCTACCTGCAAAAAACAAACTCTGAATCACAAAGGCAAAATGGAACCCCTAATTAAAACACAATAGCTGGTGCATTGGCAATTTAAACAGTAACAAGGGTGAGAGTCGGCAACCTGTTCACAATTACATTCCAATATCCTTTTGTTTAAGGACTGTTGTACTTGTATTTTGAGTTGTCCTTAACTGATGTGCAGATGTGGCAAGACCAGACAAAATCTCTGGAGCAGATATCAACTCCATCTGCCAGGAGGTGAGCTTTAATTATCTGTTAAATTACAAGTTCTTTTCTTGGAGGTGCACAAAAGAAAAACTAGTGGCAATGTAAACAATCTTTTAACAAAATATAAACATTCATTTTTCCATTTCCTCCTGCTTACTTCTTCCTCGTCTCAGGCTGGCATGTTGGCAGTGCGTGAGAATAGGTATATCGTCCTGGCCAAAGACTTCGAAAAAGCTTACAAGACCGTCATCAAAAAGGACGAGCAGGAGCATGAATTCTACAAGTAGAGAGGAAAAACACATCCTGGAGGGGGGGGGGGGGGGGGGGGGGGGGGGGGATGGTGTCCAGACACACAAGTTTATTATTCATTTACGTCTGTGTGTCGGTATCTACAGTGAGTATTTTGTGGATTTGCAGTCCCTGACTTGCATTGATTTTTTTTTTTGGGACTAAATTTACCCACTGTAGCACAAGGCTTAATGTCAGATTAGCCCTGTGTCTCCAGCCTTGAGAAGACACACTACCATGTGATGAAGTGTTTTTTGTACACGCACTCTACTGGTTCCTAAAAATATCTGGCCCTGACTGTAGTTAGGATAGAACGTTTGTATCTCTATGTAGTCACTTGACAAGACAATACTTAAAAATCCATTAAAGATGTTTTCCATAAATGAAAAATGTAAATGATGGTCATTGTTTTTCTGCCTGGAAATGCATGGCTTTTAATTGAAGCTACTATTAAAATAGTATTGTTGTTATAGTTCTTGTTATCAGTTGAATGTTGTGATTAGAGCTGCTGTGAGTAGTCAATTTATCAATTAGTTGAGCGACAGGAAATTAACTCTTGAATGCTCAATTCATTGTTTAAGTAATTTTTTTTAAAAACAAAACTGCAAAAAAAGTGGTTCCGGCTTCTCAAATGTGAATATTGTTATGTCTTCTATGATATTAAATTAAATATATTATGGTTTTGGGTTGTTGGTTGGACAAATTAAGCTATTTGAATATATTATCTTAGGCTTTTGGAAATTGTGGACATTCTTTACTATTATGAAATTTTTTTTTTTAACCAAATGATTAATCAATAATGAAAATAATCACTGTAGCAGCCGTGGTTGTAATGAATGTGATGACTTATAGTCATGCATTGCCTGACCTTTATCCACACTACTTTTGCTGTGTTTTCCAGCAAAATATAATTTTGAGAGATGTTGACACAGCACCTACTCGGACACTATTGCCCAACATTTTGAGTAAGTGGTGGTGGAAATGTTGTACTTGGGGTGGAATTGATTACTTGGGACAAAATCAACATGAATAAAATGGCTATTAATATGAAAATGATTTGTCAAAAATGACCCACACTTCAACATGCATACCAAGTGTTATCTATGCTGGTATCACAACATCAGACACATACTCAAAATTCACGTCTGTAATAAGACAGATTTAGTAACAACTATGAGAACAAAAAAACTTCAGGTTGTTGGCAGTTAGAAGCGGTAGCCATACATCAGGTAAGTATACTCCTTTGTGGACATACTCTTGCCAGTGTTTGGATCTTGGAGTTGACAGAGTCGACTCAAGTGGATGCCAGTACTGGGCCGGGCTTTTTGTCTTTCATGCCGCTCAGTGGCCCTCTGCCTCTCTTGTTTTATGTCTGTCCATGAGTTGAACCATTGCAGCCTGAGGTTGCAGCTCTCCCTTCAGGTCACAAGTGGGGGGAAGATCATGCATTATAGCGCCCAAGCTGCAGTATAAACAAATCCACAGCAAGCTACACAGCAAATATCACCTTTTTCCACTAATTGTTTGGATTAACATGAAGCTGAAGACCAGAATCCCTTGAGGAATAACTAAGAATTTACTGTAATACAATTAATTTAAGTTAAAATAAAGACAATCTAAAAATCTGATCTAAATTCTCAACATAACCTGCTCTTACATCCCGAACTACAAAGTAGATAACAAAAACAGTCAGTCTGGGGATCCACGATACTGTGGCAACCCGCTGAATATGAAATTACAGTACTGGTTCTATAGACTGGAGAGACTGGTACCCACATGTGTTTCACTTGGCCTCTGGTAGGAAGGCTGTAAGTGACCTGGTCAAAGTAGTAGGGACAGAGCTGCAGGGTTGCCAGTTCTGGCCAGTGGGACATCCTGTCAAACATTTGATCCAGCTTGTGGTTTTGTCCAGAGTACTGTCCAGGGAAGAGTCTACACCACAAGGCTGACACCAAAGCTTCCATGTTGGTTTGAGCTGCTGACCGCCTGAGATTAAATAACTGGCACCGAGGTGGTTGGACAGACATTTTTGTAACTGTCCCATCAAAAACAGACAAGATAAAATTTTCAGTGTACTGGCAGACAGAAAAAAGAATTTATTGATATTTTCATGTAAGTACACATACTACATTTATGTTTGGCTTTCATTAATCAGAACTTGCTTTTGAATTAAAGAATGTGAGTAGAGTATGAGTCCTATTATATAATCAAAAGTAAATTATTATTACTTACCTTAACTGTGAAATGTAATCTCCTGTATGAAACGTGATTTATTGTTTTCTTTTATTTATTTTTATCCAATTCTAGAACATTTGACTGTATTTAAACAATGACTGAGCATAATCATATCATCTAATATATATATATATAGTCTAATATATTAGGATCATATTGATCCTAATATATTCCTAAATGCAAGAATACAAATTGTGCCCAAAACAGAACCTGCTACACAGAGATCATGGTTGAAGGAATCATGACAAGTTACAAGCTACAAGTTAAACCTAAAGGCTTAGTAGACTTTTGTTGGTTGTTAGTTTTGGACAGATGTTTGCTGTTTTACCCCCCCCAAAAGTCACATTATGGCTTTACAATCCACAAGGTATGTGGCACTTCAGGCCAACCTGGTGCGAAAAAAGCACGAATAACATTGTTTTAATAATATTCTATTGAGAGGGAGAAAAACGAAATTTTTTCTTTATAGGTAACGTTATATAACGTAATTTGGGATTTCCAGTGAAGGGGAGGGGACATGCTGTGCGACATTTGACTCTGCTCATTCGCTTTTTGAGACCACAGCATCGCGACGTCCACACAGCATCAACTTCAAAACATATCTGAATTACGGAGGAGGGAGGGCACTGTTGGAGATATCGACGGCTATCCGCTACTTCAAGAAAACAAGGGATACAAGCAACTCCTTTGGTACGAATGAAACTGTAAAATATATTGAAAACAGCACCGTGTGTGTGTGTGTGTGTGTGAGAGTGACTGCTAGCTAGCCAGGCAGCTAACTAACGTCAGTTAACCCGCAGCGGCTAGCTCGGCTTGGTTTGGTTTGGTTTGGTTTGGTCTCTTTTCCGTCACAGCTGGCGAGGATCAGTCGTTGAAGGTTGGGTAAGAATACTTTCCTTTTCTGATTTAACAGGACTGAGGCAAGGGCTTAAAGGTGATCATATCTTGCTTTGAGTAAACGTGCCCACGTCAGTCACACAAGACTTGAA
Organism: Micropterus dolomieu; assembly: GCF_021292245.1. Lineage (NCBI taxonomy): Eukaryota > Metazoa > Chordata > Actinopteri > Centrarchiformes > Centrarchidae > Micropterus > Micropterus dolomieu. The sequence continues at coordinate 8,634,729 of NC_060152.1, forward strand.
AGATAATGTTATTTAACGTTGACGGAAAAAAGTAACTAGGAAACACGTAACGTTAACTTAACATTAACAGTTAACTTAATGATAACGTAAACGACTTAAACGTCGATTTTTTTCACACAAGAGAATATACACGTTTTATATGTGTATGCTTTATTAGTTAGCTAATGAAATTTACAGTGCTGCTCGGCCAACATTGTGTAATAAGCTAATGTTAGTCAAATCAGTCGAACGTTACGTTAGCTCAATTAATTTAACGTTAACGTTACCCCCAGGAAATGCACGCACAACTTTTAACTTATTTAACCTAAACAAACGTTTAAAGTTGCCTCTGTGTCACTGCTAAAAGCACAAGGACGACACAGCCAAAAGTTTTGTAGTAACTTTAATGACAACTGGAATTGGCAAGCAACTCTGTTTATTAATAGCTTAACTACTCACGAGGGGCCTGAGTTAGCCAAAGCTGATGACATGTGGTCGCTGTTAGTGTTGAAAATACTCATTGATTAGGCCATTTCATGCTACTTCCTCGCTTGAGTGCTTCGATTTCAGAGTCTCTGTTCTTTCCCCGTATTCGCTTGGGTCTTCAGCAGAACAAAAGGCTCTGCACTGGTCCCCTCCCCCTCTAAACTGTCTAAATCGATTATCTATATCGAGTCCATACTTGAGGAATGAAAGGACCAGTGTAAGTGGTAGAGATAAGCACTTAACTTTTATTAGATAAGACGGACAAATAATTGAACCAGCTGACATCTGAGATGTTGTGTTTTTCCTAATGTCACAAACTCTCTGTGTGGTCAGGATGATTCACTCTGTATAAAGTGATGATTGTTGAAATGCTATGTACAGTAATAATGTAACAAAGGTGACATTTCTAGTATCAGTGAGATAGTTATAGATCAGGGTCAAAATAAAATAAATTTACATTTACTCATTTGGCAGACGCTTTTATCCAAAGCAACTTACATTTGAGGAACAACATACAAGCATCAACAGAGCATCAAATACAGATCTACAACTGACAACGCATACTAGTAAGAGCAGCAATAAATACTAGTAAGAGCTCATAGTTCATATCACATCAAAGGGGTAAATACCTAGAGAAGGAAGAGTTAACAAAAAGTGCAATCAAAACAAAAAAGTGCAATCAATACAAGATAATTGTAGGGCATATAAGAAGAAGATCACAGGAAGTGCATGTTAGAGGTTAGGAGTTAAGAGGTGTTATAAGAGAAAGTGTTCTCGGAAGAGATGAGTTTTCAAGAGCTTCTTGAAGTTAGAGAGGGTCGCCCCTCCACATGGCTGTGGTAGCTCGTTCCACCATCGTGGTATCACAGATGAGAATAGCCGGGACTGGGATTGCTTTCTGCCATCCCTTCACACAAAGCAATCCCAGTCCCGGCTATTCTCATCTAATAACATTGATAAATGAAATAATAAAGTAAAATAATAAAATCATATCACTGTGGGAATGTGTCTCAAGACCAACTCAAACTGATTTTTGTGCGATGTCCTATAAGCTGCTGATCAGTCTATGTCTTATCCCACACAACGGCATTTGTAGTCTATCATAATAGGCAAAACAGTCAGACCATACTTTATGAAATTTATTCACAGAGCCTCTTGAAGTATATTTCAAATTTTTTGTGAAGCATAACATCTTTCCCTCATCTGCTATATGTGGGAGGGGACGCATGTTTCCATTTGAAGAGAATTAGCCTCTTGCCAATAGGGTTGTAAATGCAACAACACTGTACATGTTATTACTCAAGGCGGTGCCATCCAGTCATACACCAAATATGGCCATGAGTGAATTTGGGTCAATAGTAAGACCAGATTTTTCATTAAAGGACTTAAAAATGCCCTTCCAAAATGTTTCTGGAACTGTGCAAAGCCAGAACAAATGAGCCAGGGTGCTTCGTGAGCGCTTGCATCTGCTGCAAGCAGGGTCGACATCTGTATAGATTGGGGCTAGGAGATTAATCAAATTTTATTTTCAACAATGAGTTCAAGTTTGGGCTGCTTGATTATGGCAAAAATCACAATTATTCTGGTCAATATTGAGATCACAATCACAATTTTTTAACAGTGTTACTCATTGACTTAGGAAACGTCATGCATTTATTGATCTTTCACAATTGAATGCATCATTCATAAAAATAATCATATGCATTACCCCAAAAATAATATAAATAGTCCCAATCGCAAATAATTTGTATAGAAGAATGAAAAATGTTGTTGGAAAATAAGTCATTTATGATTCCTTTTTTTATGTCACAGCAATTAATAAAAAGCAGTAAAGGTTGGATGTAAAGAGTGCATTGAGAGCTTTTGTTACCCTTATTCCTTATTTTAACCCATTAAACATTTTCCTTAATAGGGCCAAGGGAGATGAATGGTTAGCTGATGGACTGATTGATTGAAATTGAGTTTATAACCTGAGAATTTTTCCAAAATTCTACTCTTGCTTTTGACACTTCTTCTTTATCAGGGGATTTATCTGTTTTTAAGAATGGGACTCCAATTAGGCATGAATTAAAGTGGTCTCTAGTAGCAGTTGAGTGATATGTAACATAGTAACATGTTGGTTTAGATGGAATATTAATGTATTAATAAAGTAAATAATATATATTAGGTTATGCTGTCGATTTAGAACACAACTGGTGTTTAAAGGGGAGCAGGGTACAGTTTGTCAGAAGCAACATCAATCAACTGCTTATTCTATAAATATTAACATAATATATATTTAACACTAGCTAGTAACAGTTTTAGATTAGATTTTCTGGGATGGGCAAAAAATTTAACATTTAGAAAAAGACAATGACTAAGGAAAAGTTTACAACAGGATGCATGAGAGTTACAGTATAGGGCTTGAAACAAACTTTTTCACCACCTTCCCAAAACTTAAAAAACTGGAGCACTAATATTGTTCCAAAGCAGCCACACTGACAAGGCTGCCTCCAGATGTGTCTGGAGCCAGACAATGCATCGCTGGTCTCTCCCTCTGTAACACAAATTGTTTTTTTAATTGCAAAACATATTTTTAATCATCATTTTTTTTCAATTATCATCTTACACATTAATGCAACAAACTTAAGAAAAAAGTGTGTTGCAGTATCTTTGTTGAAACGACTATCACAAGACACGGCTGTAGAATGATATCTGGTTTAGTCGTTGGTATCAGCTATCAGACTCTCGGATATGATATCTTTTTCCCATGGAACAATTGTTGGAAATCACCTTAGGCCTGGTGCATCTTTACTATATGTAAGCTCTAGCCCTGTATATGCAGTTTTATTTTGTTTGAATAGTCTCAATGTTATAGGCCCTGTGGTGTCAACTCACTTCTTCCTTGTGGAACTTGTTACTCCAGTTTTGTCGTATGTTTTCTGGCCCCATGGGGGATTTCTCATCTCCATGGTTGTCATTGCTAAGTTTGCAACCCACTGCAAGTAACTGTGAAGTGACTGTCCCTGGTGATTTGGTTATAGCGGGGGGTGAACACTACACTATAGAAACAGCCTGGGTAACCAGAGGCAGAAAGATCAGAAGAAAAAGTGTGAGGAAGGAGGATGATGATATCCCCCCCCCCCGTCAGCAGTCTGTCCAAGCAGAGTTGTACTTGAGGGAACTACCATAGAGACAAGTACCAGCTGCACCCACGATGAATGGCCAGGGCTCAGGATGGGTTGCCATGACAAGGACGCTGGCACGCGATGTTATGCAGACACGTCTTTTTTCAGGGCATGTTTGCACATTATTTTATTGCCTGGTTTTGCTTGGTTGGTGCTGCTTGCGTATACAGAATCTAAATAACATTTTAACCTTAAGTCTGTTGTATTTTCAAGACTGATAGTGGTTTGTGTAAAGGATATTTCCCTAATGTCTTGGCAGCCTAGTAAAGAAAAACTATGCTGTTGTGTAAGAGCTGTTTGCGGTCTGCTGAACACATCTGTCCAGATCAATTTCACTCCTGTGTGCAGTATTACTCACTGGATCAGTTTTGTGGAATGACATGGACCAGTTGTCCAGCTGTGGAATACAGCCAACGTCCTCGCCTTGTGTAGCTGTTTCACTAAATGTATTCCCAGAACCAGGGGCTCAGTCAGTACTCCTTGTGAAATCCATTGTAATGATTCCTAAGTCGTATCTCAGAATTTTAAGAATGAGGAAATGATAACATTACACACTTATTAATTCCTGTTAATACTGCGTAGCTGGGTGGAGACACAAATGAACGGTTGCCAGTAAAAAGCACTTAGAGGACAAGTTTAAATCTCCAGGGGAAATATATTAATGCTTTTATTTCAGACTTTGTGCCACAGTGCTGCTTCGAGGCTAATGGGATGCCAAGCATGACACTGAAGGCCACCTACTGGTGTGTTGAAATCATGTGAGGTCACAGTTTGTTAAAATATTTTTGAACGCAGTGTTGATTTTATTGTCTTTATTGTTAATTAGCACATGCCTAAAACAACCTAAAGTGAAATTTAAAAGCTGATAGCTAAATAAGACGCATGACGATGAGATTCATAGTCCCAATGCTTGATTATTCGTTTCAATAATCAGTAGATTATTTGACTATCAAAATAGTCGTTAGTCAGTAATAGCAGTTATTTTTTCGAAAATAACTACTATTGTTGTTTGCTGTGTGTGTGTGTGTGTGTGTGTGTGTGCGCGTGTGTGTATATAAATGGAGTGTACGAGCTATAAATTGCAGGCTAATACAATGCAACCATAAACTATAGCCAGTTGCCCAACTTACATTAAATCTAATCCTCTCTGACAAGGTGTGAACAAAAGTTTCCCCAAGTAAAGGGCTCAACTTGCCCGGTAGATGATGTTAAATGGTAATTTAGTCTGATCAGGCTACAATTAGGTTCTTACCTCACTTTTGTGTTTTCAAACCTTTTCCACCTCTGCTCTTTGTGTGCTCAAGCAACCACAGGTCTGGACATTATTCCAGTTGACCAAAGTATACAGATTTCTGTTTGTAATGCTCCGTATTTGTATAGCGCCTTTCTAGTCTTTTCGACCACTCAAATCGCTTTTACTATATCTGCATTCACTATTCACACACATTCGTTCACTGAGCCTAAGTGCTCAAACAGAAACTAACATTCATACACATAATCTTCCTTAATCTCATTTTACTGATAAGGCCATAGTTCTTTTTCTGTGGTAGCAGATGCAAATTAATGAAATCAGTTGCAGTTGTTACCCCTTCATGTTTCCAGCAGTTATTAAACAACATACAGGAGCTATAGCTACAGCCTTTATTCACTGACAAACCATAACCTATGCTCTCTCGCTCAATCAAGCTCGCTTGTTTTTATGTGAGGTGTGAGGCGGCGGCGTTGCAGATTCTGGAGCTCTGACAGTCTGGCTGTGAATTTGCCACGGCCTTCGGATGTTGCACAAACGTGTTAATCATCACTTTCTGTGTCCCCTTTATGGTGCTACGTAGCACTTCGTACTACGACTATCTACTATGTAGATGTGTTCGGGGTGGGACTGTTATGAAGCACGTAAAGTTTGGTGCAGATGTGAGCATGTACACTGAAGTTACAACAACTTCCTCTTTCATGGCGAATCATCGATTTTGGACGCCACGGGCACGCCGTTTGTACAACTTTTAATCGTCAATGGCTTTAGACTGCACAGCATGTTTAGGCCCCCAAAATTGAGGTTACTTTGCAGAAGGAGGGGAAAAAAATCCCTTCAGTTTCAATAGGGACCTTGCATGTTTCATGCTCGGGCCCTAATAACGTTTTATTTGTCTGATTCACCAGCTCTCGCTGCACGATTGGGGGGGGGGGAATTCCTACCGTTCGATTGATAATCATCATGATAAATGTCAAATCATTATTTCTTTCAAGGTTAAAGGCTGATTTTTGCTCCTGAGTGAAAGTTGAAGAAATCAGATGGTTAATAGTATTAATTTAAACTTTTCTTTATGATCAGAACATGACACACAGTTTCTATAGATTAAATCAACGATTCATCGATGCGTTGTTTAAGAAGTACTTTTGCTTGGCAGTGGCCAAAAGGTGAGTAAAAAGGTGCAGCTCCCCGACACCCAGTTAACTCATGACTGTGAGGTTACAGCTCACTGCCCAAAAGGGAGAACAACAAACGCACATGTATACATTTTCAGCTGAGGATTGCGGCTTACTTTGGCTAGCCTTCAACTCAACAATCAATCAAGATTTCAGTTAAATGCTAAAGTTGTTGTTACTGTTACCTTGTCTGTGGTCCTCTGGCAGAACACCGGGTGCTTTCTGATCAGATGCCGAGGCAGCATAAGTTTCGTTTTACGGTGGACAGACTGTAACATTACAGAGTTGTTGTTTTCTTTTAGCTTGAAATAATCCCGTACTTTATACACTTTCTTCTTTGTCCCTCGCTATTTTCTCTCTCATCCTCCACTTTGCTAACAGCGCCATCATAATCACGTCGTGTTCACAGCGGAAGCGCGATGTGCGACAGTAATAACTGTCCGTGCGAAACACTGTGCTGTATAGTTGGATATGATGTATGGATTAAACGAAGCATCGACGCAAAGAATTTGCGTCAATGCATTTTATTAATCAATTTAATCGATGAATTGTTTCAGCCCTACAGACTATTATAATAAAATGTTGTTTCAAAAAATATGATTATTAAATCTTTTTTCAGTCCTTTTTCCTCAACAAAATAAAATTAAGTGCTAATTCGTCTGTGATTGAAATTAATTAAATTTGTTTTCATTTATTGAGGATATATTGAACATTCATTATATTGTTATTGAGGAAAATGACATTGCGATAATCATCCTAATTATTTTATTGCCCTGCCCTACTGGAGAGTACTCGGTCCTCCTCAGTAGGCTGGCACTGATAAAATACTCAGGTAGATGTGAAAGCTTCATCCTCTAATGTAAAGATTATCTATGTGCTTCAATGGGGTTAAGACGGTGAGGCCCTTACCAGGCTGTGCAGTCTAGTCTTGGTTTTGTGGAAAGCTTTTCTATTCCTCTTTTTCTACTTTTTTGGTAAAACAAAATATATAGACCATAATTGTTGAGCATTTCTTTTTTTTGTCTGTATGGACACCAAAACCAGTGGTGCAATAATAATAAGTGGTAATGACATTGTACGAAGACAAAACTGTATACAATCAAATTCAATTAATTCTCAAAACTTTACATTTGTCTCTAAAATAAATGCTGGCTGGTGGATAAGATACATGCCGAAATAAACACAATCCCGCAACACTGTTAATTCACTGCGTTTCGTGTTTTCGTCATTAGCAAAGTGACTATCCAGTTTGCTGTTTCCTATTTGGTGCTAGAGATATGTGCACAGTGGTAAGTTTTTTTTTTTTTTTTTTTTTTTTGATGGCAAGGTTTCTTCTGTTCGTTTCTATGATTTGAACATGGATTTGTTGTTTACAGTGTAAAGCTAGCATAATCAGGAAAAAATAAACGTGCACTCCTTTTGTGGCATTGCGCTGAAAGTAGCAACCTGTCAGACCTCACAATAAGCTAAAAACTCCACGTATGTTCACAGTTAGCTAACACTATTCAGCAGTATCCTGGTAAACTATAAAACATACGTGTATTAGTACTTAAACTGTATCGCACAATATTTATTGTTGACTAGCCGGTAAGCTGTTAATTTATACTGTTTAATTTGGAGTTGGAGAAATCGTGTGCCACTGTTTCCAGTGTGATGATGGAGACACTGGGATTATTTGTTGCATCGTCATTTTAAATGAGGAAATCCACAACTTTCGTTTTTAGGCTAGTTTAAAACAGGGCATGCCAAAATGGCAGAGTAGTTAATTTTAGAAGGGGCATTACTGGCACACTCTGGGGCATCCGAGACACTGGCCTTTGGTCGTGGTGTAATTCCTGCCTTGGTGTCAACGAGAAAAATCAACACCGGTGATTAACAGTGTTTGTCCCTGCCGATCGCGTTCTTTTTTTGTAAACAGTAATTCTTCCTCTGAATGCTGAGATTCTATTTTATACAAAGCATCAGAAACTTTTCTTGGACGCTTCTTAGATTTTTCCGACATTGGCCCGGCCATACTCCTAGTTGCTTTTTTACAGCAAAGGTGGATCAGCTCGCTGTAGGGCTCTGGGTTGCTCAACCCTTCAATTGTGGCAAACCAACAGATTAATCACCACAGATGGCACATTTAAATCTCCGGTATACTGTGAATTACAGAGAATTACATGGCAATGATTGGCTTAATCAGCATTGTGTGAACTTGTTTGGTCCCACACTCCAGCTTTAGATAAATTACTTTTTTTGCTTTAGTTTAACTGGCCAAGACATATTTTCTCTGAGGGCTTTAGAAATCAATAACCAATACCTATTAACCTTTGTTTACCTTTTTTGCTCAGCAGAAACACTGCTTTGAAATCCGTTGCAGCCAATTTTCAGTAGTAAAATAGCATTGTGCTCAAGCGGGGTGACATCTCTACTCTGTACTCTGCTCATTTGATGTAAACCACATGTGCCTGGAATTTCTGGCTCAGATTATTACCAACTGTAAAATAACCCATCACAGGTAGTAAATCATCTGTGCATAAATGCTGCTCATCAGTTCAAGTCCAGGGAATGGGCTGCCTTAACAGTTGGAGAGGAATAAAACAAAAGGGGGAAAGAAAGAAGAAAAGTAACTCAGGCGTTTACTCCAATTGAGACTCAGTAGGAATGTGTGGTTAGGTAAAGTTCTTCTGTGGTTACCCCCACTGTGACTTGGTCTGTCTGCTCGTGTCTGTCCTTCTGGGTCTGCTTTGGCTATCACTGTGCTCTGTATGAGTTCTATGCTGTCCCATGATGATTTGAACAGCAGTGCCATAAGCTACAGTAAAGTGATGAGATGATGATCTAAATAAATAGTAACTCCCTTACTCTATACCCCCATCCTCTTTTATTTTCTTCTAACCTTCATGCTGGGCTTCTTGACTCCTCTAGCATTCATTCATGCAGGAATAAAGGAAGTCAAGCATGCACGTGGACATATGATGTGTATGTAATATTAATGCCCCGTGGGCACAAAAGAAAATGTTCCATTTGTTGGCTTTTGTGTGCCATCACTATTTAAAGCACACATTGCACAGTGAAGTAAAAAAAGAGAAAAGAACAGAAAAGGCTGACTTTGCTTTGGTGTGCTAGAGTATGTTATATCATGCCAAACCTGCCTCTTTTTAAATTCTGAATATAAAAAGACAGGATATCCGTGCAGAAAAGATAATGAAGTCAAAAGAACATAGTGTAACCAGACTGTTGGCTGCTTTCCCTCTCTCCCCTCTAGCTCCTCTTAGTTTGCTTTGTCTTTCTCTCTCTCTTTAGTTCTCTCCTTATCCTCAGCCTTTTAGCTAACACAGAAAGATTCGTCTAAATCTAGTCACTGGGTTTCTTTTATATGCGTGTTAAGTCAGTGCCTGAGCTTTGTTTAAGGAGGTGCCTGCTGCCAAGTTCTCTCACTGTGTAAGCCAGCTCAAGAACAATATGGCCCTTAAGAACTAAAGCAGACCAGTCTTATCAATTCTCCCTTTTTGTAAAGGCATTTGTATATCTCATTACAGATGAATGTGATGCTGGAATATGGGAGAATAGTAAGGGTGCGTCACATAAAGTTGGATTCAGTCCCTGAGTGTTTTTGTAATGCATGATGTCATCAACATTTGTTTTGTCCTTGAAAACCTGAGCGGTTTTATCATTTACATTAATCTAGTAAGCCTGGAAAACCACAAATCAATTTGTAAGTCTTAGTCATTACTTTAAAAAAAGATTAATGTTTTCCAGGTCGCTTGTTTTTGTGTTCTGGATCACATCTCCGAGTGGTGGAGTTGAATTTCCCCACTGTGGGATTAGACAGAGTCTTTATGACATGATCTTTATAAACTGTATCCATAATCTATGGGGTTATTATAGGGGCCAGGCAAAGTGTGAGGGGTCACTCTCCCATCTGCTCACAGTTCCACATGCAGATGAAAGTCATCCAAGGCTTTCCTCTCCATTTTGATCCACAAAAAAATCCCCTTAGAGAAAAATCTTTTATATCCTTGAATTGAAAATACTTGCAGTCAGCTGTCAAAGCGACTATGCAGAAACACATCAACACTACAGTTCAGCAAGCAGGAGTTTGTCAGATGTCATCAGTATGTGTTAAAGTAGGCTTTATGTTTCAGTCATAGTAAGGAAGATTTTGTTTTTGCAACCTAGTTTTTAGATTTAACCATTTCCTGTCAGTTATGATAACATGTAGTAATAGTAATAATAATAATAATAATCTTTATTTGTAGAGCACTTTTCAAAAACAAGTTACAAAGTGCTCACCATCTTCGCTAAGGAAACTCAGGAATGTGATGACACTGCTAGACTCAGGGTCCAATTTATTATCCATATGATCATTTATAAAACTACACTGCATTAAAGAGCTAATTCCTTAAAATTAGGCTAGATGTTAACATAAAGCAGTTTTCTTCAAATTATCCAGACTAACAATTATAGTTAATGCTGAGGTAAGTAAGCAAGAGACAGCTAGATTTTGAAAGTATCCAATTTAAAAAAATCCCACCTATTTCATTTGGATCGAATGAAATGATTGGCTTTGCTTATTATAGTCCTGCGACAGCCACAGATACCAGATTTCTTTTTCATTTTTATCTCAGAGCATTTCATTTATTGATGTTGGTATATAAAGAGAATTTCAACAACTATATAAAAACGCTTTGGAAATAAATTGCTTACCCCAGTTTTAATAACTTGTGTGATAGAAATGTAATGTAACATAACAAAAAATAGGCAATCATTTTTTCTTTTCCTTTTCTCCCTTAACCTGACATGGATTGACTGACAGGCTAAATGTGAAAAAGGCAAGTGCAGGAACAGTGCTTCTGACAACTAATGTACTCTGCACACGTAAGAGTGCTCATAATGCATTCCCCCCCCCCCCCCCCCCCTGTGTAAATTGCATTACATGCTCTAAGGGCTGACTATGTCAACACCATACTGAAGATTCAGTGAACAAAACAATCATAAAAGCAGCTGCACTTTGGGTATTCATCAATTTCTTCTTCATCAATGAGCTTTTATAAAGCACCCATTAGCCAAGCAAAATATAAATGTGCAGGGAAATATGCCTAAGCTTTGTGACTTTAAACATTAGCTAAGTCCACATGCATTGGAAGACTTTGCAACATTTTATTTGGTGGACTTGCTTACAAATTTTGACGTTTGGGAATAAAATCTAAGCTATAATTCTATTCTATTCAAATTAGCTTTATTGGCATGAATGTGTAACAACAATTTATCATACAGCATATACAAGCATCATACAAACTACATAAGAACAATCAACGCCATACATTTCATTAAACAAGTAATTAAAGCGTAAGTGTGTTTGTGTTAGAAAAATTAAAATATTTAAAAAAGTGTGTGTGTGTGTGTGTGTGTGTGTGTGTGTTAAAAAAAATATTAAAATTTAAAATAAAATAAATAAATAAAACTTTTTAAAAAAGAAAAATATATTAAACATTAAAATAAATAATAAACTGTAAATGTGTGTGTGTGTGTGTGTGTGTGTGTATTAATATACAAAAAATAATTAATTGATTAAAAAAAAAGAATAAAAATAAATAAATAAAGCAAAATAAATAAAAGAAATCAGTATCAAATGTAAAAACAAAACAGTTACTAAAATATCAAACAATCAAAATAATAATAATGTGAAAATTTGTACAATTTCAGTCTGAGGTTGCACTGGTTGTCCTCACTTCATGGCATGAGGAGACATATTTTGCAGCAATTATTTGACATTGGGGCATTTCTCCCAGTATATAGGGGAATTTCTGTGTCCGATATAAATTTGAATTCGGGGTATATTTGGGAAATGGTTTTTGTCAGTGTTTTATATTTGGGGCATGAGGTTAGAAAGACACACACACACACACACACACACACACACACACACACACACACCATAAATCTCAGTAGCATTCAGTGGGATTAGGATTAGCGGTGAGAGGCTGGCTACTTTAACAAGCACTAATTGATCTGCAACTAAGGATGTGCTGGATACTGCAGCAGGCCAGCACCAGAGCAGGGATATGGATTATGCAAGTTTGGAAAATGCAACATTGCAGCAACCTAAAGCAACAAGACCACTGACTTTCTTGGCTCCAAAACTTGGAAGTTTCATCCACACGGCGGTGGGTGGTTTCCCGTCTGCCATCCGCTATGGGCTGCAGGCCTCGCTTTAGGCAAGGCTTCTGGAGCCCATGCTGGGCCTGATTAGTCAAGGCTATCCAACTGTGCTGTTGAGTCTCCATGTAAACAAACACAATCCATTTGTTGGGATTGCACTGCACACAATTAGTCATTGTTTGTATGGGAAAGTCATTCTGCTGTAAATGCAAAATCGCTGATGTCAACAGTTTGAACTAAAGGGTGTCTGTCAGTGTAACTGTCTCTCCCCCCTCTTTTGTCTTTCAGAGCCGTGCTGGAGGGATTGGTCCAATTTCTGTCCATAAAGTCTAGTGGCTGTCAGTGCAGTAACCTGCTTGAGGTGTCTCATAGCTGTGAATTGTGTCACTGTAGTTAAATAGCAGTGGGAATCAAAACTCTCCCACCTCCTCCTCTTCCTCCGTCTCCTCCCCCATTTTTTTTCTCAGCCATTTAAACCCTCCCCCTAACAAATACACAGTAACCCACATGCAACCCTCTGACCACTCCTCCCACACTGGTCATGGTCCACTCCCTCTGTCTCTTCAGCCAGTCGGGCAGTGAGTCGATGGAAGCTGTGTAATCCTCTGTAAAGTATAGGGCCTGTGCGCCTGCATATGGTCCCTTTTGTCATGGCGGCTGTTGTTGTTGAAGAGGCCTCCCTCAGGAGAGAACATGAGGGAGAACAGAAGGCAGCATAACACTCACAAAGGGAGGAAGAGAGAGTGAGTGAGAGACCCTGACGTTGCCATTTATTTGACCAGAGGAGAATGAGCTTCACAGGGCAATGGATGGAATTCAATGGGGTTGAAACCCCATGATGTGGGACTGGCATTACTACCCCACACCAATCACAAATTGGACCCACAGTCTGCTTTGGAGATATTTGCCACACAGTGACCTGCCACAAGGAATGCAGTAAAATAGAGAAAAGTAGGCAAAACCTTTTTCTTGGTTTAGAATATTTTTCTATTTTCTCCTTTTTGTTTTTTTGTTTTTTTTGTTTTTTTTCAATTACTGCCTACCACAAGTGCCTTTTTTGTTACTTTTGTCTATTTTTTTCATTTATCTTGCTCTATTTTCACACCTCATTTTGCCCCAGATTACTGCATGAAACTTTATATACAGTAACTGTCACATTATATGAGTGTTGCCATATTTTAAAGAAGGTACATAGTATATTTGACAGCCACACCACCAGCCTTCATCAAATACACAGTTGACAATCATCACCTTCCTGAATTTAGTTTGTATCACTGAGAGCGAGTTTGCTCCAGACCAACGTAATTTTCTGCACTGCCTACTCCCGATCTCTGTTGCTTTGACGACCCAGATCCGTCGCCATGTTCAGTTTCCAGTCCAAATGGCGCTACATTTTCATGTTCCTGGGCATCCAGCTCGTGGTCATGGCACTGTTGTCCCGAGAGGGATACCAGAAGAGGGTCTCATACTTCATCCGCATCTTCCGCAAGCCCGACCCCACTAGTTTGTCAGGCCGCAACCACACAGCAGCTGGCATCCCTGGAGGGGATGTATATGCCAACCTCTCCCACCTATCCAAAGCTCACAGCCATGGAGATGAGATGCCCTACTGCTCTAAGACGTCCCCTCTTATAGGTGAGTGGTCTTGTCTGCTTCTGTTTTAATTCCACAGTACCTGATTAGACTGTGTTACTGAAGGTAGTTCACTCTGTCCTTCACACCTGTAAATCTCTAAGTTCAGGAATGGACAACAAAAATACAAGGGCTTGCCTGAAATGTCACTTTTTGAGCTTTGAAGCTTTGAAAGCGATACATGTAGGCTATATAATAAACAGCACGTTATTATTACCAAAAAGCTGTGTTTAACTTTTCTCGCAGGTAGGTTAGTAGTCCCAGGACTAGAGTTAGATAAAAGAGGAATATTTATTGCAGGTATGAAGTGATGGGAAATTGAGCCGGGGAAGAGCGAGGCAGACTGGAAGACTAGATGCTGCAGAACCAGGTTGGTGGCTGCAGTGCAGAGCAGTAGGGAACCGTAGCTTGGAGTCCAGAGAGTGAGAGACTGATTTGAGCAGGTCCAGAACAGATCACAGTAATATATTAACCGGGTGGGGGTCCAGGGAGAGCAGATGAGCACTGTTTCCGGTAGCAGAAAGTAACAACACGTTATTATGTAAAGTTTGCTTTTTAACTTTTTTTACAGTCTACTGTGTACTAATGTTCTTAAACCATTATAATTGAAAGCAAATTTCAATGGAGTATGAAGCTTATTTGAATGTTGGTGATCTTGATAACTTTCCAGTGCAACAGTTGTGTTCTGCACCCGCATTTGCATAGTCACCACTTGGTCGGGGGTGTTTTATGAAATTGTCTGAAATCTATTAGAAGTTGAGAATTATATTTTCACACACTCGTAGTGGCCTTGATGTTAAGGTATCTTGTTCAGCAGCAACAATGGCACCCAAATGCATCACAGTACCATAGCTGCCAGACAATTCCATTTGGCTCAATGAAGTTAAGCCATCATTTGTAATGATAGTCGGTGGGCCATCGAACTACTTAGAATAGAGTCGTACAGCTGCTGCTTGGTGGTAGTTTATTGTTGTTTTCATCAACTGCTCTCTGATTTACTGTATAAAGATTACAGCCTGCAAAATTGTTTTGTAGTGACGGGTGTATTGGGGGCAGGTTAAGTAGGTTAGACATCCTGAACAAACTAAAAGATCCAGGAAGAAAGTGGACAGAAACCTTCTGGAGTTTCACTGAAACTGGTTTAACGAGTGGATCATGACTGGATATTGTTACACTAATACCAAGCATCTGGTTGTGCTGAACAGGACTTGTGGGGGATGCACCTTGAAATGCTTGCATCAAAACACCACACATACGAAAGGCATCAAATAGGGCTGGGCGATACGGCCAAAAATGTTATTACGATTAAAAAAAATTCATATCATTCAATATCGATAATTATCACGATAAATGTCAAATCATTATTTCTTTCCTGAACGAAAATTGAAGGGCCAGATGGTTAATTGTTTGGTACAACTATACTTTATGGTCAGAGCGTGACAAACACTTGATGCCAAACAGCGGGACGCTTCACAAATCTGAGGTAGAACATTCAAAACAATTGATAAAATCTTTTTTCAAAAAATATGATTAGTAACTGTTTTTTATGTCCCTTTTCCTCAACAAAAAAACATCATCATAGAATAATTAAATGCTAATTCGATCGTGATTCTAATGAATTAGTTCTGTGTTTTGAATCATCCGTCCATTCCAGGGTACATTGTAAATCTGTCAGTCAAAACTCCAAATGGCTTGTTTGAAGAAATTTTTTTTCCCTTCGTCATTTTCCATATAACAATGCATAACCACTGTCAAATATGACAACACATAATCAGTGTTAGGGGTGCTCTTTACTAGGGGTCGGAATCTCTGGGCACCTCACGATTCGATTATGATTCAGAGGGCTGCGATTCGATTATAAAACGATTATTGATGCATCTTGATGCATAATTTTTTTTTCACCGTCACTTCTGCCACTCGCTCTCTCACATTCGCCCGGCCTCACACACAGGACACGCAGAGAGCTGCCGAGCATGGAGTGTGCGAGTTAAATTCATCACTTGAGCACTGATATTAATGATTGTGTGACATTTTAGTTGGGTGGTTATTCATTCCGCAGTGGTGGTGTGCCGAATACAGCCTGTTGTGTGCGCTCCACAGACGGTCCGGGTGCTGCACTTCCGCGAGTTCCGCCTTTTGCGTTCCGTCAACATTACGTTATCAATTAGCTTTAAATAATCGACATAATAAACATTTGTTTCGATTCATAATCTTCCGCGTCAATTATTTCTCACACCCTCTCTTCACTGCTTGTGTCATTGTTTGCATACTTTACTCACATGTTTTTTACATTGTTAACTCATTTTCCATCCATTTGTTTTTGTTAATTTTAACACGGAGTGAATGAAAACTTGTAGACAATGTAACTTTTAGGTAATCTACCACAGTGTGTTTACTGACCATGAAAGATCGACCTCGGAAATACCAGTAAATACTGGGGCTGCTTGATAATGATCGAAAATCATTATCATGATTATTTTGGTAAACATTGAGATCATGATTTTTTTAAAGATGATTACTCAATGCATTAGGAAATATGCATTTGTATAACTTTGAAAAGTTGTTATGTATGTGTTGCCAAACAGTGTTCGCCTAGATTGCCTGCCTAGGTGCTCCATGTGTGGCTGACAGGTGAACTAGTCGAGTTGATGACAATGCAAACGTTGTGTTCAGTTGGGAGATACAGTAACATAAACCAACAATGGCAGGGTTTTTCCTGGCTCAGAATGGGCCTTTGGGGGTTGACTTTGCACGCATGGTCTGTACGCGTACAGTAAAAGCAAGGTGTCACCTTATGACTGAAATATATGTATTTTCTTGTAATTTCTGACCATTTGATAAACAAAATATATCCACAGCCTGGGGGAGTAAAGGTATAAAAGTAAAGTATAATGTTAGTCTAATAATATATTTACAGGTTACACTTGATTTGGTTAATTTGCTTACAGATAGTTTATTAGTTTAGATTCAGCTTTTCACAAATTAAACCTTTCTCTGATATTAGCCTACACCTTTGTGGTTAAGGTTTGATTAGTGCTAATGTTATGTGTATTCACTAATATTAATTCCAGTTGGACAAAACAGTAATTTCATTTTTGTGGGTTGTTTTCAGTCATTCAATTATTATTCAATTATTGGTGGTCAGTCTCTCATTTTGTTTATGCAAAGTAGCCTACTAACTCGTCAATAATAAAAACCGTGCATACAGAACGAGTTCAGCATTTCTAAAGTTTGCTGTAGTGCCTCAACCTCTTTTTAATGTCCCGCCTACTCCAGGCTGTGATTGGTCGGTTTACGAAAAGTGACTTTGACGAGCCACTATACACGCGGCTGCACGGAAGTCTCCCGATCTCCCTGCGGAGATTAGCAGGCAGGAGAGAACGGGAACAGGTGAGCGTCACGTAGAGCACAGAAAACCTGTTCTGGAGAGGGCAGAGAGGGGAGCCGGTACGCCAAAGAGTAAAATGTAACAGTACCTGTGAATACCGGCACACTTACCGACACACACCAGCACAAACAGCTTTGATATTGTGAGAAATAACAGGAAGTCATCTGTTCCAGTAGCGCGAGCTCAGATATGTTGCGGAGCGTTCATGCACAGTCAAACCAACCCAGTGGTTTATTAATCCAGTGCCAGCTGCAGGTGTGAAAAAAAACCAAAACGCTGTGGATGAGAGGAGAGGTGACTGCTGGAAGACAAGACATTAAAACACATTCAGGGAATATTTGAAAAGCCTTTTTTTTTTTCAATTCTGATGATTTTGCCGATGGTGATTTTCCTTTCGCGATCGCTAAAACCTCTTAGCGGGACGCCAAAAATTTCTCTATGCAGGAAAAACCCTGAATGGGTAAGAAAAGTATAAATAACATGTCATCTGTTCAACTATAAGCAGAGAAAAAGTCCACTAGTTGCTAGGCCAATTTGTGCAGTGTAAAATGCTGTAGGCTTAAGCTAATAATGTTGACTAAGTTGTAGCAGTTTTAACTATATTTAACTAAACATGCCACAGAGCCTGGGAGTTTATGGAGGGGCAGGAGCCTCCACTGTAAAAGAAAGGGGTGGGCTGACTTTATAAAGAAAGAGAGCATCATTGCGAAACGGAATTCAGCATAGTAATCGTTTTTCTCGATTATCTTCTTTTCATAAACTTTGGAAGCCAAAACTGTAATTGAAAATAAAATTTGATCAATTGCGTAGCCCTTGTTCATACCACAAAAATCTTAACTCAAATCCTCCTTACTAGCTGTATTCCTCCAGCGCTTTCAACTTCACCTTTATTAACCCCGTCTCATATCAGTTTGATGATAACTGAGCAAACTCCATCCACTGATGATGACGGTGAGATACAGTTGAATGCTTGGGGGGGAAATAAAGGTAGTAAGCGGACCTTGTTACGTGTTTTCTTTCTTTGTCCCTGCCGCGCCCTTTTAATACATTACCTAAAAAATTTGATCCTGCTCAATGTTTGTTCATTATACATAGGGTGCACTGTCAAAGCAGGCGCAATTTTCTGCTATCTAAGCTCTGCCCTCTGCCCCTTTGTTCCTACAGTATTGCCAGAGATTTTGAACTACATGCTGATAACTGATCCACAAGGCATTGACTTCTTTCCTAGAAAAAAATAATGCTTAAAGGTCATTGGGTATTACTGAATAGTCTGTCAGGCAAGTGAACAGAAGCCATCAGGAGGTTCACTTAAATTGGTTTGATGGGGGTCGAATGATTTTCTTGTACTGCAACAGTCCAAACAGGTAATCTTGATAATTACAGCTTACAGCTCATACAAATCAAAACTCCAGTGTCTCAAAATGTAGATTTTGAATTGGAACTAAGAATTTACAATACAAAAATATAGACCTGAGAAAAGCTCCAATCAGCAAATTAACTCAAAACACCTGCAAACGTTTCCTGAGCCTCAGTGTGGTTCTGGTGTTCACAATGGACTTTTCCAAAATATTTACATTTTTGTAGATGCACTTGTATATTCCTAGTTGTTCTATCAGCCCAAGGTGACATCTTCAGATTGCTTGTTTGTCCAACCAGCAGTCCAAACCCCTGATATTCATCTTTGAATTACGGCTGAGCTATATGGCCAAAAATGTTATCACAAAAACATTTCATATCATTCGATATTGATAATTATCACAATATATGCCAAATTAAGTTTAAAGGCTGATTTTTGCACCTTAGTGAAAATTGAAGACACCGAAGGGTTAATTATGTGGTTAAACTTTTCTTTACGGTCAGAAACACTTGATGCCAAACAGTGAATCACAAATCTGAGGTTGGACATTCAAAACTATTATGATAAAATCTTTTTCAACAAACATGATTAATAAATCTTATTTCAGTCCCTTGTCCGCAACAAAATAAAGATTTTAATATAAAAATTTAAGTTCTAATTTGTTTGTGATTTAAATTAATTAAACCAAATATTTGATATATTGAACATTTATTATATTGTTAATGAGGAAAATTATATTGCGATAATTATCATTATTGTTTTATTGCCCAGCCCTACTTTGAATGAAAATAAAATGTTATGCCAGTTATATTAATTAAAAATGGTTTTGTATCCGATTGTGGGCTTTTGGGATACACCTATAAACACTGTTTAATCCTTTTTAGTGGAGTGGCAGTCAGCACCATCAGACCTGTAGCAAACACGGTTGCTACTAGGAAGCTCGTAAACTATTAATGAGCGAATGTCAATTTTAGTAAAGGACACAAAACAACAATAAAGGTTCATGAGCTAAAGCACATCAGACCAAACAGGTTCAGATGATGTCGAGTAAGAACAAAGTGAGCATTAGTAAAGCTGGAGAAACACAGAGACCCACATAATATACAACCCAGAGGAAGAGCCATCAACTGACACTACAGTAAATTTATTTACTGCGGTCATATTATTATAAAGTGTGACATAGTCTCGTTATAATATTCAGCCCAGCTCACTGCCCGTTTCGTTATCATGCAATACATTTAGCTGTGCTGACATTGCTGAGCCTCCGGAGAAAGATACACAGATAATAAAGATAGTTACTGAAAGCAGCAGGCGAGCTAACGATGTAGCACGTCGGCTAAATGCACTAAATGTACCGTGATCATGTAATGAGCGTGGATTAGTTCAACCTGCAGCTGATAAAACTGTTACTGTAACGTTGCAGTGGGGGTTTACCCTGAGTTTCCAGCTCTGTCTGTTCTCCTTGCCTGTCTATAGCCGCTGTCTATTTTTTGCTGTTATCCGGGTCCAGGTAGCGTTCATTTAATAAATTATATTATATGGGAATTAGTGTTATATACTGCTGGGAATAAACAAATAATTCTACATTATATCGTCCGTACTGGTTTTCCATCATATTTTAGCTGGTTTGAAAATGAAATCTGAAATTTGAAAACAGGAAAAGGGTCTTAAAAACTGGACTCTTCTGAAGCCATGACCAAGAAAAAGGATGAAACCCTCACATTTCAGAAGCTGGAGCAGCGAATGTTAGGCCTTTTTGCCAAACAAAATGTAATTGAAAGGCATCAAAGATCTTCAAATGTTGTATTGAAGGAGAACTTTTGATAATGTTTGGGGGCATTTCCAGTGAGACATGCAGTGTGTTTTGCGTTCAAATGTACTGTGCTACTTAAATTTGAAACAGAGTACAAGTGTCAGAACTGGTATGGGTAAATTTTTGAACAAATCAGTTCAGCATGTCACACTGAGAAAAGGTCATTTTAAACCATGATGTTACATTCAAATCAAGAGCATTAATACTATAACCAGGTTATTTGCCTTCACTCCATTGAACATATCTTGTTTCTGACTGGTAATGACAGCAGACTACTTTCTGCTCCCAGGTGGTCCGATCCACGTCAGCTTTCCATCAGGGCTCACTCTAGCAGAGGTTCAGAGGAAAAATCCACTGGTGGTGCGCGGAGGACGCTATAGGCCACCTGACTGTGAGGCGAGGCACCGAACAGCCATCATCATTCCCCACAGACACAGAGAACACCACCTTAAGTTCCTACTATACTACCTACATCCTTTTCTGCAGCGACAACAGCTCCAGTATGGAATTTACGTCATTCACCAGGTGACTGACTGACTGACTGACACACACACACACACACACACACACACACACACACACACACACACACACACACACACACACACACCCACACACCCACACACCCAAGTCATATATTACACACCAAAGGAAGAGTCAAAGGGTGAATAAGTGATTTTAATAATATTTCCCTTGCCCTTCCCTTCCCTCTCCAGTGCTTTGATTAATCTAGATTTCACATTTGGTAGAACCATAAGGTAGTTCTTTATAGGCCATTTACAGTTATCAACTACTGAGTTTGGTCTGTAAGGTGATGAAGAGTGTCCTGTGATGTGCTGTCTCTGGATGTGCATGTTAGAGGATGAGAACGCTCAAGTGGCTTAGAGGATTTAATCTCTTTAGCTGCTTGTAACAATTCATTCATGTTTACTCCTCAGCACTTTATCTCTTTCACCTCTTGAGCTGGCAAGTTTATTTGTAGAGCACATTTCAACAAGGTAATTCAAAGTGTTATACATGGAAAATAAAAATAAGATTAAAGAGGAGACTAAATGTTGCAGTGTAAGA
Organism: Micropterus dolomieu; assembly: GCF_021292245.1. NCBI lineage: Eukaryota > Metazoa > Chordata > Actinopteri > Centrarchiformes > Centrarchidae > Micropterus > Micropterus dolomieu. The sequence continues at coordinate 8,656,190 of NC_060152.1, forward strand.
TATTAATCAAAAGCCTCGAATTTGATTTAATTAAAGAAAAGAACAGAGTTTCAGCAGACCTGCACTTTTCTGTGAGTTTATTCCAGATATATCATCTGAAAAGCTGCCTCTTCATGTTTAGTTTTGAATTTATGGACAGAAAGCAGACCTGTCCCAGACAACCTGAGAGATCTGGATGGTCTATAACTAGGTGTTTGATGAGAGCTCGTGCCACGAAAGATTAACAATGACGAGATTTTGCATCAGGTTAAAATTGACATATTTCCATAGCATTCTTGACACGCTATCACGCCGCTTCACATTAATTTTCTCACGCAGTGAAAAACAAATGTATAACTGATAATGTTGAGCCGCGGAGCGAATCAACTCCGCCCAGCAGATGCGTACACCGTCATAGTAATGAAGTGTACACTAAATCATGCCTGCATGCGTGTTGACTCAGCAGGGATGATATTACATGAGAAAAGCTTGTTGCCTGAGGCCTTACTGCATTCTACTGTTAGATTTTTATATTTTGAATTGTCACATGCCTCCTGAATTTTGTTTTCCTTTACATAAATAAAAACATTACCATCATAACTTATAGAAGAAAATTATACCAGAATGCAGGAAATTAACTGTTTATTGCTCAAATGTTTTATATAATTCAGAACTGAAGATATCTTAAAAATAGTGTTAAAATCTTGTCTCGATCTCGTGAACCCAATATCGTGTCTCGTCTCGTGAGCTAAGTGCCTGTTCATCACATGTCAGAAATATCTATTGGCGGTAAACCGTTCAGTGTTTTATAAATCAACAGTGATTCTTCTTGTCCTTGGTAGAGGGAACATATGGGTGACGCAGGAATTAAAATAGGTTAGAGATCAACAATTTTACTTCTGACTTGTTAAGGCAAAGTTCATCTGCCTTTAAAAAGATGTCTGTTGTCCCAGAAAAAGTGTAAATTGTCAAAGTGCACTGAATGGATGGTGCATGCAGTTGAGAGCCATGTGTTCAGTGCCAACAATCTGCTGAATCTCTCAGCTTCTCTTCTGACTGGTGGTACAGGGTCACTGATAAACCCCTCAGCATTCAAGGAGATGGGTGTGTTCAACAGATCAAAAATGTCCCGTCTGACTGTTGTTTCACAACGTCATTGGTCCCGATGTGCACTCTGATGTTTTTCACAGTTCGATGTGCAGCCATGATATGCAGGATTCTTTTTTGCAAAGTCAGAGGCCATATCCTTAGGAAAATAGAGTATTTTGGTGTTTTTACTGCACATGCTTCTTACATCTTTTACAGCAAAGTCACCCACAAACAGAGTTAGAGACCCAGTCGTTAGCTTACCTGTAGTCTAGTTTAGTCTGCTAGGTTTATAAATGATGCATCAGATCCTGCACTGTGTTTTTTTAGGATGATTCAGGGAAGTAACATGTGAGTAAAGATGATTCAGGGAAGTAACATGTGAGTAAAGATGATTCAGGGAAGTAACATTCGAGTAAGGCCTGGTAAATATGGTGTAACATTGTGGTAGAGGTGAGCAATATATCTATATTTACTGTTGATTGGTATATATCATATTTTTTTTAAATTGTGAATCATGACACTATTTTGTGTATTAAAACTATAAAGGAAGACTATTTTTTGTCAGCTAAAGATGAATGCGTTCCAGCTTAATTTTCCAGTTCATCCAGTATTGAAATACAGTAATGTTATAATTAATTCTTGTAACAGAGGAAGATCTGCTGGTTATTAGTCATTAGTGAATAATTTTTTCATGTCACTCACTCCCTCATACTAACATGTCAATAGTTCTCACTTCATTCACTTCTGACCATTCTGATCATTGTAACAAACAGCCTGTTTTGACATTAAGTGTTTGTGTTTACTCCGCAGTCTGGAAACTACACTTTTAACAGGGCCAAGCTGATGAATGTGGGTTTCCGGGAGGCCATGAAGGAGGAAGACTGGGACTGTCTCTTCTTTCATGATGTGGACCTCATTCCGGAGGACGATCGTAACACATACGTCTGCGACTCCAACCCCAAGCACGCAGCCATTGCCATGGACAAGTTTGGCTACAAGTATGTTCTTTCTTGTCTGCTAATGTCCTTGAAAGTGTTTGCTGTTCACAGATAGACCCACAGCACATTCTATGTTCCACATCTATTTGAAATACTTAACCGAGTTGTTGTAACCTTTAATCCTCTACAGGCTTCCGTACAAGATGTACTTTGGAGGAGTGTCAGCTCTGACACCACTGCACTACCTCAAAATGAACGGCTTTCCCAACAACTACTGGGGCTGGGGTGGAGAGGACGATGATATTGGAGTAAGGTGAGAATAGTTTAGACAAGGTCCTCTTTAGGATGAGAGGTTCTATTATGGAAGTATCCAACCAAGGTTAAAGTCAAGGGCAACTGGGCTTGGTTGAAGATACTGGAAGACGTTTCGTCCCTCATCCAAAGGACTTCTTCAGTTCTGACTGACTGGCAGGGAAACTCAGCTATTTAACCTCAGTGGGGTCGTTTGCCAGTGTCATCGATACTGCTGGTTCATTAGTGTTCCTGGTTGCTGTAACAAGTCGTTACAGTCGTTAGGACTACCAGAGGCCACGACTGAACGACCATCGTTGGTATCTTCACCTGAGGCCAATAGGTTACGTTTGTTGAGTTTCCTGGGAAGTGATGAAAGGACAGCATTGTAAGTGGGGGATAAGTGGTGGCGTAGACCCCCTCCCCTGTTCAATGACGGCTTCTCTACCCGGGTATAGATGGCTTCCTTGACACCTCTTTCAAACCATCCATCTTCTCTGTCTAAAATGTGCACCTGGTGGTCCTCAAACGAGTGTCCTCTGTCCTTCAGATGTAAGTAGACTGCAGAGTCTTGACCTGAGGAGTTGGCCCTTCTGTGTTGAGCCATGCGTTTGTGTAGTGGTTGTTTAGTCTCCCCAATATACAGGTCTGTGCATTCCTCACTGCATTGGACCGCATACACTAGATTGCTTTTCTTGTGTTTGGGTGTGCGGTCTTTGGGGTGTACCAGCATCTGTCTTAGTGTGTTCTTGGGTTTAAAAAACACAGGGATGTTATGTTTGTTGAAAAACCTCCTGAGTTTCTCTGATACTCCAGACACGTATGGAATCACAATGTTGTTGCGTTTGACCTTCTTTTCCTCCTCCCCTGTAGTTTTGTTCTTCTTGGATCTTGTGGCTGTCTTCACAAAGGTCCATTTAGGGTATCCACAGGCTGTAAGTGCCCCCTTCAGGTGGTTCTGTTCCTTCTCTCTGGCTTGGGCGCTTGTTGGTATGTTTTCCGCTCTGTGGTGCAGT